>NC_091945.1:22031269-22365436 GCF_041260155.1 Ptychodera flava | reverse complement strand
ACCATGGTTGTCCAGCCTCTCTCTCAAATTTTATCATGACGAACACGGACGTACCTTAATTGGCTTTAACTTCGTTGCACGCAGCATGACGATGTTCCAAGCAGGCATACGCACGAATGCAGTGACCTCGAACACGGTCACCCCTGCGCGGCGTGACCTTTGAAAGAAGTTCACTCTAGTGACCTGGTATGACCTTTTCAATTTATTAAAGACTGCATGGTTATGCTGGGTAGTGTCACATGGCACTTGACTTAAGAAAGCTTTATTTCAGGAGATATACTTTAAATATGTTAACTTATACATTTACTTCAGCCTGTAGCTCCGATCCATTATGTGACCGTACGTACACAGCACAGCAGCAGGGTGGTGAGGCAGGCAGGGGCAGGCAGCCGGCATCCAAACAGGCGAATTTTAGAAATCCTAAACCATGGGTGTTTCCACAGGTAAACATTCTATTCCAACTTATTATAAATGTAATTAAGAATTGAATGGTGAAATAATAGATGTCCGTAACTGCAGTACCGCTACGATAACACCCCCCCCCCCCCCGAATTTTCCCTCCCGCCATCTCCATCAGGAAGTGTTCAGAATTCACTCCCAGGGGCACCGGAGGATTATTAGGACGACCACCCATTTCCCCTAAGAAAAATAAAGGGAGCCAGACAGATATACCACAATCTTTAGGGGGGACTAAGAAACTAAACAATGCATGAATTAAATATTTGCCCAGAATTCCTGATCTATTAAAAATGAGAACCACGTGCACAGCAGCTACCGGGGGACCGTCGGACAAACTCCATAAGTGAACAGATAAACTCCACAGGTGTATTTAATCTCCGTTAGCTGCTAACTTTGTTAATTCACAGTGATTTGTTTTATGCGTCTACTGCAGTATCTTGTTCTCCGATTTCAAGCGTCATGAAATGTCCAGTACGTAGTATTTAGCATGTCAACGCAGACCATACAGTGAACAGTCAGCGTTGTTATTGTTGAAAAGAGATCTCAAATCAAGTCAAGACTACAATTCATTTGTCAACAATAACAATGGTCATTTATGTATGTATGCATGTATGTATGTACTAGTATGTTGCTATAAATACAGAATTGGGTGTTCTATTTAATTTGGGACAGAATAAGAAACAATTTTTGATACACAGAAATTGAAACATTTAACAAATACCTAAAGTTACAGCAAATGTCCCTTTAAGGTTGGGAACTACCCAATACTAAGAACATCGTCAATTTTCTAGAGATCACATTTGTTGTAGCTGAAAGGATGAGGATGGAAAGAATGGCCAGAAAAATGGTTGTTTCCATTTTACTTTTTGAGATAATCAGTCATCCATTAGCCTACGATTTTGAGCACCGCACATGACTTTATTGCAAATTTGACCCTTTCAGAGAAAGCAATAGCCATTCATTACACTTCTGATCCTAAAATGTCCTTTAGCTGTAAGTTTAGTATGTCCAATACAAGCAACATGTATTAATTTAGTGATCTAATCACAAAGATATCACAAATTTAATGTAGTAAGGTAGCTTTCCACCTTTATCGGGGTATTTTATGTCGAAAACACAAAAATTTGTCTTTCTCTGAAAAGTATTCCTGTAATATTGGTCTTCATATCTTGGTCTGGAAGGTTTGTTTAAAAAATGCTGAGTCGGCACTTTTGCGTCTGCGGGGGTTCTGTTCAAAGGAAAATGTATGATGATTCTGTCTAAAATCAAGTTTGGTGACATGATATTTATTTTATATTTTTCAATAAAGCATCTTTACACGGATAATTTGTAAAAGTTTCAGGAAATTGACAATATTCCTAGAATGTTTAGGCCTCCTTATATTTCTCACACAATCCTATGCAATGGCCGATTTTTCATAGCTCTGGGTAGTCTACATCCAATTCAAAACAAAACGACTGGCAACTGCCATGTCCAATGGGTTCTGAGGGACTTTGTCCGATTCATACTCCCTTCCCGCCGATTGGTCAATTTTTCAGGTTGCCAATAGAGTAGCGGCATGAAACGTCCCTGTTAGCAAAGAAGAAATATAGCCCACGCACCTATAGTAAGCCTACCCGCGAATACGAAAAAAAATATTGCCTGCCCTTCAATGAACAGCTTCGTTGGCTGCCCCTAATTGGTGAGGGTGTAATAGCCGTATGTAGTTTGAACCACGGTTAAAAAGTGTTATTATGGCTGGTCAACTACTAACCCATGCATCTGAACTTGAAATTTCAAAACTGTAGAGGGTTTCATGCTTTTTGCCACGGCACAGCATCGTCACAGATCGATTAGTTTCAAAGATGTCCACACTGTCAAAAAGCCGTGTAAAAATATTCCGGGAAATTAAAGGTCCCACAGGTGATTCTAGGTCACAAGTCATACACTTGGTCTTACCAGTATATATGTTATTAACGATATATTTTGCCATTGTCTTAATTTGCCCATATCACCAGCAGAGCAGAAGTAATGGCCATGTCACACCATGACGATTAAGCCAGCGTATGCCAACGTATGAAAAATTTGGAGAATACGCTGGGCGTACGTCGAATACGTTATGAGTAAGTTTTTTATATTTAAGACTGTTAAGAGCACGCCGAAGCTGGTATACGTCGTAGTACGTCGAGGTCGTCGAAAACTTTTGTGCATGCTCAAAACTTTTCGACGTACACTAGCGTATGACTCCACATGTTCCGCACACGAGAGCCATAAGTTGTATAGGTTATGCACTCGTTGCCCACGTTATTTGTAAGTTACTCATAAGTCGAAATGCATCGAGATAATTGTCTAGAGTACCCAAAACGAATTTTTTAAGCTATAACTATGTTATGAATACGCTATGTATACGCCAAAAATTGGGGGAAAAAGATACTAGGCCTAAGTTCAGCAAGCCAGCGGTTTAGAGAAATGTTGATACGTCGGCATACGCTGGTCAAATCGTCAAGGTGTGACAGGGCCCTAAGATACTAGGTTCGTGCATAGTTTCTCGACTGTCTATGGTTCGTAGCATGCGAGTATGCGAAGCATGCAAGTGAACACAGAATGATTGTGCCGATGGATAACTGTACAATGTATCATGGTACCGTTATTCAACAAGCAGATTCACAAAACTTATCTCGGGATATAAAAACGAGCATAGCAAGATGAAAAGCATATCTTGGTTATTTTTATCGTCAATATAATATTAATATTGAAATGTGGCGTAGAGAAATGTTTCTGTATTGTGATACGTATCAGGTCACGCTGGAATTACCATCCTTAGGCAAGAGTGTCATTCACAGCTTCATACTTGGACATGATGCATTGGTTATATCCGTGAACAAAACACTTCTAGTTATCTTACTTCCCCCTTGCCCCCAGGACTTGGTATAAAGACCTGTGTAATTGATCATTTTTATAACTCTTACATGACCTTACAGTCTAGCAATTTTGGTCGTATCAAGGTATTCAAAGTGCACTTTTTCTCCGGAAAAAAGAATTTATGTGAAAACGTAAATTTATATTATTGCTTATCAGTGACTTTCAGTGGCGATTCAGTGAAGAACTCTGTGGACGAGGCTAAAATGTATTAACCTAAGGGAGCATGCGCGCAATTTAAAGCAGTTACGTACTATATACATAGAAAAAAACATGTCTGAAGAGGGGAGAGGAAGATTCAAATCATTCTGAAAACGGTACAAAACGAAGGTGATGGTATATCAGAACAAGGGGTATACTCAGGTGAAGATGACAATGATAATACCGCATTTAGAATATAAACTTAATAAAATTTACAGCAACACAGTTGTATTAAGAACTTTTGAAGTTTTCGAGGCATCACTGAGTAAGTCAACATTGATAAAAATAACATACATGCGTCTTTCCTGCATTGTTAACGTTTGCTTAATAATCAAGTTCGATTGTCAACAAAAATAATGTCACACACAGACACTCCGCATTGACTGACTAACCAAATATTGGGTATTTAATTTCAAAATGCTCCGAAGTAGACCAAGAAAATAGATATGTATAACAAAAATATATACTGAATAAAAGTTTAAAAGTAACGTTTACTTTAGATGTAACACCAATAAAAGTTTATAAATTTATTTATTTTATTTGTTTGTTTGCTTGTTTCGAGTGGTGGGGTAGGGGTTCGTGCAAAATTTTCAAGTTGACGGGGCACAAGAAGCACTGCTCTGACCCAACCTCGACTGAACGCTCCCTCACTGGAAATTATATAATGATGAAATACATTTTTCGAAAAAGTACAATCAAATAATAAAACTGAACTGTTACAGCACTGTAAGTAAAACGAAAATATCGTAATATTTGACGCTGCCAGTCAGTCAAATGGAAAATCCGTACAGGAAATGAGAGAGAGAGAGAGAGAGAGAGAGAGAGAGAGAGAGAGAGAGAGAGAGAGAGAGAGGGGGGAGGGAGAGAGAGAGATGTCGTTTCCTACCATCACGCGTGCGAAGTAGAGGGTGCACAATGTGATTAAATGAAAATGAAAAATGAAAAGTCCTTCAAAATTTTTACAGCACTTACCTGATGATGTTTTACTGAGAGAGGGTTGCGGTCATTTCCGATACGCGATAAAAATTAAGATTTACATGCGCGCACTCCGAGTCCTTATCTGAAACACTCGAGCTCCTCTGGGCTTTTGTTTTGTCTGTCCGGTGTATTTTACTAAGTGAATTTAGAACTTTGTAAACTGTAAAAGCTGTCTCTTGTGTGTAAGTATAATTCGCTGACATTCGCGGGTATAACCACCGGCAAGATAGCCGCCATATGCGCCCTCATGAGTCCAAGACAGACGATCCTTTCTTGTGCAATATGCATGTACCACACTTTGAGTTCGATTGTCTGCTGAGATTCATCTAATGACGTAGGAACTGTTCCTCTCTTTCTGTTAACATGTGTTATTAATATTAATGTGATGTTGTCTTTTTACTGATCACAGCTTTTGTTTCAGTTTGTTCCGCTGTTTTGTTATTTCCGCTCTTGTTGTCAAGATACGCGAAATTAGGTACTGACAAACACCGTTTACAAGTACTAATGATGTGCCATTCCGGTACTTAGAGACCATCTATTTATAGGCATGTCGACTAATTTAATCGTTCAATGACAGAAAGATGTAGATAAGCATTGATTGAATCACGCCATTAAGAGCTTAGATCTGTCAATAGTAACGTGATGCTTGTATAACTTATAGCATACATACACAAACCAGTGCAAATTTGTAAAATGCGGATAAGCGATCAATGTAGCTGTCAACACCTTTAATAGGTGTGAGCAACGTACACGCCAAGTCCATACACTGTGACGCAATATGTATTCGGATAAATCCGATATTAGAATCTGTTTGTCCAACGGACGTGGGAAGCATGATATGCGTACACAGGCCTATATAGTGAATATGGCCGAATCAGAAAATAGTATACCTTTGAAAGGATAAATGGTCGCGGCTAGTCGTGTACACAGTTTTAGGTGTGTTTTACGCGAGGGGCAGACAAATACTTGTCTCCATCTACTGCCCTAAAGTAATAAATGTTCCTTGTGATAGGTAACGCAATCGGACAGTACACCATTGTTACTAAACCTTCAAAGACACCAGATCTATAGTGGTGTAGTCTCGATCTTTTTGTCTTGGGTTGAACTCGATTTATTCAGTACTGGGACAAGCGAACATCAATTTATTTCTACCAAAGTGGCGGTGGTGCCATATAAACTCGTAAATACTTGCGATATCACACCTCTAAGTTTTGCGTAACTGAGCTGGCGATGTCACCGGGTGCATGAGTCATCTTCTTTTTTTCAAAGTCCTTTCCAACAAGCATAGCAGCTTGATTTATCAGGCTATGGTAGAGTTGGTTGGTATAGGAGAAAGTGCCGATGTATAGTTTTTTTCAGGCCAAAAATTTCCGAGATGAGATACCTTGAACTTGAGAAATGTTCTGTTATTCATGCCAAAGTCTAAAATAGTCCCAATGTCTTCCAAACATCTGCGAGATTTTTTTTTAGAATGTACGTGATAAAATCAACAACAATCACTACTTGAAAGGTTTAACGCATTTTCCTATGGGCAACTGAAACTTTCTGCAAATACACCTTCCAGTGCTGGCCCTTTTCGAAGCATATGACCAAACATATTGAAATCATCCAGTCTTTGACGAGCGTCTTTGTGAATTGTTCCCCGTGTGTCGTCAGCCACCCCTTACGGGTCTTTGTAGCGTGTAAACTCGGTCTATTGTCAGGGCTGTAATGTATGGATGCAGTTTGTTGTGAGAACTTGCACCGGGACAATAAGGTGGCCTATTCATAGCGGACAAAAACAGGCAGAATTGTTGTGAACTAGTCAAACACTGAGTGGCTCATTAGCGGGCGACTCAAGATTGGTGTTGCTAAAACATACACACGTCAGCGTTTGTGAAGAAACGGGGACTACTTGGGGAGTCGTGGGGTGTTCGGCCCCCGTTTGCCAGCTTAGCTTTAACGAATCGAAAGCCACTTCGACGGGAATACCAGGCAGGCCACTGTCAATATTTGAGAGCTGGTGTCTGCAAGCAAGCCACATTCCTCAGTGACCGTAATTCGGTGGATCGAGCGATGGCGACGAACGGAGCACCCCAAGACGGTCTGGAACACCAGTTCCACGGGTCGTACCACAAACAGAAACTGACGGCAGCGATGTCGAACAGCAACCGACTGCCCCGGAGCATGGAGGGAAGGAAGCGTTCAGCGGACAGTCGAAACAACTGTACAGCCGTCGATCGAGTCAGCATCTTAACCTGCAGAAGGAGATAAGTGTGTTCGAGAAAGAGTACGACAAGAAAGTGCGGGAAGTACACAAGGCCAGATGTGATATCAGCGATGAATCCAAGGTGCGACGGAAACCGAACAACCCTGGACAGTTATCTTCGAAAACCCAAAACGGAAGCCCTAGTTCGTCAATCACTGATGTCAACGGGAACAAGAAGAAGGCTCCTGGATCAACATCAGATCGTTCACTCGTGGACCAAAAGTTTCTCTCTGACCTGCAGGGGCAGCACCGGGATAAATACGCCGACCACAAGCGGATGGCGGCCGTGCAGCGACTTTCCAGGATTTCGAGGTACAGAGCAACCAGTCCCAATGCTTCCCGAAATGGTACCTACGTTGATGCCACGGTGAGCTCTCACAGAACGAACAGAGTCAACGGGAACAGTAACTCACAGAACAGGAAAGGACAGACAAAAGGGAAAAGCCAAGTTTTTGAGAGACTTTCAGTGGACAGCTCGTTTTCGGCGATGCCGTCGGACCTGTTTTTAAAACAGTGCCAGCGGAAAAGCATGAACTCTCAAAAGAACCGCGTCACATCAAACAAGACTGATTTTAAATACTGAAATTGAATCACAAATGACACATCCTAATGACGGTAACGATTTTACTTTTATACAAAATTAATAAGTTAACACCTGCACAAAGAAGTGGCCGAGAAAGTATCTCGTTTTGAGATATAGAAGCGTTTTAAATTAATATACATCTTAAATCACTTCGAATTGATAACTATCACGTCTAGCACATTTTATTCCCAGTGTAACTCCAACGTCTTATTGCAAGTATAGGAAGTGGTTTTTGATTTGAAATTATTATCGTACAGTTCAAATTGATTTCGGCGGTTTGATGTTAGCAATGATTTTCAACTCGCATATCAAATGATCGCGAACAAAGTGTTTGGTTTCAGCGGTTAATTAACCGTGAAGTGCTTATACTCTTGACAGGAGTTTGGTATATCTGTAAGAGACTCACATAACGTACTATTGTCTTTAATTAGGAAGAATTGAAAACTGTCGCCGGGAAGTAATGCCAAGAACATACTTACACCTCGAGTGGGTGTCATGATAACAGTCTTAGTGGTTAGACATCCATGTTTGCCCAGTGAACATGACAAGTACCCGCCACGAGACTTTGCACATGCGTAACGTACTAGTAGATAGGTCCACACTGAGACTTGTCAGAACCCGTTACCCAGGTGACACTCATACTGTGTGTACGCAACAGGTAGTTTATGTTATATCAAAGGAAGCAATTTTAACTTTTTAATGACCGTATCAATATTTTGTGGGAACCATTTTCCCGTCTTTAGTTTGTATAAATAGAATCATGGCCATATGTTGATGGATTCGCCAGCAAACATTGTACGGTTTCTCCTAAATTCGTTTTCCTAATTATCGGTCGCATTCCAATGTCTAAGATACTGCGAGGGACGGAGACGGAACAAGATTCTCCGGGGACCGTTTCGGATTCTTAATCTAATTGTTTATCTTATAGAGTATAATACCGTAGGAATCAGACTGAAAAACCAGAAAGTATGGCTATTTCAGTAGAAGCTGATGAAATTTTTACGGCAACTGTATGTACAGGTTCTGTTGGAGGTTTACACCAAACCAACGCGCAGCACGTTCCTGGGGAGTATGTGCGATATACCGTCCAGTTGAAATGCGTTGAATTCTCCATTTATTGCATGACAGCATATCTAGTTAGCAGCACAGTAGTTTTAAACAGTACATTACGATGCGAACAAACGACAGTGCAATAAATGATTGTGCAGCAAAACTTTACACTGACAAGCGTCAGTCAGAGGCGTATGTAGGAGCTGTTGATAACTAAAATAGGCGCATGACGAAACTTTGCATTTACGGAGAGGAGGTTCAATATTATTATTTCGAATAAAAATTCGCTCAAACTATATACATAGTTTATGATATGGAAACCATTTACAGGCGTAATACTCTGTCACAGCTCAGTTTTATTTTGAAATATTTTGTTGTTCAAAAACATAGCAGTTTAAAGTTTATTTTATTGAAGGAAGTTTAAATCAAAATTTCGTCGTCAGATTTTCGCACTGGGGAGGGGGAGCGTGGTATGAGGTTGTGGTCAAAAGCAGTACTTTCGTCTGCACTGCGCGTGTTTTAATTATCCATGGTATCATAGAGCACCAAATGTGCCTGTAGTGTAGTTTTTAAAGATTTGTACATAAATGTGGGCAATCCTTCAGGACGAGTTACCCTGAAATCGCCATCAGTACCGACCATGTTCTTTAAAGTTATGTATATCTTAACCCGTCACGTAGGGTGATCAATGTATATGTATGTATCTGAATTCATAAGATAAAAAACGACACTATGTCTGGAAAATAACTAGACAAACAAATATGTCAGTGTATAAACTGTGATCTAATGTGCTGTGCGCAATTGTGTGTGATAATGTTGGATGCGGTTCAAATCAGTGGCGGGAGGCAAAATCTACTTAAGTGCACCTTGAAGACAGTGGCTGATAATCGAACTGCCTGAATGAGTGGAAATGGCGACGTGGCAAACTTGATCTCCGTAATACAAATGCATATCTGTCTCTATCTGTAGACATATCAACTTCTCTGTTTATTTCTATTCAACTTTTGATTAAGATTCCCGAACGCTTACAGACATAGCAGAGAGACAGATACACCAGGAAGGAAAGGAAGTATACACAAGGCGTGAGAAGCAGAGAAATAGATAAAGACAGACTCAAACACACACACCTAGAGAGAGAGAGAGAGAGAGAGAGAGAGAGAGAGAGAGAGAGAGAGAGAGAGAGAGAGAGAGAGAGAGAGAGAGAGAGAGATGTGAAATGGAGAGACAGGCGGAAAGAGAGACTGAGACAGAAAGAGAGAGAGACAGATAGACATTCTAAATCTACATACATGGATTTCAGTGTCACTGGATAGTTAGCCTTATGTACCTGCTACAGTAACTGTAATATGCCATCTGAGAGTACCGTGCGATCGACACGGTCGGGAAAAGGGGTTTTAACACCACAAAGTGGAATGCGATTTAAAGGACCAGTTCTACTTTTTCCGATAGAACTTTATTGAGGTCACAAAGTACATAAGATTTTGTGACATAATGACAGCCTGCTAGCGACACCCAAGCTCTCGTAAAAAATTTCCTGCACTCGGTTCTACAATGGTCACACTCGACCTGTTTCAAAGGTCATGGCTTCTCGAAATAATTCCTCCACCGATGGACGAAGCGGCGGGTTGTAAATAACGGAGCGTCCTTTTGTACTGTTGGATCGTTCACAGCTTTTTTTTTCTTTGAGAGTCATAATTCTCCGTTCACGCCAATCGTTTCAATGATAATGTCATGGCCCAGCCACCGTGTGTCGTAAAGTCCTTCTCTCTAGACTATGCCTTTTTTATTTATGGGTCGTCCATCACGCCACAGTTTGCCAGTGTGTATACGACCCAATCTCTTGTACCTTTTGTATTCGTTTATTTGTGCTCTGTATTTCTTTTTCAGTTTGAGACCTCCCAAACATTTTTCGCAGGTCTTGTATTCATCTGCAATTGAAACCGTAGCAACCGTGACAAAATTACCGGCATGGCTGTCGTCACTGCAAAAATCAGTGCTGAAGCACTGTGCAAAAATGTCGAGGTCACTCTAAAAGTCCAACTTGAGTGCTAGCTTTCACGCGTCCCAGCCAAGCTATATCTCGCTGTCAACATCGACATAATATAATTACAATTCCATGTTTAAATCACCCTCAAATGTATCAATGAACTCGATCGCTTTCGGCGAGACATTGTTTAGCGTTCGGCTGTAATGTACATATCTGCGTCACCATATACCAAGGCTTGCAAAACAGATGCCTTAATTTTCGAAATGGATTTGTGACTGCCTAAATCTTTGAGAGTTATTTATGTTGTTTAGAGCGTTGTAACATGTTGACGAAGTGCTTGAAAAATACCTTCTTTTCACCGCATACAGACAGAGCAAATAAAAAGTAATGACGTAATGATTGATATCTTCGAAATATATACGCCAACCGCTGCTGTGGCAAAGGAAAATTTGTGAAAAGTAAGGCTAAAATCGTGTAAGGCAGTCACTGCGCTAATGGCCTGTTAGACGTACTTTAATTCGAAGGTGATATCAGAGATGTTTCGACGGTTTACAGAACAGTAAGGCCTGTGCCTCCAAAACGAGTCAGAATGAAGTCAGCAGAAAAAAAGAACAGATAACAGTCTTATTCTTGTATCAACGCAATCGGTCTATAAATCAAGCGTATACTTCCATACAGCTCATAGACGTCTCAGAAACCTGAACTTTCAATTATCAAACTATATTGCAGGGAATAGTACCTTACTTAAGAATTGATAAAAATTACAGTAACTGTTTACGGTGGAATCCGCCATCGGGACTGATATTCGAACTCTGAGTAAATTTTCACAATCTCTTTCTGATATGCCACTGTTGTGGGCTCATTTTGAAGCCAGTTTTCGTCGTCTCCTTTTTGTGAAAATTGAAAATGTAATTTTCTCTATATCGAGGAATGGCGGTCGTTTTGAATTTTAATGAGTCGGTATTAGGTAATGTATTTCTTTAGTACGTAATATTGCATGGAGACTGTTGGGTTTTTTTTATTCTTGACTTCGACAAGGAATGGTTTGAAGTTTCCCTGAGGAAAGTTTTAGCAAAAGTTTGTCTTTCAATTTAGAGGTGCTTCACTATTCCTCAAGGCCACTGTGATCCACATCTGAATGACGTACGTGCTATATAGTATCATAGATCATTAGATTTTCTTCCAAGTTTCCCTGGGGCGCATGTAAATGATATGATGATGTCATGATTCGATGCGCGAGCAGAATAAACGGCAAACTTTCCTCAATGAAATTTTCAACCATTCTTTTTCAAAATCAAGAATAACAGTAAGGAGCCACCATGCAGAGTTTAGTCCAACAGAAACAAATAACCTAACATTTATCGATATTTGAAATTGAAGATAGTCGCAACCTCTATATGGTTAAATTAAAATTTTCAATTTTCTAAAAACTAAGACAGTGAACATTTTTCTTACCCAAAGAGATTTAAAATGAGCCCCCACAGGAGGTACACACAAAAAAAGCGTTGAAAAAATTTGACAGTCCGAATATATGTCCCTAAGGTGCAATCTTCCTTGAGTTCTGAATTGTACTTAGAAGTGACAGCTACAGCAAAGCTGCCTGATGCAAAAATAGATTTTATAGCACAAAATGAAAATTATTCTCCTTGATATGCTAAAGAAGCCTCATAACGTTGACAGAGAGTCTCAGACCTTGTCCCAGGTCATGATCAAGTTTATGACCATGTTAAGTCGAGGTGAACAGTACAATTCCCGGTCAAGGTTTCTCATTTTCTAGCAAGGTCAATGTCATAAGAGTTTCTAACTCAATAGATATGACACACATGCCATCCTTGACACAGAAAACAAGCCACAGCCTTCTACTGGTGACTTTTTTTGAATAGCGTTCGATCTAAAGAATACAGTATGACCCAAGGGCAAGCTCCGAAGCGCAAGAAGGTGACAAGCTATTGTGTTCGCTATACCGTTATCTTTTGTTGCGTCTTCAAGGAGTTCAACAAGTCTCGTTGGCCTGTTCAGTTATGAAGACAATTGCTCGGTAAAAACACAATTATTGCTAACAATATCAGAAGGACACTGGGCAATACATCAAACGGATACCAATACATCAAACGGATGAAAAGGATTCGATCGATCTGTGAGCGGTACACGTCCGCCAGTTGGAAAGAGCTCGAGTCTGTATACATCGAATTGGACTGTGCATGGAAGACGTTGAGCGGATTGTGAATATACTGTGTAATGACCAACACCATCAAAATAAAACAAAAGCATGAGTCAAATAAAGCTATAGACGTCACCAGAATGGAAATTAACAGGTCAAGTATATTTCGATCATTATCTGCGAACATTAACGTTTTGCAATGTCCCTATTTGACCTTCAATATTGCCAGTAACTCTCATCGTCTTAGGGTCTATTTTTGAGAAGCAACAGCAGACGATGGCACATAGGATAGTATGTTTGTACCATGGTAAATGCCAGAGGATGGCGCTCACACATCTTAAAATCAGCTCGTGTATAAACTCTGCTTCACGTCCAAACTTTCAAAGAGTGACGTAGGAGTTTACCTAGCTCATAGATTTTAGTTATTTTACTCACGTCGATAATATCATAGCTCTAAATTACATGTAGGCCTTATGTATTTGCTTTTGTTTCGAGAGAATTTCCAAGGAATTTTAATCAAGACGTTGAAAGCACAGAGTGGCAACGCTTGCATGCCTTTTGTTCCATGGTCGTCTCGGTAGACTATTGGCTTTTCACATTAAAATGAGCTTCAAAGGTGTTAAACTTTTTGGAGGCTTTGTTTGTGGTTGATAATTACACAAGATTATGCGAAAAATAACGACGAGATGGCATCGTACTGCCAGTCGCGTAGCAACCATACTTACTTTGTGAGCTCTCAGGCCAGAAACACTGCTTCACGCCAATCAAAGCATAACACGCCAGCAGTTTCATAAACATGTCCTTCCTTGACGCACGTGTAAAAGACGGTATGACTGACCGTAAACCATTGAGTAAAACCAGACAGTATCGATAAAAGACTTTCAAATTTGGTTTTAACACACTCATTATATATTCATAAAAATATGAGAGGAATTTTTAAAACGGTAAAACTCACTTTCCTGAAGCTCAAAACACTCCCGTTTTCGCCAGCACGTCAATTCCGCTACGCACCACACGACACAACAACACAAACTTTGCCGAACATACTTTCGCTTAACAATTGGCGAAAATCCGAAAATTACCGAAGGACGCATGGTCGGCACTCTTCGGAAAAGAGAGGCGAGAGCAACCTGAGGCGCGGCGAACATGGATTGGTTATGTAACCGCTTCACGCCTTAAACAATACCCGTTGCGACTCTGTCTATGTTTCTCTGTGCTAGTGTGAGATCCCAGCTAGAATATACCAATCAAATTTGGTCCCCAAATCGAAAACTAATAGTTCAAATTGACAGTAGTTAGCCTCAGTGAATCAAATATTTGGTAGAGCGTTGTCGATTTTTTACAGCTGCCGCATATCACCTTAATTTCTAATATCTCCCATTACTCCGTCTTGAACTTGGCACACTACAAATTTCAGACGCGTCTTTCTATCTTAAATTTATATCATCTTTTTATTACTGTCCAGATGTTTGTTTTGGTACATAATTTTATGTGCCTTTGACTCCTTCTGTATTTTCGCTTCGTTTTATGAAAATTTCAACCAAATATTTCTGAACTTACCATGTTAGTCACTCTTCAAATTTTACAAAGCACAAGAGATTTTTCAACAGTTTTGTGAATCATGTAATGATTATTTTCAATAGCTCATATTGCGTGAGTTTAGCAAACTTTTACGCGTAAATTTACATTCCTCAAGTTTAGTGTTTGTTGTGATTTACTTTTTTGTAGTTTGATTTAATTTGCCCTGCACTGTTTGTCGGTGCTGTAACTTTATGAAAACACTTTGCTCATGTAATGAACAAATCCAAGAAATAAACGCTCTAAAAACTGAAATCCACGGCTGTAACTTATCAACTCGAAAACAGTGAATCGTGTTTTTTACCACCTCCATAAAGTACAAACCACATCTTTACAAAGATAAAGAACTGCAAAACAGTGGCTAAGAGAGAAACTGAACAATTCTAATACGTTTTTAGTTATGGTTAATATCTTGCAACATCCACTGTATCCCTACCTTGGGGACGAGTGTTGCGACACTTTGAGGAATGATTTCGATGCAGTGGGACTTTGCCAATTGCACGTGAGCAACATTTAGGACGCGATTGAAGTTGTCCTTAGTATCAATAACACCTTGTACTGGAAATTGGCTGACAGGCTTGAAGACAAAGGTCAAATTGGCCAAAAAAAGGACGGAATTGTGTTTGAATTGACCAATATCACCCTTAAATCCTCTGAAACGCATCTGAAACAATATTTGCCTTGTGCATGGGTGAATGCTTTGTACTTTATGTAAATGAGATTAAGATCAAATTGTTGATGACTTTGTAGCTCAATTTTCAAGTCTTGTGAGAATCTAAGGTTATATAATAGTGAAATTTTTCGTTTTCGTTTTCTTTCATATAGATAAGCTCCATGTAATGTTGATGGCGGGCATATGTCATCCAAGTGTCATTTCACAAACAAATGTTAAGGACACAATAGCTGCGATTTTTCTGCATTATTTCCATGGTTTTATTTTCAAACCAAAGTTGGTTTGTGTAAATGTGCTAACTGAAGGACGCATATACAATTACCACTACTCGCTGATTTGGAGCATGCCTACACGCTTTAACAGGTTAGATAATGGCGCCATACGGAAAAGGAAAAAATGAAGTATTTCCCGCACGACAAGAAACCGAGCGTGATACCATAAAATTGAATGCACAACACATGATGGCCAACCTTTTGTTCTTGTAATCTTATTTTCTCTGTCACATGATTAGTTTTTGAAAATTGGCGGGAAATCTAAAATGGATGATAACATGTTTTTGAATTTTCGACACCTGTGACGGTGTATACACTTTTTCAATCTTTAATGGGTCTTATTCAAAGAAAACTCTTGGAAAACCGAAGATATTTTGAGATTGGTTTATTACACATTCGCAACTATTGTGGCTTTAATCTTCCATAAAAGAGCATCCCAAAAAGTGACGGATCCAATTTTTTCTGACATTCTTGGTAAGCTTACATCGCGAGTATTGAAAAGACATTTGACATTTGTGTACAGCTTTGGACATAACATGCATTTTTCTGAAAATCGTTTCTTGAAACAATCTGTCTGATACGACGAAGCACTTTAGCGATCTGAGTTAAAGAAGGTCTTACAACAAGAAAATACAAATGATGTGACTGTTTGATGCTTTGTGACATTATCTGAATGCACAGTCGCATAATTGAGAATCGAGTTAGAGACTTTTCTGGCGGTGGTACCAAATGTATCTCCCTGTTGCCGACGGTATATTTGTAACCAGACCGTCCGGCAATTTACAAACTTGGTTTTGCTCATTTCTTTCATCATGTCAACATTCAAGTTCGTAACCTTTATTAAATACTCTGATGTTTTGCTAGCCCCCAAAACACGATGCACACTGAGACAAGCCTTGGTCGTGGTTTGAAGGAAATTTATTTGTAAATTAACAAAGACAATAGTCGGGTCCTGTAAGCTTATACAAGCTTACGGCTCAGTACCTTACAGTCAATAATATTGTTGTAATTTACAATATTGGATATCTTGATAGTTCATGACGAAGATGTGTGTAATTATTGATACTGATTGGCACAGAGTTAGAGTTATGAAGTGCAGTGCATCACCATCACTCTTTAGTAGGACTCAAACTAACAGTCACCCGCCCTCAGCGGCAAAAAGCGTTCATTAGTGAGTGTCAATTTGACGATGAGCGATAGATGGCGTTGTTTCATTTTCATTTTTTCACATGAGCGCAGTTAAAGAAGCCACCTTGTAAACCACCGCCAATGCAAAATCCGGCCAGAAAGCTTTAAAAAAACTTGTAGCAACGGCAATGTCTTTTATAACGCTAGCACAGACATACAGCATTATATTTTATACTTTTTAGAACATCCCTACATAATGAAAACATGACCTCAATACACGCACAGATTAAAAATCGATCCTGATGACTTGATCTCAACGATATCGATTGTTTTATTTACTAACTGAACTTACTACTTTATTTTTAATTCATAACAGAATCGAAGCTTTATGAAACTTACATACAATAATTATCAACAGGTGTAATTGCAAGACTGATCAGAATAAATCACTGTTACAGGAGGTACAAGTCGATGACGTCCTTTCTTTCAACCGTAATGGTTTCCTCTTCCTGTATGTATGTATGTATGTATGTATGTATGTATGTATGTATGTATGTATGTATGTATGTATGTATGTATGTATGTATGTATGTATGTATGTATGTATGTATGTATGTATGTATGTATGTATGTGTGTATGTATGTATGTATGTATGTATGTATGTATGTATGTATGTATGTATGTATGTATGTATGTATGTACGTATGTACGTATGTATGTACGTATGTATGTACGTACGTATGTATGTATGTATGTATGTATGTATGTATGTATGTATGTATGTATGTATGTATGTATGTGTGTGTATGTATGTATGTATGTGTATATGTATGTATGTATGTATGTATGTATGTATGTATGTATGTATGTATGTATGTATGTATGTATGTATGTATGTATGTATGTATGTATGTATGTATGTATGTATTGTATGTATGTATGTATGTATGTATGTATGTATGTATGTATGTATGTATGTATGTATGTATGTATGTATGTATGTATGTTAGCAACTTTTGAAAATATAATGTTGAAACATTTTCATTTAGTAATATCTAGAACACTAAATCTCACCTACCTTCACAAGGCCAGTAACAACTGTAAGACTGTGCATCAAATTATGCAATAACCCCGACGCAGACGGATATACATGAGATAGTACAATGTATAACATGCAGCATGAACCTTTAGGCAAGTGCAATATGGAGCACAGGCGCTCGGCACTCTCTAATGCGTTGCTTTTTACCAAGATAAGTGGGTCTGTTTCGGTTATTTTTTTACTTTGAAGGTTCGTTTTGGGTCTGTTTTGGTTTTTTGGTCGATTTAGAGACACTCTGTTGACGCTCGATCGCTCGTCATTAGATTGCCATGCACATCAAGGAATGCACAAGCTAGGTTATCTTTCTCCTAATTGAAATCACCAACGGTCAAACTGGTTTGTGTAATTGGCGCACGAGAACGCTTTTCAGAGACCCTCTTAACTGCTTTGTAATATGAATTCCTAACGATACAGAAAAATCGGAGACAGAGTGAGAAATATGAGTAGATTTTCTGCAAGCCCAGTCATGCCATGTGAGAAACAGCCGCTAGGGTTACAAATATGCAGCTCTAATATGAAACAAGTCTTTGCTATTCTGTTGAGAAACCACTCCCAATCTCTTCTTATAGACTGAGGTAAATTTGTTGCGCAGTAAACTTATGCGGGTCAAGTAATAAAACTGAGGGAACTGAAAGTATTATGATTTCGCATTTTGCAATCGTGACGAAGATCCACTCAGTCCTCATCGAAAATTACAAATCATAGTTGTCTAAACCCTTGTCACAACTGCGTATCTCTGTTTAAGTTTACAAAAAATCTGTAAATCAAGCTATGTACATAAACGAGACCTAAGTGCAAAGCGCTTCGCTGTCCATCAAATGCAAGGATATAAATTTTATTTGAACAAAAACCAGCAGTATTATCGTCAACCTCGACAGCAATTGACGGAAGTACTTTACTGAATGAGATAGGGAAAATGCGTTCAGACTATC
Source organism: Ptychodera flava (assembly GCF_041260155.1). Lineage (NCBI taxonomy): Eukaryota > Metazoa > Hemichordata > Enteropneusta > Ptychoderidae > Ptychodera > Ptychodera flava. The sequence continues at coordinate 22,347,188 of NC_091945.1, read as the reverse complement.
GTATCCTTGGCGATTCTGAAATATATGGCGGACATGCATGCTTTTGAAAAACCACTGCTCTTTATTGAAAGCGGGCTTGTGCTCGCAACGTCAAACTTAAAGGATCTTATGATGTTAAAAGTTGATGCACATGCTTCAGTTGTAATAATCTTTAATTTCGACGTTTGTAACCCATTCCCGCGGTCATTGAAACAAGAGCGTTTGAAGATTGGAAGAATTATATCAAACGTGCGTTTACAAGAGATACTAAATATACAGTGCTCTTAGAAATGTTTCAGAAATACTCGCCAAGTATGTCAAAGCATAATTCATCATATAGCTTTCATGTTCGAAATTAGTATACGTTGTATCACACGTCTGAGCAAATCTTGATGTTTACGTCACTGCAATGTAATCGTTGAAATGTCATATTAGATGCAAAGTGCGATCTTTTCCCCATGTATTTTATGATTTAAGAATGAGGCGCATCTCGGTACATGGGAATGCTTTAAGTAAACTTCAAGTTGCTTTCTAGCAAATACAGACTTTCTTAGATTGTTTTATTGTTTCTTCTATTATTTTGTGATTACTTGAAATTGTAAGTTGCAAAGTTTCATGTCACTTTTCCTCTTTGCTCGTCTTGTGCATTTCATAACGTAGAGGAAGATTGGTTTTGTAAGGATGAGTTTTCACAGTCAACAAATCATCTGTAGACTCCTTTTGAGTATTTAAAATAAACAAATAAATAAATGAATAAATAAATAAATAAATGAATAAATAAATAAATTTCTTTGTTTCGCATATAATCTCTTGCCGTTGGGCCGTTGCGGGCATCCATTGTTCTCCAAACTCTGATGTTAACTTGAAGGTTTTAAAGTCCCTTCTAAAACCACCAAACCTTGAAACATCAATTTCAAACATGGACCTCCGAGAAACGGTAATAATAAACACTTAGGAAGTATGTCGCCCATATCAAAGCCAAGTCTTTCATCTCATTAAAAGACTGCCCAAGTGGTAAAAGGTAAAAGGTATCCCTTTAAGTGGGAGGATATCAAGTCAAGATTCTTCATTTGAGATCGTTAATTGTTACATGGACACTTACACCCACCTGATGTTACTCCCAACTTACAACGGTTTCATTTAATTAGAAGGATGCATCCGCTCATATTTCAAACCGAACTGCCGTAACGAGCAGATGTTGTACCAAGCTCCTAAGGGCCTTACCCTATTAGTGCGTGTTCCGTATCAGGCGAAACATTCTGAACGTTTCCTTGAGAAGAGTGTCGCCTTGACTGAAAACGTCAATTTCCTCCTTCCTATTGACGACATTTATTATTTAATGACTCACAAGCAACAATCATGCAGCTTCAGTTAAGTCGTGACGTCGCTGACTTGACAAAGTAAGATCAACTTTAGAGCTTTTAATTGGCCGATCTTTAGTAGCATGGAACTAACAGCGTAATTACTTTGACCTCGTGGTTAGTTAGCTGTCAGATATAATGTATTGTAAAAGGCCGTCACTATTATCGCCATCAAGTAACTCTCACGTTTCACCAAAAAAGAGTCTAAAGTTAAAGACATCTTGAGATATAACTTGTTTTTGACGGAGAACGTGTTTGTCTTAAGAATGAAAACGAGACTCAGTGCGAGAAGTTAATAAACCACATATGAACTGAAAATGCTCACGTGTTTCATTATATTGCAGTGGTGTGTAAACTCAAACTTTTACCATATGTTTGCAACTTCATTGAAATTGTTATGATCAACATCATGTGCAATATTCACCACAGATTAATTCTAAAGGTAATTGAGTATACAAATATGTAATTAGCTGAAATAAAAATACTAAATTTCTTTGACTGCTATCATTGTATCACCACTTTATATAGCAAGTGCAATTGCCTTTTGTAAGTCCTTCAAGCTATATATGCCAAACTGTGAAAGCACATTAGATAATTATGCAAATTATGAATTTTAGCTGACATGGAAATGCGCCGAAATTCAGTTTTGTTTTAACCCGGTATCGTCAATGTACATAGCATGTTTTGCTAACTTTGATCAAGTAAATCTCGGTATATATTCCTAATTAGGAAAGTTCATTAAATATGCAAGTTAGGAATTGGCTGAAATAAAATGCTTAATTACTTTGAATAATGTTGTATCGAAGTATCTTCAATTTACATAGCAAGTTTCGTCAACTCTTGTCCAGTCAATTCATATAAATATCCCTAGGAAAGTACTTAATGGCTTTCAGTAATGTTATATCACAGTATTCAATGTGCATGCCAAGATTTGTCAATTTTGATCAAGTCAATTCAGATATATATCCTTAATTATTAGGAAAGTTCATTAAATATGCAAACAAGATATAATCTTTCATGTCACCCCTTAATACCTTTCACGGCTGATATGTCTTGGTGTGGATCAGCATTTTGAGCTATTCTTATCAAATTGTGTGCAGTCGTTCTCGATGTATATCTATTTTTTTCTAAAATCATTAATTATGCAACTAAGAAAAAAGTAAACAAGCCACACCCACCAAAAACTAATCAGTTCCTTGCCATTTGCAAACTGAATCTATGTACAAGATTTAATTCTGATATGATGAGCCGTTTTTTAGGTAAGCTTATCTGGCCCACAGACACAAGGACAGACAGACACGTAGCCAGACAGACGGACATCGCTGCGACATTAGTTCACGTGTGTGAACAAGTGAGCTGAAAGAAGTGCATGCACATACTATGTATCCACGGTGAAGACGAGACCTACATCGTCGAAGCTGACATGTGTGTCATAGCTTACATAATTAAAGGCAAATGCACCTACCTACCTACCTACCTACCTACCTACCTACCAACCTACCAACCTACCAACCTACCTACCTACCTACCTTTTTACCTACCTACATTTGTACCTACCTACCTCCCTGCATACCTACCTGCATGCATGCATGCATGCATGCATACATACATACATACATACATACATACATACATACATACATACATACATACATACATACATACATACATACATACATACATACATACATACACATACATACATACATACATACATACATACATACATACATACATACATACATACATACATACATACATACATACATACATACATACACATATATAAATACATACATACATACATACATACATACATACATACATACATACATACATACATACATACATACATACATACATACATACATACATACATACATACATACCTGTGTGTATGTGTTTCTGTCTGTATATGTGTGTGAGAGTATGTGTGTTTTTATGGCGGGGTCACATATAAAGGAGCTTGACCGTTGAAAATTGCACACAACACACCACGGACCTAATATAATGACAGCTTCCTGACGCCCGCCTTCGGCTTGGCCTTTGGCTTCGCCTTTAGGTCAGTTTGCCTCTTTAATGCGTTGATCTTGGCTGAGATCATACTCCATATGTAGGTCCACTTGTATTAGTTTTTAAGGAATGTTTTGGGTCGATTTCGGTCTGTTCAATCCACTTTTGATCGATTTGTCTCCCTCCAACTTTCGAAGGCACCTGAGGGCGAGATAAAATCGGCAAAGGCGACAAACTGAAATTTGACTTCGCGAACAATTAAAAATATGAACACCTTTTTGTTCTTTTAAAATCTGGCATTGCAGGAAACGGCTCGATTTTGCACAATCCTTCAGAAACTAAAAACCTGTGAAGGAAATATGTTGTTTCCTTTCCACCACGAGATCTCGACAATACGAGAGAAAGATCATGATTTCACTGTAATCAAAAAGTATGAACCCTTGAAAATCAGACACAACCCTAAAAATGGCGTAGACCTCCCATTACTGTTGTCAGTCAAGATACCCTTTCGAAAAACATCATTTTCTAGCTTCAAGCCTGTAGGAGTATAATTATTGACATCGCGACGTTTTCCTTCATGTTGAGTCATGGATGCAAAATACAATCGCATGTGAAGATAAATACGTTGATATTGGTGACGTTCTTCAACCTGTGAAATCGACAAATGGGTACAAAAAGTGTGTTAAACTCGAAACAAAGACAGAGGTCAAAGAACGGTCATTGCAAAACTAATCATAAAGGGAGGTGGATGCTCGATCGAAAAATATTACCCGCAACTCTTCGATCTTTCCTAGACTTTGAGGGTACGTGGAATAGCAATTTCACAAATTATGTCTGCCTTCATCGAATTCAAAGCCACGGTATCGCATTTCAAAGATAAAAACTGTGTTTTCAATGTGTTCTAAAGATTAGAAAGGATAGCCAGAAGTCAAAACATCACAGCCTGTACGGTCCCATAGAAATTAAGTATACCCTGGTAGGTAAAATGCACATGAAATTACAGATATTGCAGCTGTGGACACGTTCTTTCCTGTCAGTTCCCACGGCTACGTTTTCACGAAAAACAGCCCGCTCAATAGGTGAAACGATGACATATAGAGCTTCGAAGGTCAACAGATGCATACACTGTGTATAGGGGCCGACGTGATCGGGAATGCCTACCATCATATTGGCCAATACTTAGCTGTCATTTTACAACAGTTGATGAAACTCATCATCTTTTAACGTAGAATAAAATTACTGTCAGGGAGGCTGTTCTTTAGATTATATGTGTTTGACGTAGCGATTATTAACAGATGAAGTTTAAATTCGCTCTCAAAATATGGAATATTTAGCATAATTTATTTGACACAGATCTTTATGTTTATAGAAGCCCGGCCAGTTTAATAAATGGCGGGATACGCCTTTAAGTCAGAACCCGCAATAAGTCTTGCATCAAGACTGTGATCGCTTGTACGTGCACATGGAACACATCTTTTTGAAAAAGATAAATTTATTCCAAAAGTGTGGCAATTACTGAATAGCTAAAAATTCCCGTTGAATAAAGACCACTGAATTGTTGGTGAGAGTAAGATTCTTAGCCTATGTTTGACCAGTTTGACCTTTGACTTCATGCCATTTCTTATAAACTAATTTTCGATGGAGTGACTTGGTTTTGACATCACTCATTGTCAGACTAGAGTTCTCTAAGTCTAGAATATCATGATAGCTTTCTTCATTTTGGATGTTTGAACTGATTATTTGTTTCCAGGAATCTGGAATTCAATGGAGGAGTGTTTCATACTCTGTCTTAATTTCCTCCTGCACATGTCTATTTGTACCTCCTCTACTTTTTGCAATTGTTTCCCATTGTTCAATCTAGGCATTTCCATTATCATTCCAGGTGTCCTTAAGCCATAAGATTCTACTCTTTGACCATTTTTCATAGAAGAGGACACTTCCTTCATTGTTTATGTTTTCATTGTACCAGAGAACATCACTTAGAAGATTATATTTTGACGTTGGTAATTAACTCTTAGTGACTTCCAGTTATTCAACATATCCCCATACACCTTCGGGATACGGTCGATGTTGACTTTGAAATTGAGATGGAGATAATGATAATCACTGCTGAGTTTGTTGTAAAAATTCGCGATGAAATACTTTGCTAAGCTAGCCCATTTCGGGATCTCCTTAACTGGATTTTCCTCAAATGATTTCGTAAGCCAATTCAATCGGAGTTCATTATTTTTTTCCTCAATGTCGAAAACTTTTTTGCCACAATCGTCTTATCTTTGAATGAAAATGCCCCTTTTATGTCTTCTCGTTTACCTCTCATAATAAAATTCCATAATTTTCTCAATGCTTCATTGATTACTTGTTTAGGCACGTGATCAAATGATGCCAGGTACCATGATTTCGATGCAGCCAGCATATTAGCTATTATTGCCCTGCCTTTAAAGGACATATTTCTAGTATTCCGGATAAGACAATTTGTAAATTTTTCAATCACTACTTTCCAGTTTTCTGCAGATGTGTTACTGTTTCCAAATCTAACCTCCAAAATTTGCAAAACCTTATCTGAAAAATAGATCCCTTCCACTGAATCAGTGCGGTTTTTAAAACTCCTTGTCTACAAACCTTTAGATTTCTTCTTGTTCAGTTTTGTAAATGTTGCCTTTTCATATTTGTTGAACATTTTCTAAGACTCTGTGATGCTTTCTACATTTAAAGGGTATAAAGTTGTATCATCTGCATAACTCTTAGTTTTTCTTCTTGTTTGTCTGGTAGCATGAAGCCCGCTATGCTGTCATCTTTACGAATATTTTTAGCTAGCACTTCTGCTGCCATAATATACAGTAACGGTGATAAAGGGCACCATTGTCTCACACCCTAATGACGTTAAACTACGAGAAAGAAAGCCATTGCACTTAATTTTGCATGTAAAGAACTTTTATCCACTTGATGAAGTCAATACCAAAGTTGGATATGTCAAGGACTTGAAAAAGGGAATCTCTGTTAAAGGTATACAGTTACCTGTAATCTAAATATGCCAATATATGGCCACAGGGGCGTTTCTTGGTATTCAAAATGCTCATGTGAGGGCGCCGTTTTTAAAAAGCGGCCACCCGCTTAAAATCTGTGATTGGTTAGATTTTCTCTTTCCATGGTAACTGTAGCAAACTTGGAACAGGTGACAGTATACCTTTAAGCATGTCTAAAGCTTTCGTTTGGTCAAGACTTATGACAATAGGAGGTTTATCGGTAATTTTTGCATATTCAATAATATCTCTGTTGAAGACAATATTATCACCTACCTCCCGGATGTAACCCCACTGATCTGGGTTGCATATTTTACCAATTACCTTCCGTATCCTATTAATTTAGCAATTACATTTGCAAGAATCTTACAGTTCACATTGAGGAGACTCATTAGTCTCCAATTTTTAAAGTCTGCCTTATCTCCCTTTTTATAGAGCAAAGAAACTAAACCGAGTTTCTGACTGTTTGTCAACATTCTGTACTCCGACACACCTTATGTGAAAGCGCCCTCTGGCGATACTTTAATTCAGCTTCTGCTGTAATTCAGGTAATTTCGGAAATTCTTGTATGGTGCACATTATGCTGTCTATATATAGCACCTTCTGCGGTTAGGCCGTCGTCTTGTACTTCCGAGAGAACGGGCGAAAAATGAGAGAATGGCATCCGTGCTGTGAATCTAAAACTACGAATTTACACTTGAGAATTTTCAATTTCGAGCTCCCACCTTTAAAGTGATTTAACATCGTAATTTTTGCATCTGCATTATCTGGACTTCATTGCATTCATATCATATCTCTTACAGATAGCGCCATTCTTCAACTTTGCTTCTTCATAGCCAATCTTCCTGATATCATCTCCCCGTATCCATAGACCCTTAGGTGTCAATCATATAGGCCCTATCTCCGTTTAATCTGCTCACATATCGGCATTGTGAGGAAAGTTACTCCGAGGCTCATACATCATAGAGGGAGGCAATTGATCTGAAAGTGCTTCCTGCACCTTCCTACAAAAAAAGCAAACCAAAACAAAAATGACACGTAAGGCATATTTTATGGGGGTCATTATTTTTTACGACACATTTTTTTACGACACATTTGCTTAAAATGGTACATGTTTTGTCAACTTTTAAAGTTTATCATAAATAGGCATCCAAAAAGGCGTAAAAAGTGGAATATTATGAAGATACTCTGGAAATTTTCAACTCTTTAAAAATTGAAAACAATATTTTCTCCTACTGATATCGATAGGCAAACAATTATTCATGTCGTGTTAACAACTCCCCTCGGCGACTTTGCCAAAAATTCGCGAGTTTCTTTAAAATCTGGAAAGTCCATTTCATTCCTAAAATTTCTACCCATCCTGTTAAGATGGCTGCATAAAGAAACTGTTCTTTCGCTGCGTCGCTGTTTCGTTGTAAATTGTATCCTGGATTCAACATGTAATTCAATAATTATTGCACGAATCTGGACTCTCAAATTGTTTACAGAACCTGTTTTGTATACCTATTGTTGGGGCTCATTTTGATGCTCAGGGAGTAGGTAAAATTTTCACCGAAGACCAGAATAGACATGTAATATCACGAACACCAGACCTGTAGGATTTAGATTACAAGATTCAAATTCCGGTTAATGCGATTTTTCTCAAATGCGACTTGAGTCACAAGAAATCTTATCACACATGTAGGTCCAATGGTGTTTCGTTCGTAGGGTCATATCGTTGTTCCGTAATCAACTACGCCATCGTCTGCCAGATTTAGCCCCCCGATAAACTTTGTTAAATGGGACGCTGCAATTTATGAGAAATCGAGAAAACACAGACTTCTAAGATCTATTAAACAGTGATAAAGCAGCAATTCTAGTACCTCTATCGAGCACTTATCTCTGTCAATCTGAATAAATGTTGTCAAAACAACAAAGGTATGACATTCCCTTAATATCACTCAATAATTCATGAAAGTTATTAGGAATACATGGAACTCAACCAATCACGTACCTTCACTGTTAATACTGGAAATCCATTGGGACAGTTGAAAACATCTATCGAAATTAAAGAGCTTGAACATTTCAAGGTCCTTTTAAGTCTTAATGTATTTTATGAGATTTACAAGATATGTGTTCGTTGGAAGGGTCGGTTGCGGCAAAACCTTTATTTTGAACATGTGCAGAGGGAAATTAAAGATACGCCATTTAATGTAAATTTAAGTCGACAAGTCGACTGCACACTCGTCTTCTTGTGGTTTTGCCATTGACGTAAGACAGTGAACGATAAGAACACAGCATTGCGAAAAGAAACCTGTAAAACGCCTCTGAACAAAGCGATGACTTTAATTTATTGATTTTATATTCTACTTCAATTTTCGAACCCTCTAAGGCTTTTAATTTCTTGAAAAGGCTGTGTATGTATGCCTTCAAGGATTCTGTGGTGAACTTAACATGGACGATGTATCTGTAAGTTATGGTAAATTTATGTACAGCGGAATGAATCTCCGTTCTTCGTCCAAATTTTTCAAGTACCATGAGTAGTTACTGTAGATTGACTTTGAACAGAATCACAAGTGTCGCAATTCTAGTAGTGTTCGCCGAGGGGTTTGCTGGGGCTCTGGTTCAGCTCGTAATAGGAGTTTGTTGCCGCCGCAACAAGGGCTGGTACAGAGCTGAAGGGAAAACATGGCGTGCACATGGCCTATACTTGAAAACTACTGCTGCGTGAAAGAGTTGTTACAGCTTCATTTTCACCACCACTGTGACTGATGATTTTTGACACATTCTCTGAAGCTACAAACACCAGTCCCGTCACTTCTATGTGACGGGTTCCCTGTGTAAATTGAAGTTGGTGATGGCTTTTATGTGCAAACGGGGCTCTTGCCGTGCTATCTCTTCAGCTCTCTGCTATCCTCAGATCATCCATATTTACACACAACTGAGATACGCATTGTATTCCAAAGACAAATTATTTCCTGATGAAAAAAAATTCTTGTAGTTACTGTCGGTGCTTTTTGTTACCACTCGAAGGTATCGCGAAATCACCAATTATATCATATGATATCAGTATATTGATTGCGCAAATACTGCAATCTGTTTGATCGAGACGTGCACGGTTTGAACAGAGATGAGCTCTCAGCCAGAAAAAATATCATTTTTTCGACGTTTCACGCCAGAATTTCATTTAATATTATTATAATAGCAATAAACCAGCTCAGCACAGGGTATACAACTCGAGTTTGACCAGTTCACTCCATATATGGTCTCGCTATAGCATGAGTCGGATTGGAGTTTCAGTAGAAGGACACCGCTGTCTGAAGATTCTTGCGGTGAGTAAGTGACTCCCTCTAGAGCAGTTCTAATACTTCGTAGCCTTTCATCCGTAGTTTGAACCTTGGAAGGTTTGTTTCCTCCAAATCAGCCTCAAGAAAGACACCGTGAGCGTGACCGTGTGCTTCTCTTACTTAACGACTTTTACTGATGGATTTGCAGTGAAATTTACTCCGTTGATTTGAATGCATTGCCTTTCTCCAGCCTCAGCTATCTGCCAGCACTACATTTTCCGTGCAATTATGTCGGAACGTGGCATCCAAAACAGATCGCAGTATGAGTATAACGCGATTGTGGTCAGTACCTACTATAGTAGTTTGCTTGCATATGCCCAACGTCACAAATTAAGGCCACAGTGACTCGTTCTCGTGATAGTCGCCTAGAGGGATAAAACTACCTCCCAGAGGGGTTAACATTGATGAGTAAACTACAAATTCTGTCGACATGTACCCAATTTAAATTCATGGTCCCCACCTTTACCGTTTGTTGATGCCCGCGGTTATATTATCAGATAAAAAGAACTATCACGACTGTAACGGACCAGTAAAGATTTCAATTAAGATTGCAACTACATGTACGTAGGAAAGGTGAACTAAAAGGAATGGATTTCATTATCACGAGATCCACATCTTAATAGTCACTATGTATGTATGTATGTATGTATGTATGTATGTATGTATGTATGTATGTATGTATGTATGTATGTATGTATGTATGTATCTATCTATCTCTATGTATCTATCTATCTATCTATCTATCTATCTATCTATCTATCTATCTATCTATCTATCTATCTATCTATCTATCTATCTATCTATCTATCTATCTATCTATCTATCTATCTATCGATGTGTGTCATATGTTTCGTCTAAATTATTTCTATGTTATTTCCGTAGATCTATGTTTGCCAGTCTTTCTCTGTCTGTCTGTCTGTCTGTCTGTCTGTCTGTCTGTCTGTCTGTCTGTCGCTCTCTCTCATATAATAGTACACTGAAACTCATGTTTCTTTTCAACAGTACACTCGCAATGTGCGCTAGGTAATCAGCGCATATGAGTTTTCATGATTCTGAGATAATCAAGAGACGAGATAATTTCTAAATTTCTGTCGGCGTATACGTACTTTGGAACCGCTTGGGACACTTCGTGAGGTTTTCTGTTAAAAATTTCAATTAGCCGTACCTGTTGATGAATGTTCCAATATTTTTATCTCAATAAATATTTCTTGTTGTACTCCGAAAAACATGTCGAAAATTTAGTTTTTCACTCTGTCAACAATGTCAACCTGCGTGACTGTGTGTTCTATCAATCGTTGTTGTTGAGAACTGAACTTTACACCGGACTACAAATGTGCACATATTGTGCTTACAAGGGTCATGTACGGCGCGCCAAATGTTTCAAAAATATTTATCGTCATAGAGTAAAAATAAACTGTCAAATTTTCTTTCTAAAAACAAGTCTTAAACGTGTATGAATAATAAAGAAAAAAGTTCTTTCGTCCATATCATTGCATTTTATTAATGTACCTTTTCATAAAAATAGCATTCATTTGAAAATACGTGTCATTAAATATTTGAATGTGCCTGTACAGATAAAGATGACGTGCAACCGTCTTTCTTGATTGAAATAAAAATTCGATGGAATTACGGAAGAAAATAAACGAGGAAAGTACTATTGCAAAAAAAGGGCAGAATGTTATGTAATGCTTAATTGTAAAATATTCTTTAAACCGTAATGAGAAGATAAACTTTTCAAAAATTTGGAAATACCACACTCCCATACTTATTGACGTACACATACACGTGTATTTGATATAAAGGTGCAATGAATGCTGATTATAAGGGAAAAAAGAAAAAAAATCAAGCACACACAAAAAATATTGAAATGATTAAAAACAAAACCACAAATAGTACTTGCACTACTACCAAAAAACAAAACGAACCACCATCAGGTCTGACTAAAAAAAGAAAGAGAATCACAATTGAAAAGTCGACCGAGATCGCGCCGGCGTTGAGGCTGTAAAGAAACCAAAACGAGGTCAGCTTGGAAAAAAACCCAAAGCGAGGTTACAAAAAAAAAAAAAAAAAAAAAAAAGAGGTTACCAAAAAAAAAAAAAAAACTCAGTAGAAAAAAAGAGGTCCGTTCGAGAAAAGAAAACAGAGTGGGACACCCCACAGAAAAAGCCCAACATGAAAATTGAATAATTGTCAACGTCATGATTGTTACAGTTTAATGCCAGAGGGTTTGGGATCATCACACTCGGATGTTGGACATGATATTTGGGGTATTTCAGCGATAACTCTCAGCTTCTAGTCTTCAATATCATCTCATGGACGTCCAAGTTACCGACACGTCCCATTCTATATTAAACAGTTACCAGTTTTGGTTAAAAGTGGACAAAACACTCGTGGTGGTTCGTCGGCTGCCAGCGGTCCCCTCGCTCCAATGTACACTCGAGGTGGTAAGCCAGCGGCCGGCGGTCCCGTCGCTAGTACAGTAGGCCTACAGGCCGGCAACCACGATCCCCTCACTGTAAAGTGTAGGGCCGCCTCTCCAGACCATAGACAGTCTGTGCCCAAACCCCAACAAAACGATGGCTTGCCGCTAGCCCACGGGTACGTGTGGTTCGATACACAGCGGCCGCCTTGTGGGTATGCATAGTAAAATTGCATACCACGCAGCACGCTGCGGCCTAGTTCTGCATGGCAGGACTGTGTGTTACCGGCGTGACACGGCCTCCCGTATAACGCCGATAACACGTACACAGCCCTGCCATGCAAAGCTAGCAGCGGCCGCTATGTATCGAACCACACACGTATCCGTGGGTTTAGCCTCTAAACGGAGTGTGGCAAAGGCAAAAATACTCGGGCTGAAACACTCCGTTTAAATTCGAGGCAACGTTTTCACTAGTACCTGTAGAACGCAAACGCGCCCGACTTGACAAACACTGATCAAGCAGCCGCTATTTCTCTGTATACTGTAGCTCAACACAACCAGCAAAGGGAGTGGTAGGGCTACGGAACCGCAGCAAGGCCGGGCTGTGAGTTACCGGATACAGCCAGCCGTATAACACCGGCGTTATGCCAGGCCGTATAACGCCGGTAACTCACAGCCCTGCCCTGCCACCAAGAGCTATGTATAGGCTACTGAACAAATATCGTACTCCATATATTGGACTGTGAGGATATAAAGATTTCTGCAATGGGGATCGACATGTCGTGTATGTGCCTGTCTAGCCCTGCGAGTATAGTGAGAGTGTCTGGCGTTGCGAAGGCCGGACACTCTCGCCATACTCGTAGTCTTAAGGTAAGGCTTGTACAGTTGCGTCGCTTGTCTTGTCGAACACGGAAAGCGATGGACGTTCTCTCAACACGCGGCAGATTTCTTCAAAACTATTCATTTTATCATGATTTGGGTGATCTTTGAGGATAGACGAGGAATTAGCAAACAACGAGGTGGTTTATTATCATGGTATTTGAACCCGATATATCGAACCATACCTATAAAACTATGTAGAAATCATGTAGGCCAAACGGCGATGACAGTGCGGCTTGTATAACCCTATTTGTAACAATCAACCCTATTTGTAACAAAATTTAATTTTAAAAAAAATTCAAAAAAACTTTGCCGTATATGTTGAAATATTAATAAAATATGCATGTTTGTATGTTTGAGGGCAATTTTCTTTTTTTTTTCCTTGTCAAAACTCATTTTTCCGAAACTGCTTTTGTTACAAATTGGGTTGATTGTTACAAATAGGGGTGACATGTGTCAACCCTATTTGTAACAATCAACCCTATTTGTAACAAAACCTAAATTTCAAAGAAACTTGGCCGTATTTGATGAAATCTTGATGAAATATACATATTAGTATGTTCGGGGGCAATTTTCTTTGTTTTCCTTGTTGAAACTCATTTTTCCGAAAATGCTCGTGAGATTAAATTTCGTTGTGCAGGTTCCTAGGGATAAGAGCCCTACTCGTAAGATATAATCAAGTCGTGCAGATACATGCCAAAGGTTTGTTTTGGGGCAATTTTCACCATTTTCGGTCAAAAATGTTAAAAATCTTGTTTTCTGACCGAAATCATACTAAACCTATATTGGGTTAACTTTTGTTACAAATTGGGTTGATTGTTACAAATAGGGTTGACGTGTCAACCCTATTTGTAACAATCAACCCTATTTGTAACAAAATTTAACCAACTTGAAAGTAATTTTAATTTTCAAAAAAACTTGGCCGTATTTGATGAAATCTTGATGACATATACATATTAGTATGTTTGGGGGCAAATTTTATTTTTTCCTTGTCGAAACTCATTTTCCCCGAAAATGCTCGTTAGATTAACTTTCGTTGTGCAGGTTGCCTAGTATAAGAGGCCTACTCGTAAGATATAATCGAGTTGTGCAGATAGCTTTGTTTTGGGGCAATTGTCCCCAATTTCAGTCGAAAATGTTAAAAATCTTGTTTTCTGACCGAAATCATACTAAACCTATATGGGGTTAACTTTTGTTACAAATTGGTTGATTGTTACAAATAGGGTTGATGTGTCAACCGTATTTGTAACAATCAACCCTATTCGTAACAAAATTTAACCAACTTGAAAGTAGTTTTAATTTTCAAAAAAACTTGGCCGTATTTGATGAAATCTTGATGACATATACATATTAGTATGTTTGGGGGCAAATTTTATTTTTTCCTTGTCGAAACTCTCATTTTTCCCGAAAATGCTCGTTAGATTAACTTTCGTTGTGCAGGTTGCCTAGTATAAGAGGCCTACTCGTAAGATATAATCGAGTTGTGCAGATAGGTTTGTTTGGGGCAATTTTCCCCAATTTCGGTCGAAAATGTTAAAAATCTTGTTTTCTGACCGAAATCATACTAAACCTATATGGGGTTAACTTTTGTTACAAATTGGGTTGATTGTTACAAATAGGGTTGACGTGTCAACCCTATTTGTAACAATAACCCTATTTGTAACAAAATTTAACCAACTTGAAAGTAATTTTAATTTTCAAAAAATGGCCGTATTTGATGAAATCTTGATGACATATACATATTAGTATGTTTGGGGCAAATTTTATTTTTTCCTTGTCGAAACTCATTTTCCCCGAAAATGCTCGTTAGATTAACTTTCGTTGTGCAGGTTGCCTAGTATAAGAGGCCTACTCGTAAGATATAATCGAGTTGTGCAGATAGCTTTGTTTTGGGGCAATTTTCCCCAATTTCGGTCGAAAATGTTAAAAATCTTGTTTTCTGACCGAAATCATACTAAACCTATATGGGGTTAACTTTTGTTACAAATTGGATTGATTGTTACAAATAGGGTTGACGTGTCAACCCTATTTGTAACAATCAACCCTATTTGTAACAAATTTAACCAACTTGAAAGTAGTTTTAATTTTCAAAAAAACTTGGCCGTATTTGATGAAATCATACTAAACCTATATGGGGTTAACTTTTGTTACAAATTGGGTTGATTGTTACAAATAGGGTTGACGTGTCAACCCTATTTGTAACAATCAACCCTATTTGTAACAAAATTTAACCAACTTGAAAGTAGTTTTAATTTTCTACAAAACTTGGCCGTATTTGATGAAATCTTGATGAAATATGCGTATTTAGGTCTATATTTTGGGGAAATATGTTGTTTTTCCAAAAAATATGTTTTTTTAAATTGCGAGGTGGTTTGTTTTGAAATTTGGTATACAGGTTTCTGGAGATAATTCCTTCAAGATGTATTGAATTGTGCTGATCTATGCACGACTCTTTTTTGGCAATTTCGCCATTTTTGCTAAAAAAAAACAGGTCAAAAATCTTCTTAGAATCTACTCGTCCGATTGCTTTGACATTTTGTATGAAGGTTCCTTGTGGTGACGTTTTACCTAATTTTCAGATAATTCATCACAGATACGGCCTTGGCATTTGTTTGGATTCATTTGAACCCTCAATGCCGCTGCTTTAATTTATACACTTGTTTTTATTGTAGGCTCTTGTTGGTTGTTTTGGCAAAAGGGTTTTTAATCCTTCCCACTTTTCAAGTTCTTCCAAATATTTTGACGGGCTTTCTTTTTTATCCTTTGTTTGATATGTGTTGAGCCCAAATGTTGTTGTGAAGATCAAGTCATTTTATGTTGTGAATGTTGGTTTGTTTGTTTTTTCTATTTACGTTTTTGAGTATGGTTTCTGTTTGGTTTATGTTGCCGTGCATTCTCTGTCTATTAATTTGCTTGTGAAGAATTCTACTTTTTTCTTGAAATCGATTGGGTATTGCATGTAGGCGAGTATCTAAGAATTTCGCCTTTGATGGGTCCCTTAAAAGTTGTTTTTGGGTGATCCTCTGAGCAGGCATTGGAACGTTCCGGTTGGTTTTGCATTTGTTTTAATATCAAGAATGATTTCTTAGTTTTGCTTTGAGCCCTGAAATATTTCAACGTCGGAAAATGTTGTTTTTTTAGGTATTTCTCAACTGTAAATTTAAATGTTGAATGCATTTCCTTTATTCTAGGGCTCCAGTCAGTTTGTTTTCGTGTTTCGATAAAGATGCAAATGTCATCTCTAAATCCTTTTCAAAAGTGAATCACATTCTGGTTTTCGGAGATGATTTCCAATTCCAGTCTATGAAATGCGATAAGATTTTATTCCAATGATATTTTAAAAAGTACTAAACTGAATTTGATGAAACCTTGTATTTCGAGTGGACAGGGCGTAACTTAGACCTGATTTCTTTTACAGTGTGTGACATGGTTAATTACGGGTAATTTGCATAGTTTATGATTTTATGAATCTGGTTATATTTTCAGAATGTCTGCATCAAAGTCGCTTGAGATATTGCACGTATTATGGTCAAAGTAATTTTTCTCGTACATTTCATGTAGTAGATTTTTGATACCCTGATTGTGTCTTGCGTGTCATCTTTTAGAGTTTAGTGTACTATTAGGTGTTTCGAAATTGTCTTTTAAGTTGTATGTATGTATTCAGTCAGTTAAGAAGTTTTTTAAATGCTCTAGGTCTGTGTCAAATGAACCGTTCAGTACGATCCTTAAATGGGTTAAATTTGCGACGGAGTTAGCAGCGAGACGTGTGCTTAAATACAATTATTATTATTATTTTTATTATTAGTGTTGTTGTTGTTGTTGTTGTTGTTGTTGTTGTCATCAAGTCTACCACCATGGCATATTTCGTATCATAAACCTCAAGAGTTAGACTATCATCAACGATGTTATTATCTGCATCGGCCGCACCACTTCTTAGATTCGGAGATTTTCGTTCTGAATACTCTTCAGAATCAAGTTTTCATCTCTACTTTTTATGTTCATAGAGATCACGATAACATTCAATAAAATTATGATTACTCAGATCGAGAAGTATCTGTCCCTCGAATTCTAAAACAATGCACTTGATTATATTTTTTGTGATATTCTGAACTACTCGGTTATTTGGGTGACCGATACTATAAGGTAAAACACCAGATCAAAGTATCTGGAACATAAACGACTCCACTCTCTATCTATGGACACCGTATGTGTAGTGTCTCACCTATCCGTGCCTGGCTTGGATTATGAGTATCTACATGATGGGTCCTTTCTGCCTTAATTCCATATGGTTTTCGGCTGCTGAAGCTTGATAAAATTATCGATTTTACGGCATTGCCATTGCTGTACGGCATTATTATTGAGTAATACAGAGAAAAATACGACTGAAGGAGGAAAAATTTCGAACTCCAGGGCGACGTGATTGAAGGTTTTTAAAATTTAAAGTTTGATGATGATTTAAGTTACCGTGAAGCATCCTTTACAGAGGCCGACCAAAGTCTCGGTGGCCTGCAGATGGATAGGATAGGCAAAAGAAAAAAGTTGTCCTGTTCCGATAACCCGACCTACCCTATTTTTTTGCCTGCGACCCTAAACTTTTTAGCGCAACGTAAACACGGAAGTAACAAAAGACAGAAACCCCCGTAAAATCACGTGTTCGTCACCTGATATTTGATTTTTGCTTGGGACGTCGACGTCTTTTATGTATTTAGTCCTTTAATATGTATGATATGGGGTAGATACGCTTTTTCTGGAAATGTTGTGGTAAGTATTAGATCGCCCTGAACCCCTGAAAAGTGCATATTTAAAAAAAATATTGGGAAAAAAACCCAGCCGACCTACCTGCCCTATTTTGAAACCATGTTATTGGAAGAGCAATTTTTTTTGGTTTTAAGTGTTACAAATAGCGTTAACTTTTGATACAAATAGGGTTAGTATGACTTCTGTCAGAAAAGAAGATTTGTTTTGCATTTTTGACCAAAATTAGTGACTGATGCCCCCCCACCAAATTTTGGCATGTATCTGAAAAACATGATTACCTCTTAGATGGAGGCCTTTATCCCTAAAAACCTGCACGCCGAAATTTTATCTAATGAGTAGTTTAAGAAAAAATGAGTTTCGACAAGAAAAAAATAAAGAAAATTGCCCCCCGGATATACCATTATGTATATTTCATCAAGGTTTCATCAAATACGGCCAAGTTTTTTTGAAAATTAGGTTTTGTTACAAATTGGTTAAACTTTGTTACAAATAGGGTTGATTGTTACAAATAGGGTTGATTGTTACAAATAGGGTTGACACGTCAACCCTATTTGTAACAATCAACCCAATTTGTAACAAAATTTAACCCAATATAGGTTTAGTATGATTTGGTAGGAAAACAAGATTTTTAACATTTTTGACCGAAATTGGTGAAAATTGCCCGAAACAAACTTTTGGCATGTATCTGCACGACTTGATTATATCTTACGAGAAGGGCTCTTATCCCTAGGAACCTGCACAACGAAATTTTATCTCACGAGCATTTTCGGAAAAATGAGTTTCAACAAGGAAAACAAAGAAAATTGCCTCCGAACATACTAATATGTATATTTCATCAAGATTTCATCAAATACGGCGGGGTTTTTTTTGAAAATTAGGTTTTGTTAAAAGTTGGTTAAATTTTGTTACAAATAGGGTTGATTGTTACAAATAGGGTTGACACGTCAACCCTATTTGTAACAATCAACCCAATTAGTAACAAAAGTTAACCCCATATAGGTTAGTATGATTTCGGTCAGAAAACAAGATTTTTAACATTTTGACCGAAAATGGTGAAAATTGCCCTGAAACAAACCTTTGGCATGTACCTGCACAACTCGATTATATCTTACGAGTAGGCCTCTTATACTAGGCAACCTGCACAACGAAAGTTAATCTGACGAGCATTTTCGGAAAAAATGAGTTTCGACAAGGAAAAAATAAAATTTGCCCCCAAACATACTAATATGTATATGTCATCAAGATTTCATCAAATACGGCCAAGTTTTTTGTAAAATTAAAACTACTTTCAAGTTGGTTAAATTTTGTTACAAATAGGGTTGATTGTTACAAATAGGGTTGACACGTCAACCCTATTTGTAACAATCAACCCAATTTGTAACAAAAGTTAACACCCATATAGGTTTAGTATGATTTCGGTTAGAAAACAAGATTCTTAACATTTTCGACCGAAATTGGGGAAAATTGCCCAAAACAAACCTATCTGCACAACTCGATTATATCTTACGAGTAGGCCTCTTATACTAGGCAACCTGCACAACGAAAGTTAATCTAACGAGCATTTTCGGGGAAAATGAGTTTCGACAAGGAAAAAAATAGAATTTGCCCCCAAACATACTAATATGTATATGTCATCAAGATTTCATCAAATACGGCCAATTTTTTTTGAAAATTAAAATTACTTTCAAATTGGTTAAATTTTGTTACAAATAGGGTTGATTGTTACAAATAGGGTTGACACGTCAACCCTATTTGTAACAATCAACCCAATTTGTAACAAAAGTTAACCCCATATAGGTTTAGTATGATTTCGGTCAGAAAACAAGATTCTTAACGTTTTCGACCGAAATTGGGGAAAATTGCCCCAAACAACCTATCTGCACAACTCGATTAATAAGTACGAGTAGACCTCTTATACTAGGCAACCTGCACAACGAAAGTTAATCTAACGAGCATTTTCGGGGAAAATGAGTTTCGACAAGGAAAAAAATAAAATTCGCCCCCAAACATACTAATATGTATATGTCATCAAGATTTCATCAAATATGGCCAAGTTTTTTTGAAAATTAAAATTACTTTCAAGTTGGTTAAATTTTGTTACAAATAGGGTTGATTGTTACAAATAGGGTTGACACGTCAACCCTATTTGTAACAATCAACCCAATTTGTAACAAAAGTTAACCCCATATAGGTTTAGTATGATTTTGGTCAGAAAACAAGATTTTTAACATTTTTGACCGAAAATGGTGAAAATTGCCCAAAAACAAACCTTTGGCATGTATCTGCACGACTTGATTATATCTTACGATAGGGCTCTTATCCCTAGGAACCTGCACAACGAAATTTTATCTCACGAGCATTTTCGGAAAAATGAGTTTCAACAAGGAAAACAAAGAAAATTGCCCCCGAACATACTAATATTTATATTTCATCAAGATTTCATCAAATACGGCCAAGTTTCTTTGAAATTTAGGTTTTGTTACAAATAGGGTTGATTGTTACAAATAGGGTTGACACATGTCACCCCTATTTGTAACAATCAACCCAATTTGTAACAAAAGCAGTTTCGGAAAAATGAGTTTTGACAAGGAAAAAAAAAGAAAATTGCCCTCAAACATACAAATATGCATATTTTATTAATATTTCAACATATACGGCAAAGTTTTTTTGAAAATTAAATTTTGTTACAAATAGGGTTGATTGTTACAAATAGGGGTAATACACGGCTCGGTGGAAGGCCTGCAGTGGGCTCCCTGCCATACTGCGCCTACGGCATCGATATGTTCGCAGTGTTGCTATGAAGGGTCATGGGTTGTACGTCTCGCTCGTGATCTGACCTGTGGACTGCACTGCCTGAAATTGGCTCAGTTAACTTGACTCTCTGGAACTATTCACTGTTAACTTGGACGTTCTTTAGGTGATATTGCCCACTTCATTTCATCAAGTATGGTTTCAAGTAGAGCAGGGCCCAGCCAAACAGAGCTAGGTTTCAAGATGTCACGTTATCACTGAAATGCTCGATTAATATTTCGTCAAACATTGGAGTATGTGGTGATCGGATTCCCCGCTGTTGGGGATTCATCGATCGAAGGAAACGTGAACCATGAGTTTTTTGAATAAAATAATTGTAATTTCGGGCTTGTTTTTTTTCTGTGGCGAGTGCTTTTTTTTTCTTTTTTTTTTTTTTTTTTTTTTTTTTTTTTTTTTTTTTTTTTTTTTTTTGCTGTGGCGAGTCCTCATTTATTTTTTTCTTTCCACAGGCCTACGCGTTTTTTTTTGTATCTCTGTTCATGGCATTTTTTTATTTTTTTCGTTTTTATTTTATTTTATTTTATTTTTTTGTAGATGAGATCCACTTTTGTCTAGAGCCATCACTGCCGAATTTTTCTCTGAGTTTCTCTCTTTACAGTCAAAGCGGCTGGTGATTCATATTATATTTTTGATTATCTATAATACGTTTATTATGAGACGTAGTGCTTTTTAATTTTCTGAAGTACATAAATAATTTTATGTGTGCATGGCTTTTTTTGTCTGATTCTTTTACAATTATTTTCTGTATGTGGTTCACGTTTTTAGTTTTGTACTATTTTTTCCGAGTGGTAGTAGTGATTTTTAGTGATTTTCTTGTGAATTTTTGGACGTATCACTGTATAACATATTTTTCTTTTTTCATTTTGTAAAATCAGCACTCATCATTGCACCTTTTTCGCGAACTATTATACGTGTATGTATGTCGATAAGTATGGATGTATGACTTTTTCAAATCGTTGAAAATTGTTTATTTCCTAATTACGCTAAAAAGATTTTTTCTCAAGTTAAAATGAAGTATTAAATGGCATTTCTGTCTTTTATTTTTTAATTATACTTTTCTTACTTATTTCCTTCCTAATGAGACCGAATTTTTATTTCAATTGAGAAAAACAGTTTATTTTTGCTCTGAATCGATAAATATTTTTGAAACATTTGGCGCGCCGTAGTAATGATGCTGAACGTTTCGACTTAAAGACAAGAAGAAAATGAAATTTGTATAACAAAAATAATGAAAATATTTCATAAGTTACAACAGTTACTGTATCTTTTCGTTTTGTAGATACACTTATCAAAATATAGTCATACAATCATGTAGAGGAAAACCTATTTCGCCCATAGATATACTTTTAACACGATCGGAAGTAAATTTGGATGACTGGATTGCCATAATTTCTCAAGAATTTGAGAAATTTGTTAAATGTTACACCATATTTGTGAACCATCTTTAAAATTGTGTCCACAATTTGCGGTGTTGCGCAAATGTTGCAATATTGTTCAATACATATTTAGCAATATTTATATTTGAATGAAAATGTGTGAACTTGCCTATTTTTTACCTTCTCGTGTCTATTTATAGACAGAGAAGGTATTAGAGTTGAAAACCAGTATGCTGGTGTCAACTACTTCCGTCTGTCAATACTTCCGTCTGTCAAGATCCGTTGACGTTATGCCATTGTGATGGGTCATATCATAAACTGGTGGGGGTGTTCATGGTTCAGGTTGAGGTGTAGGAGAACGATTTTGAGCTGTGACAAAAATCAAAAGGGACTTAGCGGCATAGCCACAGTGTTACATGTAAGCCTTTCTCCAAGGTTCTTAGTTGACTACGATCTATTACAGACTACTGAGCTGACGTTAGGGGTACTCACTTTGTGTTTGCTCACCCTGTGTGCGCTAGTGTTTGGTACTGAGTTGCGTGGATATGCCCTCATGGCCTCACGTGATATGGGCCTGTTGCATAATCTGCAGATGATCATATGCCTCTGAGTCTGAAAACGGTCATTGTGTAAGCCTGTCGGCATTTTCCTTGCATTTTTTCTCATTTAATTTTGCAAAATATCGGCGAGTACCTAATATTTCAAGAAACCTCTTTCTTCCCAATCGTTTTCTTGAGTTTCAGAGTCATATGAACGAAAATGAGTGAAAGTTTTAGACAGGAAAATCGGACGTCGGCCATGTTCAATGTTTACAGTACAATCAGAAGTTTATGTGGAGGAAATAACTAACAAACACTATTCATGATGCCCGCCCTCTAGAGGCAGACCTTCCTATATGAAGTACAACATTTGATGCTTGTGGAAAGCTTGACCACACAAAGGAGCATTTTAACTTTTAGAAAATGACAAATTGAATAAGAAGCTATTCTGAAAATGTCAAATACTGAGAAAAAATGCGCAAATATTCAAAATAAACAGGTTAACTGACTGGTCAGCTATAAAAAACAATGAAAATGTTTATGATCAAAAGTTTTTGAGATGCGCACATTTTAACAAATACAGAAATTATTAACATTATAAATATAAGATCAAACTATTTTTTCAGGGATGGGACAGGTTGGAAATGAGGGGTGAGAGACAAAGGCACTCCTATTGCTGCATGTGGATGCAGCCACACCATTTCATTTACAGCATACTTATTCACTGTGTTGTGTTCAAGTTCCATATTGTACTGACTGTCATACAAGGATAACATAAGCAAATCAAATCAAATTAGAAAAGGATCAATGCTGTTGTGTGGATTTTGCTGAACACGGCTGATTTTAATATTTCGCCCTACATATTTGGTATCCAGCAAAGGCATATTTTGATGTAAAGTCAAAATTAACACTACATTGCTGACAATATATGTTACCGTTTCTGCATGAACTTTTCTTTTTTAAATTATAGAAAGTACTTCGAACAGATTAACAATTATCGTGATGTCAACCCATGATTTTATATCATAAAGACTGTAATTCTGCCAATTTTTTTTGTTTTTCAGTCATTTTATAAATTTTGCACTGCACAAGATGATTGAACAAATTGCAATGTTTGAATTTGTAAACTCAAAGAATAAAAATCCTTTGGTCACAGATTAAATTATTTTTTGAAAAGAAATTTACTCTTAAACACTTTTAGCATATATTCTTTACACGGTCATGTATTTCAAGGAAAATATGCCTATTAAAAAAAGTAATTTCTTCACTTTCAATTTCTTTTGAATACTATGACAATTATCAGCCATGGGGTTTTACAAACACAAGACCAGATAAGCGTTTTCATCATTTCCACAGGACTCTTTGGAATATCCCTTAAAACAGTTAAAAGTGACTTAAAATGATCACTTGGTATACATTTAATTTACAGATGCCAGGTTGTGTATTTCACATGCACTCAGGTCAGTAGGGAAGTGCGTCATCACTATTTTGGACTGTTAATTCTTATTTCTGAATTATTTAACCTTTTTTCCACACTGAACTATCTTTAGGCAGTTTATACTGTAGCTTAGAATTTTTTTTGATTGATGTATTTAATCATCTTTTGGGTTCTTTGGGTCCATATCTCACCTCATGCCCCTACATCATCAACTATTTACCAATAACTCCATGCCAACAACCAATTACCTGACCTGGCCACACATTAGAGAAGGTACAGCGTCATTGACGGTATTTTTTTTGTTACTAAAATACTTGTTCTGACCTCGATTTGTTACGTTGCCCCAACCAAAATGAATTTTTTGATCGATTAACAGTTTAGTCAGGGTCACTTCAAAAGTGCCCTGATTTATTGTTTATTAAGCCCCAATTGACGAAAAAAGTCAAGGACATTTAAAAAGTTCCCTGACTCAAAAGTCGTCAATTAAAGATATTTTATGCATTTTGTCTCTTTTCTTTATGGTATTTCACAAAAATAATATTTAAGGGATATACAATAATGGATGTATTTTTGTTGTTTTTTCGATGAAAACAATATTTTAATTGTTTACAGTATTGTATCATTTTGCAAAATTTAAGCTGTAACAATTTTGATTTCATTCAAATTTCGTTTTAATTACTCTCATCTAATTATCCCAATTTAGTTCCAATCGTGTTTTTATTATTAAAGCTAAAAATGATGTTCGGACAATGCGTGTAACATATCTAATTTATCAAGGGCTGTTCGTTTATTCGAAGTGAGAAATGTGTAATTATGTTTCACGCATGTATGCCGCGACAATGTATTTCCGTTGAGCTGAATCAGCATGAGTAATTGATGCTAATCTTACAGTTGTTGCGTCACCGTTACGATCAACCAAGCACGACTTTTACTGAAAAATACTACATTTACACAGCAATACGCCGCGCCACAATACTTACGTCTAGTTTGTTCAATGGGAAGTGGAACAGCAGTCACCGAAACAATGGCGTTACCATAGCTGTGAGCGAAATGGTTCAAAGTTTACGAAGATGACGAAAAGGATGACTAGGTAGGCAGTAAATGATCTGTTAATGTTTATGAATTTGTTAGAGTTTCTCTCTAATGCCCCGTGCATGCTACCGCTTTAATGACACCGAGGTATCCGATTAAAATCCTCGGTGGAGCGTGCTGTTGACCGAATCAGTGAGCTCCGTCTTTCAGGAAATGCATGCGCATGATAAGCCGTATTTTTCGGGGACCTTTTTTCTTAATTTAGAAAGTGTGCATTTTGAGTAAGAATTTTGCCCAAATCGCCGGTAGGGGAGAAGGAATATTCAAGAAATACGCATGCGCAAACTGTTCACGTTGCAGATGCAATCTGTGCATCGAGCACAGGTGTACTCATACCCCTCGGGCTGTACTGTGGAATTCGAAGTGAACTTGACTAAGATAATAAGGAAGCAGCAATCATCTCTTCCTGACAGTGAATCTCAACCGCAATGGAAAAGGAACACATGAAGGAAGATGATTGCTCTTCAGGACCAATTTGATCCTTCGCACGGCTCACGTTTCCCATGCATTGCTTCAGGCAACGCAACCGAGCAGACACACGCCATGATTAACGGCATATCAAGTACCTCCCAACATCTGATCGTTCTTTCGCTAGTCTTGGAACACCAATACGAGTATTCATCACCAAACACAGGGGTATATTTTATATAAGCGGATGACATTAGCGTTATATTTAATTGATAGCACTCTTACTTGGATCATAATATCTTTTCACTGTTGTCCTTCTACAACTATACTCATTACAATCTTTTCTCTATATACATGTCTCAAATAGCAACACGGTCTACTTAGATTTGATGACTTTAATAAATCACATTTGTAAATATCACTGTTTGTGAAAACAGAGATTCAAAAAACACTCGGGAAAGGTAAAAACATAAAGAAAATAATGCCATCGACGAAGGATGCTTGGTTCTGTCACAGACAGACTTGTAACGGGTATTGTTTAAGGCGTGAAGCGGTTACGTAACCCATCCATGTTCTCGCCTTTCTTTTCCGAAGAGTGCCGACCATGCATCCTTCGGTAATTTTCGGATTTTCGCCAATTGTTAAGCGAAAGTATGTTCGGCAAAGTTTGTGTTGTTGTTGTCGTGTGGTGCTGAGCTGAATTGACGTGCTGGCGAAAAGGGGAGTGTTTTGAGCTTCAGGAAAGTGGGTTTTACCGTTTTAAAAATTCCTCTCGTATTTTATGAATATATAATGAGTGTGTTTGAACCAAATTTGAAAGTCTTTTATCGAACTGTCTGGTTTTACTCAATGGTTTACGGTCAGTCATACCGTCTTTTACACGTGCGTTAAGGAAGGACATGTTTATGAAACTGTTGGCGTGTTATGTTTTGATTGGCGTGAAGCAGTGTTTGTGGCCTGAGAGCTCACAAAGTAAGTATGGTTGCTACGCGACTGGCAGTACGATGCCATCTCGTCGTACTTTTCGCATAATCTCGTGCAATTATCAACCACAAACAAAGCCCCCAAAAAGTTTAACACCTTTGAAGCTCAATTTAATATGAAAAGCCAATAGTCTACCGAGACGACCATGAAACAAAAGGCATGCCGCGTTACAAGTCTGTGTATATTTGTCTGTGGTTCTGTACTGTCTCTACTTGTGCGTTTGAAGTATGTACGCCACAACAAAGTAATTCATATTAACCGTGTACCCTCTGGCAGACACATTGCTTCTACTCGATGGAATGTCTTTCGGCTGTAAATCTTCATGCACATCTTAAGTATAATTGATTAAAGGGACCTGCACTATCACTTTTCCTGATATTTGCCTGGCAAAGAAGATGGTTGGTGTGCCTGACAAAAATTGTTGAACTGGAAGGTGGCAAGGTCTCTGTTCCCCTTTTCGGTTGTTAGATTGAAAAAGTAATTTTTAGCGTATGCTTGAATGCAAATTTAAGATTCCAAATGTAGTTATGCCCAATATACCGAGAAATAGGGTGGGAGTACACTTGGACAATCAATTTTAATCATTTTCAGAACTTGTATAAACCACAAAATATATCATAGTGCACCAAAACACTGAAATATTACCATGAAACTGCGCGATTGTCATACCATTGGACCCCTTAACTTTCTCGTTGCGTAAACGCCATGGTTCAAGAAATGAAATTTGTCTTCGGGCGTTGCTGTCGTCCATATCAAAGTGGTGTGTCGACCATTAGGAACAGAAGTTATTCACGTCTTCAGAGAGGAGTGTCGACCGACAGTATCACCATTGATTTCTTTGTGGCAGAGAGTCGCAGTACGCAACCTTTCCGTCGGCAAACTTCCATTTTCTAGCTCGTTTCTGTTGACTGTAATTGTACACGCTGGATAACTGGATAGCTTTCATTTGAAAAAAAAAATTAAATAGAAAGCAAGTTCAATCTCCTACATGTTCTCACAGTCATTACCCGAGTTTCGTGATAGTTGGTTGGTGTCTATTTTCAACTTGAATGTAAGCACCTTCAATCAAAGCTTGAACACCATTACAATTTCTTTCATGTTAAAATGCTTGTAAACGGCTTCGCATGCTTTCTCCCAGACTGGAAAGTATGAAGAAGAAAAATCGTGACCAAAAAACGACGTAGGTTGCTCAGCGTCACTCCTGTCCTATTATACACCTATTATTATATATATTATATGTATAATAGGACGGGAGTGACGCTGAGCGACCTACGTCGTTTTTTGGTCACGATTACAGTTTTTTTTTTACAATTATCTACAACATCGACAAACAACAGCAAGGAATGACACGTTGTTTTTTAATATTTTTATTATCGTCATCATCATCACCATCAACAACAACAATAACAACAACAACAACAATAACAACAATAACAACAGCAAGATTACTCAGTTCCCTGTGGTAAGATTGTGACTATCTGTCTTAGTTTAATATCTCTAAACAGCTAATTGGATTGAAATGCATTCACATACATAATGTATTTTCCCAATAGATAGAACGGACAATCTTCTGTGCCTATGGCCTGTATTATAGTCTTGGAAGGTGAAATTGTTTTCCACAGAAGTTGCCTCGGGGAGCAGCATTGCAGACCAATTTCAAGGGATCTGATTTGTAGTCAATGTAGAGTCAATGTATTATCATATCATATGCCTGCCAATTTGTTTTCATTTAGGCCGCTATTACTTTGATAGGCTGCTCTATGCAAGTCGGTGCGAGGTCAAACATTGCACCTTCGACCTTTTACACTATCTGATTAAAATCCGATGTCTTTTTTTACGCTATCGTATTACGGCCTTTTTCCTGCGGTCCTTCCCTCACTACATCGGATTTTAATCAGACTGCCTTTTACAATGGAATACCTGGTTATTTATGTTTTTAGACGATCATGCTGCGTTCTCTTTTAACGTCGGTTGAAGAATGACAACCTTCTTCACGTGAACGAGCAATGCAGGCTGTCACCCCTCGGGAAATAACAGGTCCCAACGCCTTGTGGGTGAGAATTTCAATTCAGTGAGTGGATTATATCTTTTGTTTAATGATGGTATTTCTACTTCCTGGTTTTGCTGTATATGACATATTCATTTGGCCATCCCTAGTTTCTATGGCTCCTCTGCACAAGCAAAGAAGCCCATTGATTTATTGTTGCATTGCTACACAATAATGACTCATACCATGCAACCAGACTGCAGACTGGGATGCGTTTAGATGACCACTCCTTTCCTCCAAAACGTTTTATTTCGAATTTGTGTGTATTCTGTAGAAATTAGTCAAAAGAGTGCACTTAATTGATTATTTGAAAAAAATATAAGAGGAGACGAACAAAATATTATGGCAAGAAGGAGTGAAGAAATAAAACTATCAAACGTGATAACAAGAATCAAAGAGCATTTGGAAAAGGTTAGCATCTTAATTTCAAGAGACACTTTCAAATACAGTAATCTATTCCACAATCACAAAATGTATTACCGTTGTCAAAAATTTGCCCCTGGCAAAATGCGCAGCACCCTCAGACAGCAGGTCTGACTGGTGACCTATCATATATCACCATTCTCATCGGAAATTTTTAATTGCTTTTCGGACAACAAGAAATCGCAAAAGGGCAGGCTCATAAAAAAATGCATGGGTGTAGGAAATTAGAGTCTAAGTCCATTCCTAACTACTGTACGAGTCGTAAAATAGATCATCCGATTTCCAATGTTATCAAGCCAGGTTCCGACCATAGCTTCGTACGTCCGCTGATTCATCCCAGATACGACCGTAAGGAAGTGACTATACTAACTGCCAGAGGCGGGATATGTATTAAATCACGAAGAGGTGAGAATGCCGAATTATAACTTCTCATCTCGAAAATGGTGAATTTTGCCTCTTCTTCTTCCATTAAAATAAGTGATTCTCATAATAGATGATTCGAGATATCATTGCACTTTTGATTTTGTCAGTGTTTTATTATTGTTGTTGTCATTTTGTTTGTTGTTACTAGGACCGGTGATTTACTTGCCTTGTATGATAACGATTGCTGGAATTGATTTGATGTCATATTGTGGTGATTGCGATGGTGGTGGAACACTTTGGTAAGCATATGATGTGTGGCGAATGTTGTACGGATAATAGCTGTGGCAGTACTAGGGAAAAGGATAAAGACATAAAATAAATGCTCTCAAATTGTAGGTGGAAATTGTACAAGTCAACGTTAGTGTTTATTTGTAACAGAAAGCAAATAGCCGTTAAATCGTCAAGAGATCATTTGTTCCAGTATTCGCTAATAGTATTTTTTTCTTTTTTTTTAATTGCAAATATTTATTTCTCGCATCTCAGGAAGATTACATACAAGACATCAGATAAAAAATCACAGCACAGTATATTGATATGTTACTACAAGTAGACTCATTTATAAAAGTTATTTGAGGATTTTTTCCAGTGTACGAAATATTTTGAGCTATTATTTAGCTTGTGCACTTGGTACATAAATTGAAGTGTATATACCTAAAGAAGATGTCATAATTCGATCTAGATCTAGGACTGTTTATGGTCCCAAGAAGCAAATACAGAATATTTTGCGACAGAAATGATTAAGTTTACAAATCTATGAAGAGAAAGTTGTACAATGGTTTGTATCCAAGTATAATTGTTTGTAAATCAATCTGAAGGTTAATATCAAGTTTGCTGAGTAGGTCAGAAAAAACGATGCCAGAAATTTCCTACACGTTGACATTCTAAAAACAGGTGTTCATAGGATTCAGGCAAGTTCGCTAATAGTAGTGACAAAAATTTCAATCTGCTGTTTGCTCTAGTTTAGAGTATTACACATGTCATGCTTAGGTGTCCGGTGTCTAAATCGCTGAGAGATACCATGGGGAATCGCATTGCTTTCAGTAACTGTAGCAGACACCAAGTTGTCAGTCAAACCCACCATTTCAGATCTTTATTACAAATAAGAGCGGCTCTCGGCCCGTACTCACATTATAATAAAGGGTTGTACAGAATGTTGGAGAAAGTCTCGTCCAGGTCTAGTCCGAGCTCTGTTTTTGAATCTAAGATAAAATTATAACAATGCTCATAAAATCTTACATTTATTTTGCACTTGATCTAGCTATATGAGATGTGTTAATCCCACATGATGTACGTTCATTCCATGTGGTATCTCATGTACTTTTCACGTGAAGGACGCCATGAGATGTCGGTAAAAGGTCAAATATCTTCAATCAAATATATAACACATGTACAATGGGTGACAAACATCATCATATAACATTATGGATGTCACATTATATAGGATTTGCAACTTTCGCCAACTTTTGGCCTGACATCAATGCCCAAAATATTGTGATCCAGCTCTGTGCAATAGATGAAATTTAATGACCTCCCTCTCTAACTCTTGCATGAATAGTAATGGCTTTCAGAAAATCCTTCCATTGGTTCCGCCCATTCACTGAAAAGCTAGAACAGGTAAGCATAACCCCCAAGACAACGATCGCTCACAGAGAATGACGTGCATGTTTTACCAGTTGGTTGGAGTGTTGTAGTATATCGACAAAGACATGTATCTACTGACGTGGCGCTGTCTATCTCAAACTATTACCAACAGAATGAAAATAGTTACGGCAAAATAATGCCGTAAAAACATACATTGTAGAGTGACATGGGGCTAGAGGCTCTTAGAGAGTAATGAGGCTGCAAGAGTGAATTCAAATAATTAGATACAGAGAGACGAACGTGCTACAGTCGGTTTCGGCATAGTGCCTGCTATAGAAAATAATGCTTAATTTAGTCTGTTTGACATGTTTGAGGCAACTCCGGGAAGGCTTTTCACAAACTCAACGAAACTTTGTCATTTAATGCTTATTACGTTATTTTTATCTCGGCTCATAATCTCTGTGCCACAAATTAAAGGACGTTCGACCATTACAAATTGCAAAGCTTTTTATGCAGACAGATGAGCAGGTCTTACACTTTTAAGTCTTCACATTTACGAAGAGACGACCGATAGATGGAACAGCCACTTAGAATGGACAGGTCTGTTTCAATTGAGCGCAACAGTTGGTGCGAGCTGCAGAGGGGAGATACATATAACCGAGAAGGGCAGCTCTTCGAGACGCGGCGTTGTACAGTATATCTTTCAGTTGAGTTCAACATTGTCTTGGGATAAGCTTTATCACGCTTGCCAAACGACTTAAGATCGCTCGCGAGGGAACGATAGAAAAAATGGGTCTGCTATCGACATGCTGTTGTTGCTGCAACGTCAGAACCGGTAGTTTGGCGATCGCAGTTTATACACTGGTAAGTTGTGCTTTCGTAAAAACATGTAAGGTAGTGTATTTAACAGTCATTGATTCTCTCTTTTCACCATTAACATTTGAATCAATCAGATATTTTTGCTTCATTTCAAGCTGATAACCTCATCAAAAAATGCAGAAAGTAGATTAAATTGAAAATAAAATAAAACAGGCCTGGCTAGCATTAAATATTATTAGTTTGAGAGTCTTCATTTCAGTTAAAAGTGAGTTAGATATACGATGTGCTTCTTTGCTGAAATTGACTACATTGAGTTTTAGATATTATAAATATTCAACATTTTGCCTTGGCTCTTATTTTGAGAACGCTGAGTCAAATGAGACTGTTAAACTCTATAGAGCCACGAAGGACTATTATATCCGTTCTCCGTTTGGTTTATTCTGTTTATTCCTTACCACGCATCGGATGGATTTTTTCAAAGTAGTATGCCGCTGGAGGCGCTGCGGGCTAAGTGGTGATACTAAATTGCACTTACTTTGAAAAGAAAGCGAAAGAGCTGTATATTCAAAGCAGGAGAGTCATGCGATTTTTGTAATTTTCATAATACATTGCCCACTAGACCAACTTTGTTAGTTGGACGTGGCATGGGTATGTATACAAACAGGCAAACAGAAATGGATCAAATTGACGAAAATATGATTGTGGAAATGACACAGGGCATCACTTTTACATTTCATGGCGAGTTGATTAATTGTATACTTCATTAACCTCTCGAAAAGATTTGAAAGAAATTCTGTAATAAACATAAAAACTTTATCGCTATCACTCGTTTGTCTTCAACGTTGCGCCCGTAACTGTAACCAAGGACGGCAAAAAGCTGCTTTAAAGTTTTTAAATATAAAAGTTATTCACGTTATTAGTAAGAAGTTTATAGATCAACTTTTCTTCTCGGGTGTTCTGACAGATGAATAGCTATGTCTCTTCAAAAAGATAAAGTTTTCAACGTTATTTCAATTGTACCGTATACATATATTACCATCAGTAAAAGCGACAAAGTCGCTCTTGTGTGACTTTTTTGTGATATTAAGAAAAAATGGAACAATTGCATAAAGTCACTCACCGTCAGAATTGCACATGACCGCAGCAGTGTTAAAAATACCAATTTTTGCTATTCTAACTTGCTTTCATATGACAAATAAACATTGCTACAATATACAGGAGAGCTGCTATCCTTGCCTATATGACAGGCACCGCATTGTACATGAGGATCAATTATAAGAATGTGTGTTCAGCCGTGCGCAGTAACACTCGTGCACTGAACTTCAATTTTTGACACACGCCGTAAAATGTTTCACTGAATGTTAAATCTCATCTGGCTGTATTCAGAATTGAGGTGCACAATTGACCAGTGTTTCAACATGTTCAAAGGAGTCCAACAGCAACAACGTTCATGGAAAAAGCTCAAAAGAGAGCGACTTTGTCCCTTCAAGGTAGAATGCTCCTCACGGACAGAGATACGGACTCACAAAATTTTAAATCATTCTTTTGGCCTACCACTCGTGGGGGCCCATTTTGAAACGTATGGAATAACTAAAGTTTTCACCGGCGTAATTTTGTGAAAATCAGGAATTTTCTTTCCCCCTTCCCCCATAGAGATAACACAGGGATAGCAGCCATTTGAATCTCAAATATCGGTAAATATAGTATATAATTTGTTTCTATAGTAACAAAATTTGCACGTTGACCCCGATTTTTAAATTCTTAATTTTGAAAGAGAATGGTTGAAAGTTTACTTGAGGAAAGTTTGAGAAAATTTATTTGCATTTAATTTTATGAGACGCGAAATAACTTAATAATATGACCAAGGCCTCAAAATGTCGGATACTTCAAAATCGTATAGCCTATTAGCCTATATAACTTATTCTTACTTTTCCTTTCTGATACCATCAGGATATACATCTCCTCTAACCATTCCATCACATACAGCTCTATACACTTTACAAAAGCTACCCTTTTCCTGTCCAGGAATTAATATGCCGTAAACTATTTCAACCTGGACACACAATGAACTTTTGTCTCAATGATATGTTTGAAGCGAGAGCAGCAATTTACTCAGAAGTCAGCAAAGCAACACAGTATCGAGTATTACGCCCACGCAGTCGAGTAAGGCAAATTGTCAGGACTGTTACGTTGTCCGCCGCAGCAGTAACAGGAACATTGAATGCGTCGTGTAAAAATACGGGAATCGCAAGGAATATTTTTGACATTTGGTCTTAATTCTTTTTAGCAACTACTTTCTACGCTAATATTTTACATTCTTAGTTTCAAAATTCAACAAATTCAAGTCTGTATGTGCTTCACTGGGATTATTTCACTGCCTTTGTAAAGAAACGCACCAAAACAGAAAACCTAGACGAAAAGATGAGTGGTAGACGATGTATGCGTCAGTAATGTGCGCTGGCGCCGAAAGAGTTGGAAGTCCAGCACTGCATATGCTACCCGTGAAATCATCATGATGAGTATTTAATTAATCCAAATAATCTCCGAAGATTACTGAAATCAAAACTATCGACGCTTGCTTTTTATTCATTATCTATAACGGTAGAGTACTTTGTTTTTTTTTGAAAATCCGTGGAGAGCAAAACTCTTCATCATGTTTTGTCATACCACAGTCCCTCTATGTGGATAGAGGGACTGTGGTCATACTTAACGCCGCAAAATTTGAGGTGCATCTTGTTTCAAGAGAATAGAATATAACGTCTGCATAATAGTACGGAGAAAGAAACCACAACAATTTGCCACTAGTATTTCTTAGAACGCCCATGCACCTCGGCGTTATGAAATATGACGAGATGTGCGTTTCCCCAACAATTTTAACAGCCCTTGCAGGATTTGCTCTCCTAGGGGATTTTTCGAAATAGCGCATAATTTGCATGTCTTCAGTTCTTTATTAATTCCCGATAAGGGCGTCCAGGACTAAGTATACATTAAGAGCAAACAAACCATATAGTCAGTCATCCCAGCGGCGAAGGTATTTTCATAGAGCATTGAATCAACAAATGAAAGGGGTCTGGTTATAAACTTCATGTTTTGAACGATTACGTTTAATAACAGACCGACAATAAGAAGTCATCTGTCCAATCAGATTTGAGCTTTCATTGCATTGGCATACTGGCACTGAAATTAATCTGATATGAAGTTATTTATTTATTTGTTTTTTGTTTGTTTGCTTGGATTTGTTATGACAACTATCGTCAAATGATTTTTTATCCTATTAAGTTACCGCAGGAAGCTCATTTTCCGACATCAAAGATTAAAATTTATGAATTGATCATGATTTTACGTCGTTCGAGAGATTATGCTGATTTCTCGTCCCATTGTGAAAATTTCTGGTCGAATAACAGTGAAATTAAATGCCAATTTAAAATAATTCTACGTTACTGTCTGACACAGATGACTGAATGGTACTCCAAATGAATTCTCTTCGTGTTACTAATGGTGATATTTTTTAATTTACTCTTTGCCAGATCGCAATCGCGCAGTTCAAATGTATGCTTCTCAATATCGGCGCCAACATTATTTGCATAGATGACTTGAAATATCATTTTCGTAGGATCACAAATATTAATGGACAATATTACAATTGCTGAATGAAAATATTGTCTTTTCATTTTCTCATGAGAACTTTTTTGTGAAATTCCTTGGCACACTATCATGGCCACTTGTGTAAAGCATCGGGTCCTGTTTATCCGAATGAGAATTCAATATAGTTAAACAATTATGGACGTAGGAAGGAGGGCGACTATATCTCTCTTGGTATGAGCAGAATACCCGGATTCTCCACCACTAATCATTCCGCGGTTCCGTAGCAGGATACGTACCGAAGATAGACTAAGTTTAAGAAGTACATGGGATGAATGAGGATGTTTCCTGATCAAGTGAGTTTGTTACCGAGTATGCTTACCTGTTTACATGTAACTGTGTATATTTACTAGTAAACTAGGGGAATTTGACAAGTTGAGAACTATTACTTCGGAAATGTCTCGCCAATTGCATTAGATTGTCGAGTCTCAAATCCAAGATGTTATGAAAACCCTGCTACAATGTTTTATAATTTCGATGCATTGATAGGTCTAGTCACTGTTTCATGTTAAGCTCTATAGGGTGACATTTCGAAGTCAGGTTATCTTTCGGTGTTTTATCGTCTGCAAGAAAATCAGTCAGTTTCTTTAGTAGTTGATTAAGATTTGACAGCAACCTCCTAATTAAAAAGTATTACATTTCAAACAAGATTATATAAGGATTATGATCGTAATTATGATGATGATGATGATGATGATGATGATGATGATCATCATCATCATCATCATCATCATCATCATCATTTCAATCACCAAAACCTCATCACTGCTACCACCGTGGTGGCCATCGACGAAATTATCCTTGGTGTCGTCAAATGTTGTTGTCAACGCATCCTATTAAAATCATTTTATATACAACGTTATATACTTAATTCAATTTACTTTACACATTGAAGTCGTGTCATCCTGAATATGAAGTTAAAAAGTGTAGAAGTTAAAAAGTGTACCGAAATTATCAGCAAGATATAGGCGAGTTGACATCAAGTTGTCTGTTGTGATGGAAAGGACGTCGCATTTCCAATTGCTCACAAATTGTTATCTCATGATTTGGAGCCGAGATTCAGTTTGTTTAGCCTATTCTTGGACTGATACAAATTTATAAATTTGACTTGCCACAATAGCAATCCTCGTACACTGTACTTCCGTCATTCTCTCTATTCATTCTGTCATCAATATTCAGGAGGTGGCTTCTTGCAGGATGCGACTGTTTACCTATAACTTCAAAACCACCTGATCTCGTGTAGGATAAAAGGTGTCCGCTTGTCGGATCGAGACTGTCCCTACATCGAATAAAAATCGATATGAGTTTGATCAAAGTATAAAGTGACTCTGCTTCACCATCCCCATCACTATTGCAACTGGTAATATCCGTCAAAAACATGAGTGATAGATCCTCAGGACTCGCAGACACACTGACGTGAGATGTAATGATACGCGCGTCATGATATGACGTCACAGGTGCCTTTGCTAAGGGGTTATTATCTATCGATAAGATAAAACAATAAAGCTTTGGCGGGGTTTTCATATTTAGATGCATCAGCATAAGTACATTTTCTTTAAAAACAAATTAGTTTATGATATGTTGTTATTGTTACTTGTTAACTCTACGGAAGACCAATTTTTGGCTTTGTAGCTTATTAGGCTTTGGTTAGGCAACACTTGACAAATGAGAACATTACATAAGAAGGAGCGTACGTTCTTTGAACTTTGACCTTTGTACAACTAGCCAGCGAGCGCCCAGAACATGACGTCTTTGTGGCATTTAAAAATAAATCCAAGCAGAACAACAGCTGGGAGATTTGAGCATTACACCACCTCTGCTGAGCACTGGACATTCAAAAAGGACGAAGACACATAAAAATCACGGAAATATAAATTTTCCAATCTTTACCACCCATCTCTGATCAGACTCCGGATAGATAGTGCACATCCAAAATGAAAGTTTTTAAAACCTTTTTACTTTGATAGAGAAAGCTAAACATAATACTCTTTAGTGTCCAAGATCAGGAGTTACCATGCGAATGCCAGCATATAAACAAATTACTGGTATCCTAAGAAACAATATAGTGAGAACCATGCTTTATGATGTCTTAAAATCTATGCAAACAAACTGCCGGCCTGTGAAAAATTAGAATATCATGAAAATACAGAGCATTTTCCCACCTGTGCATCGTGCATTAAAGGAACAAAGTCGGCCATTTTTCATGAATTTTGTTCGATACGAGATACTACTTATAGTGTTTGACATGTTGAAAGGTACTGAATAAATGGGTGACCATGCGTATATTCAAGCCCGGTTTTAGACACGGTACATGAAACCATCGAGAAAATGAACTAATGGTCATGACCATTAATTCATTTTCGCTACATGGTTTCACTTAATTTGTCTAAAACCGAGGTCGAATATATGCATGGCCTGTGGTAATGGGGTTTTATGATCAAGGTTGCTAAGTCTGACTTCGTAAAGAAGCAACAAAAATCGTGTATTTGCAATGAACTCACTAGGTTTATTGCTGCACAGACGGTGCGAGGGAAAGAACTGAACAAGAATCGAAATGAAGCAAACTAAATGTGCCTTCACATAGACTTTCAACGAACGCGATGGAAAACCAAAGGAGAAACACTTTGGCGGGAAATTCTAGTCCACTGTGATTGGTAGAAAGTCATTGAAGTGTCTGATTGGCTGAATGAATCGCATCCAGGATACATGGTCATTACTATATAAAGTTCAAATAAACTGTTATTTGTCTTCGACATGGCCACCCATTTATTCAGTACCTTTCAACATATCAAACAATATAAGTAGTATCTTGCATCAAACAAAATTAATGAAAAATGGCCGACTTTGTCCCTTTAAGCAAAGACAGTGGTATATTTACTAGTCTATTTTTTCATCTTGATCGGTTCTGATAGTATTGTATTTCCACCAAGGCACTGATTTTGAAGACAAACATTTCAATATTTCCTTATTTAGGGTGACTGAACTGACCATCTTTTCACCAAAAAAAAATCAATTCCGTAAAAATCCTCAAAAAGTGTGCCTATCCGTCCAAGTACCACAAGTTCTTCACCGTCGATGGTTTCATGAATAAACACATGAGTGGCAGCCCTTTGTAAAATCAAAATTGCGTTGAAAAACCATGCTCATCAACATGCATGGAATAGAAATCGATGTTTTCCTAATCAGAAGAATGGAGTGTTCTGGATACTGCCCAGATGATCAAGTACGAAACCTAACCTACAGCGATTCAATTTGACGAAGAGGTGATCAGCTCACGCCATCTGAGTTCAAATTTGCCTGAGTTTCAGAGAGTAGAGTGTATACGGCGAAGCATCACTATAAACGACAATCAGACCAGATGGCCTTCGGCACGGCACACTAAGTCAAAGGGTAACAAAGATACATCGATATACAAAGGAACGCATTCTTCATTGGAATCATCGAGTAGGATTCGCATTATCCATGTAGTGTATTGAGGCCTTGAACAAGCTGATTACTGAAATTAGACACGGCGTTGATGCATGTCTTGCTCAAGGGTCTTGTCCGTTCTGAATTTGCATATCGATAGCGACAAAGTTCGCGTGACTAGGATAACAAAATACATACGTTTTAGTACCACTTATGGAGGCGACGCCAAGCTATAAAATATTATAATATCAATTCTACACAGACAATAGTAACAATACCTGACATTTTTCACTAATTTGATACAAAGTCATATCCAGTGATCAGAATTAATCAGTAACCCAACCTGTCCGTCTGTCTGTCTGTCTGTCTCCCTCCTCCCTCTCTCTTAGATGAGAGTCGGAAAAGTTATATGGAAATTAGATCTTATACTTCGAGCTACTAATAACCACCCAAAGGCTCCGGATCCATTAATGTCGACCCGCAAAGGCTGGTCAATCTACGAGGGAGAGGCGAAAGTGATATTTCTAGTTTTATCCAGCGTTTAACTTAAGCAGATTAAGTAAACATTACGGAGGAAGGTTGGGGTCATTGTTGCCAATGGGGTAGTTGAGTTCTGGCCATTCAACTGCGAGATTAAGTTTACGGCAATCCACGGATGTATGGATACTGGGTATAAAGATGGTATAACTCTTTGTTTTAAGGACATCCTACTGTTTCAGCCTCAAGTACAAAATTATGCGAAAAGTGCACATACAGTCAAACACGAGGGAGTGTGTCCTCCTTTGCACTTTTCGTTAGTGACCATAACCATGGATGTACCATGCGATTGATCATGCTAGTTAGAAATATTTTACTTTTTCGGGTAAAGCATTCAGTATTTGTCGCCCCCACGAAAGAGTACGCAAAATGCAGTGTTTCCTGCACATACACTTCGTGATCATACAAGAAACAAGCACACACGATGGCCAAAATTTTGTTGTTGTAATCTTTATTTTCTCTGTCACATGATTAGTTTTTGAAAATGGCGGGGAATCTGAAATGATATTAAGATGTTTGAATTTACATGCCATTTTCGACACTTATGGCAGTGTTATACTGTTTCAATCTTTAATGGGTCTTATTCAAAGAAAATTCTTTGACATCTGAGGATATTTTGAGATCGGTTTATCACGCATTCGCAGCTTTAAGGGCTTTAAGGCATGACGTCTTCATTGATCAGACAAAGAATATTCGAATGGTCTCTCAGATGATGACTGGGTATAATGCATTCTTCGCTGCCCGAGCTTATGGCCATCAAGTTTTTAAAGCCAACTACATGATGTCCGATGACGGGTCAAAACAGGACAACGATTTTGCTTCGTATAAGTTCTGTTTTAGCATAACCGATTGTTCAATCATGAGATATTTTACGTTCGAATGCTCCCTTCTACAGCTTGCTATTTCAATTCACATCGTTCTTTTCAATAATTCACACACCCCTGGGAGGAAACGGGATGCTTCGGGTGACGTCTACCAGTCTGCTTCGGTAATGTTTTGGTTTTCCCTTTTTAATGGTCGATGATTACTTTGATCAAAGCTACTTACGAGCAGTGGCACGGCTGACAGCAGGCTACTTCATTAGCCAAGAAGCCCTAAAGCGTGTAAGGAAATACCAAGAGAGCCTTTTCCGTATTAGCAAAGTAATTTACCTTATCAATAATTGCGAGCCCGTCGATAAAACTTCACCGTTTGTTGACAGTCGTATCTGACTTCTAGGGTACGAGAAAAACATTTATAGAGGTAATTGAAAATCTTTAAAAACATCATTTTACAAAGAAATGGATACTAGGCGAAATGTAGACACATAGTTATAAATAAAATATAATGCGTCGCAGATATCTTCTTGATGTTTCGGGCGTTGCGCAGAAGAAAGGGTGGATTAAAATAAAACTCAAAACCACACTCCGACATCGTACATGTAAACGGCCCTACTTACAATTTGCAGCGAATTGAATATCGCGTTTATTTAGTAAATTTATAGGAACTGTGTAAGCAGTAATATCATAAACTGGAATGAATTAGTATTGTATTGTTTTATAGCCAACAATATATTCTATCCCATAGCAGATTCTATTTTTGGGCTGTAAAGACCCAATCTTTTCAATTCGTGATCCCTCGGCAAGGTTCGGGAAATTTTTTTGTCTGTGTCACTCGGAGGGGTTTTAAGCGGGGAATATAATGGGGGAATTTAACTCATTTGCTAGCGCTAACTCGCTTGGCTAAGACTGAGCTGAGAGGTACCTATACAGAATCGCGCTGACATCCGAATAGATCGACACGAACACTGGGAATCTACGTTGCAAATTGAAATGTGTAAATATCATAAAATATACAAACTTGAGGACTTACGCAAATCTCTAAGACCTGGAGGAGAGGAGTTGTCTTGTTTTGCGTGGTCTTCAGGTAGTCCAGGGATCCCCTCCAACGTCGATTCTCCCTTTCTCTTTCTCTTTCTCTCGATCTTTTTTTATCCTTATTCACACCTATTGTTTCTACCCGCACGTTTGCGTCAGTCATGTTATGAATACTTAATTGGTCAGGCCTGTGGCGCCAGCGTCGTTTATCATCAGCATGGTGACTCGTAAGTATGTGTAAGTTAAGAATTTGGCTTGAATTTTGATATACCCACAGCCCCTATATCCAACGTCAGATTGATATCATAACATCTGTATACGAATACTTCGAAATACAGGAAAAGCAAGAGAGGTTTCCACGATTTTCGGGTACGTCTTTACATAACTCTTGAGCATTGAAAAGAATTGGTTCAATATATTAAGACTATGGTTTGCCTTAAATTCAATGATTACTAATACCCAACAGTGTATGCCAATCAAGACATCCCAGCATTTTGCGATGCAATGATTCATTTGCAAACTTTGTCAACGTTTAATTAAATTCCATATCACATTCCTATCACGTACATGTACATTATACGAACCATTTCAAAATTGGGTTTACCATATTCTACGTACAATGTTTCTATTTGGAATTTGTGTGACCGACAACAATCATGCGTAAAAACGGGTGATTGATGGTTATAGAGATTTTCATTAATTCTCCAGTTTAACAAACTGCCTTCTTTGGAATTTAATATTTGGGTTGAGATGCGTGACTGCCTTTAACATGATATGAAAAACACACATGAAAACTGGCAGATACTGCTTACTGGAAAGTTTTGTGAAATACATTATTTACTGTTTGATTTCAAAGAATTATCTTGTAGCGCTGACGTAGGAAGGTAAAAAATTATGCTGTGCATGTTTTATTTGTTCTTTTCTTATTTTTTGACATTTTGTTTTTGAAATCTTGTCGGACTCGATACTGCGT
Source organism: Ptychodera flava (assembly GCF_041260155.1). Taxonomy (NCBI): domain Eukaryota; kingdom Metazoa; phylum Hemichordata; class Enteropneusta; family Ptychoderidae; genus Ptychodera; species Ptychodera flava. Next base: position 22,305,076 of record NC_091945.1, on the reverse strand, counting down.
AGGATGAAGCTATCCGTTCACGTTTTGTAGAGATATGTCAAATACTGCTGACATGAGTAATTATCGTCACGGGACCAAAAACCCATCTTTGTTGTCAGACAATAATAAATTCTTTGCTGCTCATCCTAGGTCTTTCACAAAAATGATGCGGCGACGTGATGTCTGTCTAATTATTTTGTTGGTTTTTTGTTTTGTTATTTTTAGGATCATAAGATCCAGGCCCAAACATGGAAAACAACATATAATTCAGCAGAAATATTTTACATGCAATGGTATTGCTGACATCCAGCATTATGACAGTGATCACTTAACTCTTCAGAACTGCTAATTATGTTATTGTGATTCTACAGATACTAAATGTTACGTTTTCTGCCGTGTGTAACAAACTGTCCATTTTACATTTGAACATTTAAAAAGGTAGATGCGGCAAGCCTCGATCGACGCGCGCGAGAATTAGAAACTAAACCTTTCCGTATTTTTGCCGCAATTAAAATTCATCTTTGTGTCGAATGGTACAAAGAGGCAAGCGCGTTCTACCGATTCTACAATACTTCACCTGACGCACGACTTGCCACTACCTTGCTGATTTCAATATTATAAATAATTACTTCATTTACAGTGTTAGGAAGATCGTGACATTATCAAAGTTTTATGCGGATAGGTGATGCCGACGATATAACACCTATAAAACGTCGAGAGCGCATAGAAATGGATACGCTGTTTAGCACGGAAAAGTTTTCATCCAGTGAATTAATCAAGCTTAGACCTTTAGCATTCCGAGACAGTGAACCTGTGGATTATGTGAGCGTATTTGCATAGAGCTTACGATTATATAATGCTCGACCGGCGTGAAAAACGATCAACTGGAAATTGAATTTGATTCCAACAGAAACTGTCGGGATGTTGCAAGGCAAATCTCGATTACTTATCACACGGCCGAATGGGAACGGTCAAGGAATAAGTATTAATGGCGTAACATATCTAAAGACGATTTGAAAGAGTATCTTCGTAAACATGATGTTACGTATTTCAAGTCGTCTTACTTGTGAAAGAGAAAAAGCACCAGTATATATATTTTTTATCTCTTACTGTAAGCCATACATGAATAGATGATCAATGGTAAAAATCAGGTAAACTACTCATATTGTTGTTTTTTTTGTTGTTGTTTGTTTGTCTTTCAATAATAAAAAAAATCTTGATGTAGCTCTGACATTCTAAGGTTAAAGGAATCTTAACTTGTCACGGCTCCGTTAGAACAGTCAATAAATTTCAGTCAATTAACGATGAAGTTACATGATTTTGAAAAAGCTCAGCTATTTGTGCCCTTGTTTGCCGGTTGTGTGACCTCAATACATTTAACTCTCATTTTAATTAATGAACTAGCGCCACTTACTCTAATGAAATAATATTTTATTCATGTTAGCCATGACACTGACGAACACCTTTTCTCTACACTTGAAGTGCAGGTCATTGGATTCTGTAATTGCGTAGGATTTTCTATTGTTTAAAATCCAAAAGCTCGGCACATTAAAATTAAACAAATTGGAAGGATTATCTTTCCATGTAAGAAGATTAATGATGTTATAAGAAAAAATAGATAAAAAAGTTCTAATGGAACATGGACAGCCATGCTCAGATATATTTATACCTCAAGAGTTATATAGACATAAAAGATGATACGAGAATGGTAAAATCTTGGGATGCGAGGTTAGGACGATATCAGATAAATGAAGCCTACATGTACAGGCAAGATATGCATTTTGTTAATAAAGCATGAGACCAAACGGAAATGGTGGGTTTGAAAGATTGGGATGTTGATGAAAAATATTAATAGCTTTGTATTCGAAGATAATTTTCAATTATTGTCGAATCTATGACAAAAATAAAGTAAAGATTGTCATCAAAACCTATCATTATACACGTTTGTGCAGGTATATAGAAAATTAAAGCTCAAGGACTGTATGAGACTCCTCGATAATTTGATTAAAAAGTCGTATCCATGGCTACATGCGAGCTCTGCCGTCACAGGTGCGGGAAAAGATCGTAAGTGGATACACGGAACCTCGGGGCTTTTGCGACGAGAAAGTAAGTAGAGTGAATTAAGACAGGTGTCTTGCAGTTCTTTTCAAGAGTATAATCCAGTTACTGCGAGGATAAACGTTGCTTGAAAAAGTGACATTGGTTTTGAGTACAATACATCGCGTCGTCTGCTGAAGGCTATTGCTGGCGTGCATCCTTGTAACAAAATTAGATGAGATATAACGACGACTTTGGATTAGCTCTGAAGAATCAGAGACGTCTAGTATATGTCGCTGACCGTCCGGCCGTGTAATCCTTTCAAAGATATGTGAATATTACGGTTATTGGGACAGTTGTGATTACGAGGTCATTGTTCTCCGATGACCGTCGAGTCAGAATCTTCCAGAAGAGTAGTGTCTGTACAATAGTTTGATTTTAAGACAGTAATTTACATATTAATTAGAACTTTCCGTTTCGAACTTTATGCCATTGTTAAGGTTGCGTATTTATGGTTATGCATTTGTAGAAATTCCTATAAAAGAGTGTGTGAGATATAAATGGGACTTGGCAGGGTGAGTGGGTAAGATTAATGGTTTTTCAACTTGGGTATGAAGTTAGCATTTAGCCAGGTGAACATTCTGACTTTCCTGCTAAAGTGTAACTTTGGACTTTCGCCTCTGTGATCTTACACTGGAGTCAACCGTATGGTATAGCTTTAAAGGATGTACAATGTTGTATTCTCAGAACTATAGGCTTACATTGTTTTCTTGTAAGTTCCTCTTTAAACGTTTAGTTTTAGTCGTAGCAGCGTCAATAATATATGAAAACGTCTGTCCAGGATGAGTTGGATTGTCCCAGAAAAGGAGGCCTGATCATATTGGCCCAGTTTCCAAAAGATCCCAGCTACAGTTTATGGTAAAGAGAGAAGTACGTTATAAGTCAAAATATTTATTAATCGAATAAACAAATATGAGTCTGATTTAAAATCTTATTTGCCAGAGTCTGCAATTGATCTAACACAATAGAGTAAGAAGCTTAAGCTAGATTAGAAGTGAAATTAGGAATTTTATAATAAAGAAAATCAGTAAAAATCAGAAAAAGGCAGGCAAAATTAGAAGAATAAAGGTTAAATTTGAAATATGAAAGAAGCACGCACTGGACCAGATTATTCTGTGACGAGTTCCATTACAAACAGATTGATGTCACAATTAGGAAAAAGATTTTGGCAAATATTTCCCACATTTTGAGAGAAAAGTTTGGTTTATGCTGAGATTTCTAATTTTTGACAGAGTTTTTGATGCAGCAAAAACTTCAAATGCCCTGTTTGTTATATTTCTTTGCTATCGCAGCCATTCTCATGTTTAAAGGGACAAAGTCGGCCATTTTTCATGAATTTATTTGATGCGAGACACTAATTATATTGTTTGACATGTCGAAAATTACTGAATTAATGGGTAACCATGTATATAATCGACCCAGGTTTTAGCCACGATAAGCGAAACCATCGCGAAAATGAATTAATGGTCATGACCATTAATTCATTAATTCATTTTCGCGATGGATTTTCGAATACATTCATGGTCACCCATTCATTCAGTATGTTTCGATATGTCAAGCAATGTAAGTAGTATCTCGCATCAAACAAAATTCATGAACAATGGTCGACTTTGTCCCTTTAAGTGGAGACCTTCACCAAATATCTTGGTCGATAGAATTGAATTTAATTAAATTAAACTAAATTAAGTTTAAGGGTGATAAGATCGGGTTGAAGAATTATTAAAAAACTTGCAAAATACAGTTTTCAATAAAAATGATGAGAAGAGGTAGGTACTCTAAACATTTAAAGAAAATATAATATTTACAGCACGTACCTAATCCATTATGTTGACTGAATATTATATTTTCCAACTATGGTAACTGTAACGTGTATAGATAAAACACATAAATGAGAACATTACAATCAACACCTTTGAATAAAATACCATTTTTAAATAAACATGATGTGAATATTTTAGTGCTGTAAACATTAAATTGCATTCAAATGTAGTAGTTGTAATATTGAAATATTTTCTAAATCTGTGAAAAGGTTATTAATTACAAATTACACCTGATATGAAAGTAACATTTGGGACAATTATAGTATTATTTTCGTTTCTGTAACATACCATTTTAATTGATGCTTATAATTTCAAGTAACTTTGAATGTTTATGTTTCGGAAATTCGTAATTCGGTTAGGGCTTTAGTTAGGACCCAGGGCAGAATTAAGAGCAGCGACTGTAGTATTTGGAAAACACTCCATTTTCCATAACTGCAATGTTTCACAAGTATAATATGTCATTTCTTCACGCATGTCAGTTTATTTTTGTAATAATATGGTTAGTGAATTCAATGGGATTTTTATTCATACCAAACACATTGTCATTATTATCGTGGTTGTACATATTATATTTGTATAAAGGAGGCATTGTATGAGACCAAATCTAGTATTGGAACAGAGGTGGCCTCATATAACTATCAAATAAATATTTTAACAATCAATAACTTCTGAATGCCCCGCGGGATCGGTGCACAGGTTTAAAACAAACTGCCTTTTACTTTGTACATAATCGACTTGAAACATGTTTCAAAGTTCCCGGGGTAGGGGTTCCCCTTTGCTGGCCTCTTGCTGGCACATTGATTAAGAAGTCACAGCGATATACTGTGATGATATTGCTTCTTAAGGCTTTCCCTAGCCGTTCACATTTCACACACCCTTAATATTTGAGCAGTTATTATAAAAATATTAATAAAATTGAATCAAACCATGTATACTTTATTTTTTCTGAATGTAATCAAGAATCTGGACAACTGTAACAACCAACAGAAACAACCACAAAAACCACGTGTGCACAAAAGTGGCGACAGGAGCAGCAGCAGCAACAACAACAACAGCAGCACAATAAAAAACAAAAACAGTAAACAACAACAACAACAACAACAACAATAATAATAATAATAATAATAATAATAATATTTATAAATTCTTTTCAGATTTTGTCATGCTTGGAATTGACTCTAAATGTTATGCTGATCGTGTTCGGATTTTATACGCCGGGTAAGTAAATCCTAATAAAAAACTTGCACTTCTGAATTTTACATTATTTTCTAGAGATAGCAGAAAGTATCCTCTTTGGATTGTAATCAACTGAATAGGCATGGCTATTGCTATCATTATAAAGGTATAAAATTATACTCAGCCATACTTTAGCAGGGAAATTATCGGTTGGCGCCAAATCTATTCCGTCTGGTGTAATACTGCACTATGCAGAAGGGATCTTGCGCGATCAGTCTGGAAATCATAATGATCAGAGTAGTGCTTCGGTATCAATTTCTACCGAGCAGCGGCATGTATACGGATTCAGAAAATTTCCGAAGGGCATACAGATATTGCATTATGAATTATCTATAAATAAACGTATGCAAATTTGATGACAACCGAACGGGACTTCTGTCCACGTTTAATTTTCAATTTCCGATAAATATAATGAAAAGTGAGTAAAAAATCTTTATACACACGAATACATTATCTCATTTGTGCATGACATGTACATTTTGGCTGTCACGAACATATGTACGGGACCGTTCTTCCGACGTATTAAGGGGACAGCTCTAGATGCTTTCATTCGGTAATTCCTTTGAGATGAAGTTTTTGACTCTTAATCCTTCGCTTCGAAGCAAATATGATTGTGAGAAGAAAAGATTTACAAGTACAATGTCAAAGAGGATTTAAAGATGTATGGTCTCCAGTTGAATCATGAACACGTGACAGGCCATCTTGCCTGTAGGTCTTACTATGAAGCCTTGCCCCCAAGGCAATTTTGTGGCTAATCATCCACGACACATAAATACATCAATTACCTTGTAATATCACACAGGGTTCAACAGTGCCATGTTAGAATATTACAAAATCAAAATATGCGACAAAATTATTGCCGGAAAGATCTCAAGGTATTTAAATATCGAAAGGACAAGCTTTGAGATAAATCCAATCTTATGACAATACATGGAGATATTATATAAAAGGTCTTAAAGGGTACCCATGCATAAATACGAACACACCGTAACTAATTTATCATAACAAGCATGCGAAATACAGTATTTTGTAACAGTATCTATGTCAACGTGTGTCAACGAACCTATGTGGGAAAAATCGCAGATGGTCATATTCGCAAAAAAAACCCGTCATGACATAAAAATAAATTGTTATGTAACATCTGCCTTGTCATGCCTTTTCGGAGGCAGAAAATGTACGTTTACTGTTTGTATCGTTGAACAGGCAGCGATTAAAAATGATAATGTCTAAAAGTTTGTCAGATATATCTTTTGAGCTTTTCCCATTTCTTGCCGGAGCTGCGGTGCGCAATTCGTATATTGATATCATAAGTATGACAATTTCGCCGTTAAGATGTAGACAAACAAAATGAAATATCTATTCTTGGCTGACACACAAGATAGCGATTTTTACTTGTATGTTTGTGTGTGTGTTTGTGTTTGTGTTTGTGTGTCTGTGTGTCTGCGTCTGTGTTTGTGTGTGCGTTTGACTTTAAATGAGCACGAAAAGCAATTATCTAGATGCAGAATGTAAGACATTAGTACCCCTTTTATGCACAGATAGAAGACAGAACAAGCTATAAGCGAGGCGCAAGGAGGAAAAGAAAGGACAGCGTATATGAGACAGCTTACAAATGATTAATCCAAAGTGTTTCTTAGTGGCAACGATGATTATTAATCCAAAGTGTTTCTTAATAGCAACGATGATTAGTTGATTATTCATTATTAAAGTTTGCTGTGTTAACGAGTACAGTATAATATGCATAATAGGTATGAAACAATAAAATGCAGTGGGGTTTAATAAAGCAATTATAAACGAGACGGGTAAAAATCATATTCATCTTTTATTCAATACTCTCACTATGAAATCTTGTGGCCCTGAGTGATATCCATTAGAACTTGTTCGAGTTGGTGTCCATTACGGTCATCGAATCTCTTTTTGATAAAAAAATGAGATCACATGTCTCAAAGATTATCGTTATCCTTTAGCGAAGCTTATCGATTGATCACTCTGGCGTTTGCACATTCGATGCACACAGGGTGACAAAGGAAATATACTTCGCTCTCTTGAAAAGAACAGTCTCCATCTCTGGTGCTTTTGTTGTGATTATTTAGGTTTATAAGAGAAATGGTTATTTTGTCGCTGCAATCATCAGTATGGTTTTGTGGACGATCTCATCTCTACGGCAATAATACATGCAATGTAACATAAAATAATTTATTGACATATTTCGGTCTTTCTGAAGGAAATTATTTCAGAAACCGATGAAAAATGCCTCACATTCACTGAAGTTATGTCTTCAGCCGTATATAAAATAGTTGTTTTAGGATCGCGATCGGTACCTAGTCAATTTGAGAAAAAAATCCCCCACATGAACTTCTATTTGACTCTTGACATACAGTTTATCCATGCATAATTAGTAACAAGTATGTATGTATGTATGTATGTATGTATGTATGTATGTATGTATGTATGTATGTATGTATGTATGTATGTATGTATGTATGTATACTATTACTGTTTCTTAAATACTCAGACCGAGATCATGGCTTGATTGGCATGATCTAATTATACTTTAATCTGTTTCTTTCTCATCATCTAAATATTGATGAACACCGTGTCAACTCAGAGATATTTTAAATGGACGCGTTTGAACACGAAAGAATGCCTCAATTATTGTTGAAATGTTTACTTGTTTCGCTTTTGTTTATAGTTGGATTTGTCTGCCTTGTTGTGTTTGTGGTCACATTCGGAGTTCTCTTCGTCACCTCTGTCCTGCTGATAATTGGCATCGTAAAGGTGGGTATATGGTAACCCTCAGTTTTTTTCTTTTTATTACCAGTGCGATTTATTTCTATTCTAATAGAGCAAAGGAGTGTGTCAGGAGGCTGACGGAGTTTCGGTGACTGCTTTCTTCCTGAGGTATACGTTTCTTTCATGAATGTCATCGATACGATTGCTGAATGATATGCTTCAGTTGTACAAAATATTAATCGGAAAACTTGAAGCTTTAAAAAGGCACTCCCACTTGGTAACATTTTTAAAACACATTTTTTAATGCCAACGGTCGATATTTGACATGGCGACTGCGTGCGGATCGCGAGATATCGATAAAAACATGTCCTCAAAAAAGTTAAAGTTTGAATTCCGGTGGCCCACCTGAATTCAGCTTCCGAACATAGAACGTTCGGCACTGGGGCCATTGTCAACTAAGCTATGGAGTACGAGTCTACGCTGACGCTGCTGTGTGCCACAGCAGTACCACTCGCGTCGGTGAGCGGTCATGTCCCGTGGGAGAAAGCCGAGTCCTACTGACTGGGCAAAAAAAACCCCGAAAAACAAAGTTACTTTGCTGATTCCACCGGAATTCGCATAGGTGACTAGTACAGATAGGTGCGGTTGATACATAGTATGCATAGTGGCCGCTGCGTGGTATGCGCGCATACCACGCGGCGGCCACTATGTATCGAACCACGCGCAACTGTGTGGCAGACGACAAAATGTAGTCATCAGAGGCAACTTATATTTTACACGTAAAAACTGATATCTATGTGGTATTGTTTAAAATTTAATACAACTGATTGAGAATTATGAAAACGACAAAAACTAAGGAGAAGTTTTAAAAAAGAATTATCAGAGGTTAGGGCATTGATAATGATGTATATGAAGTCATCGCAGTGGGAGGTAAATTTAATTGCATCAATCGAACGTTTTTGGACTCCTTAAAATATCGTCAATCAGCACAAGAACACACTTTCGGGGGATTTCGGGTCATAACCAGAAACGATCGTAAAACTTCGGGATGTGAAAAATACGCTCGGGAAATGACATGTTTTTATCGATATCTCGCGATCCGCGCGGAGTCGCCACGTCAAATATCGACCGTTGGCATTAAAAATATGTGTTTTAAAAATGTTACCAAGTGGGAGTGCCTCTTTAAGGACCACTGAGCTTGGATATCACTCACTCAAAAAACTTACATTCAATTTAATCGATCGTCTGGCTTCGTCGTTTCCGCTTTTTTTCGTTGTTTTTCTTTCGCTTATCCTCAATCAGTTTTGTGAGGTATCGTTCATCTTTCAGAAATAGCCACACATATACATACGTACGTTTTATGGAGTTCACTGATAAAGCCATGGCGTTTTGTTGTAGGATATCGTGATCTTGTACTTGCCTTGGATGTTCAGCGTTGTTCTGGCCGTCTTATCTATCCTAGTTGTCGTTATTGCCTTACTAGAGTCTATGGTAAGTGATTAATAGGTGCCATATATGATAGATAGATAGATAGATAGATAGATAGATAGATAGATAGATAGATAGATTGATTGATTGATATTAGATAGATATAAATTAGATATTTCTGTGTTTTCGTATGACTCAAACTTGCTCTTCGTATACTGTACTCCCAATCAGCTTCTCATCTAAAGTTTAGAAATATTGCCCAACATCATGAATTGACGGACAGACGGTCATGGACCTTAAATGATGGCGGATACAGGCCTAAAACAATGGCTGCCTGTACATTTTCGTATATATTCAGATTCAGAAGACATCCTTATTGAGTAGTTTAAGTTACACATTTGTTAGGTTAATGGCACAATATTACCAATCTGATGACAATCTGATGACAATCATTTGCTGTCGTCTAGGAGTTTTGGACAAAAAGAGGAACATAAAGAAGAGACAGGCACGCCTATAACGGTCATATTGTTGCATCAAAACTATAAGACTATCTTTCCTTTTTCAAAGATCAACAAAACCATTTGAGTTCACCGAATCATCTTCTTGTAATTACTAAGCATTTAGAGTGGACAATTTATAAAACTCATACGAATTACGACATTTTATGCTGATCTTTAAAGGAAAAAATGAAATCGGATGACAAAAGGCATTCGACATCTGATGGAAGACAAGATTGTTCAGGAATGATCTCCATTTGCTATGAAGTCTGAGCAAATCATCAATCAACAAGATTGGAACTAATTTAGGATAATTCGATGGTGAAATAATGCCGATTTAATGTACAAATTTTATCTCATCTGCTTTTCTTTACATTACACAATTGCTTTTGTTAGTAATTTGCAATATTGCAACATTCAGCTATACGGCACCTAACACTTTTGAGAAGTTTGTAAAATATGAATATCCAATTATCCCAAGTTAGTTCCAATCGTGTTAATCATAGTTTATATTCAGAAAGATGAGTGATTGTGTCGCTGATATTAAGTGCCGTTTATATGGAGAACTATAATTGTGTTTCTCTGTAAGGCTTAGACGTCTACAAAGAGATGAAAGCCTTTTGGATGGAGTTTCTTCTTTAACCTCCAGTCTGCTTTGTTAGCTATTCACATTTTTGTTCTCATTAACATATCATATCACCTTAAAGCGCAGTGGTCGTCGCGCTGCGCGTGCGCGATTTTTTTGTTGATAAACATGCATTTTTGTAAACATAAGTCTGCTCAACTTCAATCTGAGTGAGTTGGGAGCGGTCCCCCACTTTGTTAACGCCTTTGGAAGACTCAACATCATGCAATAGTAAAATATTAAGATCGGAAACGAACTTCAGTGGTGTATTTCTATTTATAAACTCATGTAAGGCTACGAACATTGAGACACTACACTCGGCACATTATGTCGCTGCGTTTACTGCACGCAGTCACAGTGAACAAATGGGTTTGATCGCGCTTTCACGCTGGTTGTACACAATGCTATGTTCAGTACAGTAAAAATACATCACCAAAATGATCAACATTATATATATATATATACATATATATATATATATATATATATATATATATATATATATATATATATATATATATATATATATATATATATATATATATATATATATATATATATTCCAATGTTCGTTATCGGCGCAATAATAATTGGTATGGCGGTACATAAAAAGCATACAGTAGACATTTCATTGTTTGGGCATTCTCCCCTTATTGGTAGTACACAGCCACAGCAAGAGTACCCTTTTTTCTTGCCATGACCATTACATTCCATTTCAATCATTACCCAATCTTAAACATTATGATGTGCATGGTCACATGTATAAAGCCCGTCACATATTCACCAGTGACTTATAGTATGGTAGCCATGCTACCAAAATTGGCAAAGATTAGTATGGTCACTATGCAGTGTTATACCATTTCTATCCCTTCATATCCCCATGATCGGAGTACATAACAGCCGATTTTAATTAACCATGACATGGTAATTTCATCCCAAGTCAGAGTTATGGCAAAAATTCTGTTACCTTTCTAGATTACATACTCTTCAAACGGTATGCTTGTTTATTCAAGGCATTGTCTAATTAAGCAATAAAGCACATCCAGCGATGGTATACCACGAGATTTTGACCAGTTCACGACATATATGCACGAGTGATAGCGAGTGCATATATGAAGTGAAATGGTCAAAATCGAGTGGTATACCGTTGCTGGGTGTGATTTATTGCTATTATATCATAACAGTATAATAAAATTCTGGCGTGGAATGTTATAAACAGAGTTTTGCTCAAGCTGAGAGCTCCTGCGTATGCCAGCCGTGGTATATCGCCAATATACAACGGTTCTTTTCGCGTCTTGACCAATCAGATCGCTGTATTTGCCCCATCAGTATACTGGTTTATGATATAATAGTCGATAAGAAATTTAAAAAGGTCAGTTGTCTAAATGGTGCTATAAATAAACGCATGCCATTCACAAGAATAAAGGGTCGACAGATATACATGGGAGAATAAATGGAAAAATGAAACAATTTAGTATATTTCACACTCACCTAATATGCTATGAGTTGTCATGTGACGGGATAGCATATTTTTACTTGAAAACAATCTTAGGATCAAGATATGATTTTCCTTGAGTTAACGATCTCTTCTGAGCAACCTATCAGCATCAACAATAATTAGCAATAGCTGCCATAGCAGAAAGAAAACGTTTGTTGGATGCTCCTGGTTTAGTGATTAGTGACTACTCAGCAATGGGAAACCGTCAATGCAAATTGCTTGTCATCTTTAAAAGCAGAAAATAAGCTCTAACTCTAAAACCTTTTAATATTTTGTAATGTGCAAAAGGGGAACGAAATGCCGATGGTGGGGTTTGATCAAATGTCGTACATGTCAATCATGACTCATCAGAGCATATCTTTCAAATGACGAGATTTACAGGAAATGAAAGTAGAATTAGGACAATATCTTGTGTCTCAAAAATTAAAAAATGTAAAGTGCTGCAACTGCTCTTAGTGTATGGCTCAGTCTTCCTTAGAGGCTATGTCTGCAGGGTCGACCATTGACCTACGCTTGCATGTTTAAATCTGAAGACGACTACAAAGAGGAAGTTACGCGATCCGTTGGATTAGCATGCCAACCTCTACCCAAAGACGACCAACAAGTTACCCCCTTAACAAACTATATGTATCCAATAAGTTACTTGTTCGATTGCCCTCCCGAAACCAAATACAACCGCATTGCAATAGGAGGATCTAGATAGCAGGGATGGCGTCTGTATGACGGCATTTTCTGACCGGAGAATGTAGTGCGTCAGCCGTCGACATTAGGGACGAGTATCCTGCTATAGGGTACGCCTGAACGTATTTGAAAGAGCGAAACATTAATTTCATTCATGTGATAAGCATCTAATCTATTCCTTCATGTTTAGAAATTAGCCTTTTGTGGACTCGGTGAGCAAATAATTCGAAAATCCCAGCTGATTGGTGAAGATTGTTAAGATTTTTCTGTAAAGCCAGTGATTAGACGTGTTCGCATGGAACTCCAATTTAATCGATGTGAAGTCGTATGACTGAACAATTTCAGTCAAATCAAGGAGATATTGTGCGAGTTTCTGCGAATAGGAAGCCACATTTAGTATAGGGATACTTGAAGATGCATTCGTTCTTCAAAGACGCCAGGGGTAAAACTTTCAACTCGACAACGGAATAATCGGCTACAACCAAACCTTTCACACACCTGTACATAATCTATACAGGATAATGCTTGAGCTTTTGGCATCTGGGTTGGTCCAGTAAATATATGCAGGAAGCAATAAATCTATTCAAGTTGAACAGCGTCGTCTATTCTGGTAGACATATTGAACGTGACCAAAACTGACAAACCGAAAACAACACGATCTGTGCTGTTTGTTCGCGCCGAACGTTCGTTAATGAGCTCAAAGTTAACTTTAATTCAACGGCACTATGTGGATATAACGATAAGGCTACATAAAAAAGTTGTCGACTTTCTCTACTTTATTGTGATACACCTAAACAGAGGTTTAGGAGTTCGTAAACCACTCACCCTGGTAATATACAGTTTCCTCCCAGGGTAGAATAAGAGTTGAGATCACTGTCAATTAACATAGTGTAGCTTGTTTTGCATTTCAAAATTGGCTCCAATGGTGGCAGAAGAAGAGATAAATTATTAATGTTTGACTTTGTTGATACTTAGGGCCATTTACACACTACGAAAAGCTGGCTAACCTTGTCTATAGCTGCGAACACATGCTGCACTTTATTGTTAAGCTGCATGGGCTCAGTGTGGACTCTATCGATATCCTAACGCGAAATGTTTCAAACAAACTTTCTAATTTCCGTCTACTTGAACAATCGGTATTATGTGATCGTGAAAGGAATATGTTTGCGTCATATTGGAACGACACAACCTTAAATTTTTAGTAAGATGAGATTGCAGGAAACAAAATTAATCAGATTGTATTGGACGTGAATAGGACCTCCATTATCAGATTACCTTGGAGTTACTGATTGTCAGCACTATAAATCTCAATATCGGATTGATAAGTCAGGAATACGGGATTTATAATGGGAACACTGAAACCATTCCAGGCAGAATTTCATAACATTTATTACATTTAGAATTATCGAAGTATATGTATTATTGCTTTGTCTGTTCATTCAAGTTCTTTTAAAAACTATTTCACCGTATATTAGATCTGCCCTTGAAAAGATTTGAATCTCACGAGAAGTTGCTATCTCACGGGAATGTGTCTAGAATATATTGTATGATTTTACTCAATGTTGACATTTAACGAAATCAGTTTAATTTATCGGAATGGAGCAACAAATTATGTATTACAACGCTTTGAAATAGCTTACTTTTTAAGGAAATGTTAACTAATTTATTTTTCCTTTTTCTAACAGGGATTTTCGATTTTCACTATTGTATATCTCGTAGTGTGGATTGTAACCGGCTGTATAAATGTAAGTATTCACAATAAGCCGTCGTAACAAAGCATCAAGGAATAAATGGCTGGTAATTTTGTCGGTCTTAATTACACAGTGGGAGGTCACGTGAGATCCATTTCATCATCAGAGCTCCTTTCGAAATTCGACTTAAAATAAACCGATAAGGTATAATTGCGTGAGATGATATTTATTGTTTCCTACATATGTGACTGGCAGTTTTTCGCGAAGAAACAATTAGAATTGCAACTCAACTACCATGTCAATAATTAATAAAAATGAGTAAGGATATGTCAAAACAACAAGTTAAAACATATACATTTCACGCACCTCTTTTTACCGAGAAATTATAAAAAGCTATACTGCATTTTGTTTTTTTTTGTGATTTATCAGAATAAAACCCCTTTCAACGATCTTGTTGTAAAATATTCATACGTCTTGGCATGAAATTACTTTAGCTACAAAAGATGATGAACGCCCCAGACCAAAACTTTGCATTTATTCTCAATATCTAGTAACCAAGCCGTATACAAATGAAAGTAATACACATAATTTGAATACGATGCGTATTAAACTTCGCCTCCATAGTTGAACATCATTGCAATGCATAACAGTCTTGGAATATTTTGGATATTTACAAATTCATGTAGCTATATAATGATCCTGTTATAAGTTCAAAGTGACCGTTGACACAGTCTCATATACTGGTATCGTACTTTCTCTGGTTTGATCATATCATTTGTGTACGACGTAGGAAAATATTTTTTTCGTAGTCATATGACATTTTCGCATGCCATTATTTCGTTCTTTACAAAGATGATCTACTCATAATATCTGATTTGAACCTCACTTTTTTATGATGGCTTTGGTATCTTTAGGGTATATTGTATTCTGAATTGAGTAAAATCCCCATTACTGAAAATCTTATAACAGTATCGTATATTGAATTCTTAAGACTTAAAGTTATCAACTGTCCGTACTTCCGCAACTCATCGAAGCGAAATACGGCCGGTGTCTACGTAGACATTCTATTCGTCCGAAACATATTTTATCGGTTCGAGATTTTATTCAGGATGTTATGTCATTTATACGGATTATACAAAATAATCAAGATTATCAAGATCATAGTAAATGGCAAATTTAATTATACTGTTGATAGGATTAGAGAAGAAATTTCCAAACAGCCTAGCTTGATTGGCATTTATTATTTCATGCTTCAAAATCTCAACATTTGAGAGAGACTGTCAAATATTCAGACTCAATGGCGCCTCGTACATTTTACCGCAGAACAGAAGGCATGATATGTCTGCTGCATATTCTAGAAGACACACAAGTATGGTGTGTGAGACTGGTTTGTAACGTTCGTTAAGCTTTTTCCTGGATTTCTTGGCAAAGCACCAGAGGCGGCGACCTAACTGACATAATATTTTGTGACATTTTATCGAATCTGTTAATGCTCCTGACAATTTTTATGACATCGAATGTCAATTCTCTTTGGCGTTTGAACCTCTTTAAAAACAGTAACAAGATGAAGAAACAGCTATTCCAGAGAGCATTTTTGAACTCTCAGTTGTCTCAATTTACGTATCAACAATATTCATACAGCTATACGGGGTCTGGACAGCGTGAGTCATACCTAATTAACAGTGTTCCATTGATGTCTCGAATATTTAAAGTCGAAATGTTGTCCCGCAGTGTCTGGAACCTTAAAAGTTGTCGGTTTGAAAAAGAGCGCCGCCGATTAGCTAATTACCCCCGAGAATTTGTGTGCCAAATGGACACAATTGTAAATATGTTTGAACCGACAGGCGTAATTCATAACTCGCTGAGTCGTCATTTATCCTACGTCAACGTTTATGAGATATGTTTCCTATGCATAATACTAAAGACGATAGTTTTTTTCAACCAATTGACTTGTTGATTTATCGTAGGGTATGTGAATAGATCTCAGGGTTAGATCTCAAGATATTAAGGGAAAATAGGCAGCTGTGTTTACGCTATTATGTATGCATATGTCTGCAGTTCATACATTGAAAGTCGAAGTTTAGACTTATTGAAATATCAAGAACTCCGCCATACATGTACAAGAACCGAAGTTGAGATTTACGAGAATCTCTCGGCTGAAGGATCTTCAATGTAATCACTATGATTTCTTTGGTTTGCGGATTTTTACATCAGTCAACTCAGTCAATACCATTACCATCTATGATTAAGTTTTTGCAGCCTATTTTTATGGATATTTTAAATCTAATGATAATAATCTCAAAATTTGATGGAGAATATCTGGATAGATAATTGCATCATCTTCACTTGGTAGCCAACGTCGTGAAAAGCGGAGTTACCAGAATTGAGTTTACTAACAGCTCTGGAAAGAGGAAGACAGAACTGCCACATAGTATGCCTAACTCTTGCAAGTTAATCAGTTGGGAGTTACAATCTGATCCTCAACACAAATCATAGTGTTTCAAGTTTCCATGGGACAAGTGCTTTAAAAGTGGTCACTTGACGTGCCAACTTTCATGATAACGAGACGAATATGCAAACCAAGCGTTTTCGTTACGTTTCTATTCATTGTAGAGATCAAGTCATTACTGTGGCACTCTTCTTCTGTCTCATCAATATTCAAAACTACTCTACAAAAATCAAGAGCATAGATCGGTTTATTGTCTTTTTCCATTTTCTTTTCTCTTGTTTTAATGTTAATGATAACACTGCATAAAACCCTATAATACTTACTGTATTCACATGGATTATTGCCTGTATTTTGCTGAAGAGTGCATATACAGATGAATACAGTCAAGAATCCATTTTTTGTATTCAGCAAGCCTGTATTCATGTGAATTCGTGTGAATTCACGTGTATTACACTATAATACAGGCAACTAATTAATGTGAATTTATCTGAATTATTGGGTTTTCATGCTAATGATAAGAGATCGTGATATTTATAGAAAATGACAGTGGAACAGTAGCAAAAGCAGTATTAGTAATGTTAATAAACGAAACCAGAATGCTGTAGAGAAAGAACGAAAAATCGCAGTAAAATGGATTCTATCAGCGGCTAACGAGTGATGAAAATGTCATTTGAAACAAGGATCACACACAATCTACTGGGTATGAGAAGGAGAATGCAATAAAGTCGATGATTAAGAAAGGGCAAATGTAAAATTATTCAGTCCTAAAAGTCAGATTATTCTTTTTAATGATAAATGTCTGCTAATATTGGATTAATTTCCATGATATAGGTTTATGGTCTGCTTATCGTGCTATCCCAATATCAAGAACTAAAGGCCGGAAGAGGAACAGCATTATACTATAAAAGGGTAAGCAGTAGAAGCCCTCCTAATAAGACTATGAGCAAATAAAACAAAGGAAGAATGTTGAAATATTAACCTAGATGGGAAATTCAGTCAAAGAAGCTTTGATTCTTACTGAGCCGTGTACTTATTTATCGCCTGCTTCTTTACCATACACATTTATTTCCGTTACTTTATAATTGGTCGGTACAGATACACGGAGTGAAATGCATACCATGTATAGGTCTGCTCACCTCCCTTTTAACCTTTATTGTTTGAACGGTGACTTCATCTTTGACAACCAGTGGTGAAACGAACAATTTAAAATATGGCATTAATGATGATTGAGCTTATCGTGTTAAAAAAGGTCCAAAACTGCCGTCTCTGTACTTTTGGATGGTTACTGCTTCTAAATTTCAACTCGCTACTGATAGTCATATTCTCGGGTGAGTATTTAACAATTCGAAGCATATCTTTTGAGATATAAAACAACGTAAAATCGTTGCTACATATTTAAATTCAATGCAAGCCAGGGGCTTGTAATAAGAAGTAGATATAAAAACAAATCGATGTCTAAGTTAATAAGTGAGAATAAGCAAAGGATAATATATCCTTGAAGTGCTTAGCAATCCCTGAAGTGTTTGGCAAAAATTGTATATTTTTTGTATGAGAGGCTCAACATGCTGTTTCAAATACCTTTGATTTGCACATTGTAAACATCACTTTTTAGTAATTTATTGGCCGATACAACCTATTTTTTATTTCTTACTTTATTTTTCAGCCGCTACATGATACCATCAACATAAACCATCATAACTAAAAAATGTACCCAGCCAAGAGCCTTGGGCACGACATTTGTGCTTTAGATTAGCTTCAGATGGTATATTGCGCGGATCTAGGCATCTAATATATGTGCAGGATAGCAATTTTGCGACCAAACAAGTTCACACGATTTACAAAACTTCACATGTTCGTTGTGATGTATTACATATGAAGCCATTGCAATGAAAAGATCAACTGCCTGCAATCGGGGTGCGGATGGGGTCTCTGACTGTAATTCTTAGCACAGAGTAACATAGACAGAGTGGCAACACTTGCATGCCTTTTGTTCCATGGTCGTCTCGGTAGACTATTGGCTTTTCATATTAAAATGTGCTTCAAAGGTGTTAAACTTTTTGGAGGCTTTGTTTGTGGTTGATAATTACACGAGATTATGCGAAACATACGACGAGATGGCATCGTACTGCCAGTCGCGTGGTAACCATAGTTACTTTGTGAGCTCTCAGGCCAGAAACACTGCTTCACGCCAATCAAAACATAACACGCCAACAGTTTCATAAACATGTCCTTTCTTGACGCACGTGTAAAAGACGGTATGACTGACCGTAAACCATTGAGTAAAACCAGACAGTATTGATAATAGACTTTCAAATTTGGTTCAAACACACTCATTATATATTCATAAAAATATGAGAGGAATTTTTAAAACGGTAAAACCCACTTTCCTGAAGCTCAAAACACTCCCGTTTTTGCCAGCACATCAATTCCGATCAGCACCACACGACAACAACAACACAAACTTTGTCGAACATACTTTCGCTTAACAATTGGTGAAAATCCGAAAATTATCGAAGGGTGCATGGTCGGCACTCTTCGGAAAAGAGAGCCAAGAGCTTCGTGAGGCGAGGCAAACATTGATTGCTTACGTAACCGCTTCACGCCTTAAACAATAGCTGTTGCCACTCTGTCTATGATGTTACTCTGTGTTCTTAGTGACACCTTTTTTCTGCAGCTGGCTAATGTCAGCAAATGTCCTGTCTGGGTATTTCCCTGGTACGTTTTGAATACATGCGCGTATTACATACATGTAAATTCAAACACACATACCTGCCTACCTACCTACCTACCTATACCTACAGACAGACAGACAGACAGACATACATACATACATGCATACATACATACGTACCTACCTACCTACCTACCTACCTACCTACCTACCTACCTACCTACCTACCTACCTACCTACATACATACATACATACATACATACATACATACATACATACATACATACATACATACATACATACATACATACATACATACATACAGACAGACAGACAGACAGACAGACAGACATACATACATACATACATACATACATACATACATACATACATACATACATACATACATACATACATACATACATACATACATACATACATACATACATACATACATACATACATACATACACTAGATGTCTGTGGCATATTCCGACGATAGTAACTAAGCTACAATAATAATAAGATTGCATACCCATGTCCGTTGATTTTTCGCATTATATTGCTTTTCAAATGGATCAAAAATGGTACCTCGTACTCTTCTGTACGCCTTATCGCTGATAAAACATATTTTCGTGTATAGAATGTCAACATTTTATGTAATCGATATCATCTGACAACGCACTGACATTTGGTAAAGTGCGTTGAAGGAAACATATCGTGAACCATGTTTTAACCCTTTTAAGGATACGATGTACGTTAGATGACGAGTGCTGGCAATTAGGAGGGCAACCCGTTGTTATTCTGTCTAACGGAAAGGAATATGTAAATATGGGTCGGTCGACTTATGAATAATAATGAAAGAAATCATCAAACGTTCCATTTTGAGATCCAAATGAATAATACACATTTTAGTATCCGTAAAGTAAACAGTAAAATACCAAAGACAGTACTTTTAGGCTGGACAACCACGCCTTTTATAATCAAAGCAAATTACAGAAGCACGCGTGGTAGGCCAAAAAATATAATTGTAAACATTTTAGAGTCTGAATATCTATCACCGAGGCGCATTCTACCTTGATTGTATTTCCTTGTTAACGACAGATTACAAATTGTGGATATATTGCTGAATTAACAGAAAGATTACTGATTCATGGCATTCAAGAATATGAGAGACCACAATGCGTCTAATGAGCTGTACTAGTAAGCACAAAAAAGGCAATCGCGAAATAAGGTTCTTTCAGAAGAGTCAAATGTCGCGTAATAGCGCATTTCACGACGACTGAGGGGATTATTGAGTTAAATAATTATGAAATTGTATATATAAATTCAATAAAGCATTTACAGAGTTCACGTCTTACCTATACATCTCGACTTCCTCATCTCGAGAAGCGTCTTACAGATTTCCTCGAGCAAAATATGATTTCTCTGGTCCGATTCAAGACAGATTTCGTTTTCCTTGGTGATGAGCAGAAAAAGACAACACGGAATATGAGCCGGACTTGCCATCATCTGTTGCTCGTTAATGTTCCGGGATTTTAATATCATCGTGATTTTATTTAAGTTTGTCAATTGATGGAAGCTTTGACGGAAAACTTGCTCATCACTTGTGTACATGTATATACCTTATGTAGTTTTGCGTTTGTATTGGTATTTTTCGCGGCATACGTTTTGTCTGTTTCGTTATGAAAATACGTACACGAGCGTGTTTCGGTAAAGGGTCCGATATTTTAGTTGTGTGCACTCTATCCTATGAAGGCATAATATTTGTTAACACTTCAATTTTTCAAACACAGGCCACAAACGATTCGAATGCACAGAGTAAACAGCGGGGACTTACAGAGCAGGCAGAAGGATCACAACCGGGTTACCCAGAAAAACCAAAGTCGACAACCAATACTCGAGTATAGGGAGATTGCATTTGAATTACCCTATGGAACAACGCCTGTGTGAAGCCGTATTACTGGTGGAAGTGAATAAAAGTCAACAGTTTCATAACTATAAGATATTGCATTTTCAAAACAATTTCGTCTGCGATAGCCCGTTGAGATAGTTCGAAGAAAGAAATTCTCTAGGAGTTTCTTTTTGATTATGTCACGATACAAATTTGAACAATTTTCTTTAAAACATGCTCGACAATACCATACAATAATTTCAGAGTTAAAGAAAGATGAACGGCAGCAATCAGAATAAAAGTAAACATTGTTAAATACATTGGCTATGGCATTTGACCAAGCTTGATCATAGACCTTTTTGGCTGTGTATCGGCTTACTGGTTTGATTCGTTTTGGCATTTTGCAAACAATACTATTCCTGATTCAAACACCTGATAAAAACACCTAATAAAAATTTTAGTGATACTTTTTCAGTCCAAAATGTACGTTCTGTTGTAGTACTAACGACCCGAGAAACTTATAATGTTATCCGGTATGTTCTAATATTCGTCAAAGTGAAACAAAATATTTTGCATATCTTCGGTCATGGACTATCAGGATTTTAGGAAGAATCATTTCCGATTGTTTATTAGTAATGTTATCAGAGTTCTTTGTTTATAGTTGGACGGAAGCTTTATAATTTGTCAGTTGATTGGTATTTGTTAAAGGGACAAAGTCGCCCATTTTTCATGAATTTTGTTTGATACGAGATACTACTTATATTGTTTACCATGTTGAAAGATGCTGAATGAATGGGTGAGCATGCATATATTCGACCCCGGTTTTAGACAAATTAAATGGAACCAGCGCGAAAATGAATTAATCGTCATGACCATTAATTCATTTTCGCAATGGTTTCTTGTATTGTGTCTGAAACCGGGGTCGAATATATGCATGGTCACCCATTCATTCAGTATCTTTCAACATGTCAAACAATATAAGTAGTATCTCGTATCAAACAAAATTCATGAAAAATGGGTGACTTTGTCCCTTTAACGCGCACGAAATGTAACGGCGGATATTTTTGCTGCCAGAGTGGTAATTAAGTATCGAGCATTTCCGAACTTTAAATGTTCTCTAAATATGGTTGAAATGAAAACAGTCCGAAGACAGAAAATATGTGCTTAAACCTATTGCAACATAATGGCCTCTTTGGTGAAGAATGGGGACGACGAAGCAAATCAACGGTTAGTAAAGCATCTCATAAATGTTCGCTATTCATTACATGATTTCTCTCACCTTCTGGAATGATTCAACAATGTGTGTGCTGTCTCAGTGTCCAGAACGCAGAGTTGGATGTGGTACCTCTGTGTAGTACTGCCAGATATGAATGAGCAAGAAAAGAGTAACAACCAAGAGGAAGTGGCCAGGATCTTACAATGTCCTCGAAAATACTTGCTTATTTTCTTGTTGGTTATTTATGGGGAACTTGACGGTGTCTGTTAGAGTGGACAAGATTGCGTCGTTACAGTATGTTGTATGGTATGATGTTATTCTGCAACCAAAATTATCAACTTTTTCTTTTCTTTTATCTCCAGCTAAGTACAACCAAGGGAGGCCGATATTACCACGACAATACTACATCCTCTCGGAAAGGTAGAGCGAAGTGGTAGCGTGCACACTGTATGTTTATTTTTTAAGCTCTGGATAAGTACTGAAAAGATGACCGAAAGGGACAAAACCAAATCCTGAAGACATGATTTCCATGAGTTATTACTCACTAAAGTGAAGAAAACCTCATCAAACCTAATATGAAATGATATCACGATGACTATCAGAGGATAGTGCTGTCACTGGAGAAAGGTGAAAATTAAATGCTTCACAAACACACAAAGATATTTGTGCAAAAGGAAAGAGAATTAAACACTATAATTTTTTACTTTCAGAAAGGCAACAACAAAAAGAAGGCGAGTAGAGTATGCTTGAATTGAATTATGAATGAAAAATCCACTAGTTTTGCCAAAATCAAACAAAGGGGAATCAATCACACTTACTATCATGCAAAAATAACATGGAGAATTTTATCTTGCGAAAACACTTATTAGTCTGAATTCTTGTGACATTTGTACACAGCACACAAACTTTTGATAGATAGATCTCTAGGAAGTGTGTTGTTTTATTTGTCTTTCGCATGCCAGTGTTTATGACGATGACATGATACAAAGTAAATGTAATATTCATGGATACATATAAAGATATTGGACAGTGTGTATTCTTTTGTTTCCTCGATGACGGATCTATACAAGTTTGACGTTATCCGTAAATCTAAATTAACCGTAAATGTACCCAGCTCATTTTTATTGCATTCTGCAGTAGTTACCAATGCATGTTACGTTTATCTGCATCAATAATCAATGCTGTTGGATATTTAAAGATTTTGTGTAGAAATTCAGATACAGTAAGTTATCCCTGAAAGGTCCAAGAACGCGTATTGTCATTTAAATTAGGATATTAGACAACTTTGGAAACGATTATGTAATTTGCATGATTTTTTGCAAGTCTGAAGATCTGATTTAGACAAATTAAAAGTATAGTGCAATAATATGTGTTGTTGTCAGTCCGGAGTTTTTTGCCACGTAATAGACCGTGCATGATTAATATATTCATAGATGCGGTGAATACATGATCAACTTTCTTCCAGGTACACAGGACACTAACACACCACTAGCAACGGTGTCATATATCAACGAATGTTTAGAATCAGCCATTTATTTCCTTTCATGTTCTCCGTATCATATAGCTGTCACCATGCAAACAGCTGTCACCGCGTGTCCATTTTCATGAATATTGATACATGCCTATGGAAAAGAGCAAGGGTTGTACCGAGGGTATTACCATTAATCCGTTTGCTAGACATGGTAACTACACATACACTTAAATAACCCATAGGACCCGTCCTATTGGACATTAGCCGAGTGTTGATACCCTATATCACCAGATTTGTGTCACTCTTCAGATAAATACTCTATTGACAACAGAAGAAGACTGCCCAAGGTGTATGAAAGCCCATAAGGGACATTTTTGCGAGGAAAAAATATTTACTATCTCGTGCGCACGAGATACTAGGCACGAGATAATTTTTTTCTCACAAAACATGTCCTTATGGGCTTTCATACGAAGGCGATGAAGTAACTTTGATTGGTTTTTATCGGAGCGTGGGGGTTCAAAAATCAGCCGAGGACTGATCGCAAAGAATCATGGGTTAATTACTTCTAGATAACACTCCAATGCAAGGAAACAAGGTGGTACTGGACATATTTGGTAACTCAGCTGTTTGATTACTGTCGCCGATCGACTTGCACTTTGAAGCGTGACCTACTTTACCTGCTACGGCTGCCATACATGTGCGAATTACAAACTGAATATACTGTCATCATATCTCTTCCGCCATATTTCACCTATAGAACCTGAATCTTATCCGCTGGACAAAATGCGTTTTGCGTGACCCGGTTTAGCGATTTGCTTCATTCAACCGCAAGAGTTCGCACACAGAAACCGATGAGTACGACACTACCATACCGAGTTTTTACATGACAGTGTATGTATTTTTGGAACCCGTGGTATGAAGTACCCTGGGGTACCGATTCCATTGTCACAGAGAGTGTGTGCCTAACTCTCTGGTTGTCTATCAGTCTGTCTGCCTTTGTCTGACGGATGGCCTCTTTGGTACAATGGACTGACGTTCTTCTTTCCCTTTTCATCAAGACACGTCTACGCCCCGTTTGAAAACGTCTAAGACTTTAAGTACGTCGTAAAAATTGACTGTTTCCATTCTCGAGATAAGCTACTTCTTCGACGAAAATAACACCTTATCTCTCGGCGTATCTGAAGCGTCTTTATGAAGTGGTGAAACGCTAGAGTTGCAGTACTTGATAAAATGCGATGGTGATAACAGTAAAGGTATTTGACGATACATTATATCTGACAGCTAACTAACAACGAGGTCAAAGTAATTAGGCAGTTTTTCCATGCTGTCACCTGCCAATTAAACAGCTAAAGTCAATCTTGCTTTATCAAGAGTCAGTGACGACCACACCATACCTGCATGAGTTTGTCATTGAACCATCCCAATGCTAAATGTTATCAATAGGGGAAAAAGAAATTTGACGTTAGATAGATGACACTCTTCTCCATGAAATACTCGGACTTTGCAACTTTATACGGAGCACAACCTAATTGGTCCAAACGCCCTAGGTGATACATGCAGGTATCAATTTTAATATGCAACATCTGTTCACATCCATACTTAGCCTTCAGTCTTGAGGGGCTCTTAATAACAGAAGTTCAGATATCTTAAGAACGAGGCAGAACATAAAGCTGAGAATGTTTTCTAGAAAACGCTGCTCCAACTCTCAATCGCATGATAATATTACATGAATGCTTTCCGTCTTTCAGTACATAACATTGAACGTTTAACTCTAACTCTCTGATTAAATGAAAGGTCCTTAAATATCAGGGTCTGCTTTCCGCGCAAGGTCCAGTTACTATTTAATCTTCGGGTTTGTAGGGGGAGAGGTAATTTAAAAGTGAATTATTGCACGTTGCCAAGACAGTAACTTTTCTTTAATATATTTGAAACCAGTATGATTCTGCCGGAATACCCGAAGTTTAAAAGTCTAGAAGACCTTCATAAATGAATTGTGCAACAGTAACGAAAATCAACACAGCCAATAAGGTGCAGCTTATCAAGTATATTTTACAATGTCACAGTGCTATATTATCAAAAAATGGACTCCATATTCCATTTTTTCTCATTCTATAAAATAGTGCTAACTCCAATCTCAGAAACAAATTTGAATGCTGTTCACTGCCTCAAAATGATGGTTACGTAAGTGTGAAGCTGATAGACAGACTGGTAAAGACATATAAGACATATAAGAAAGTGAATACCTATGAGAGTGATTGTATTGTGATGTACATTGTATCTACATATGCATGCATGTATTTGTAAGGATGGATGGCTGGCTGGCTGGATGGCTGGATGGATGGATGGCTGGCTGGATGGATGGATGGATGGATGGATGGCTGCATGGATGGATGGATTGAAGCGTGTGTGTGTGTGTGTGTGAATGCAGGAAGATCATTTGTTCAATACTACGGAAAGAAGTGAACTCCAGTGGCATAGTTGTGTGGAAACAAAAATCTAGTTAGCTTTGCATTTTGAATAGGATTTCAAAATCTCAATAACAATCATGTTGCCTTTTATTAATACACAATGATTAGTTTCTATTGTCTCCATTCCTGACGCAGCCTACAGATGCATCAAGTTTGATCTATGATCTTCATGCCCTCTACTGTGTGCATTTTCTCCACTACCACCTCATGCAATGATCTGACACTTGTCTCTGACTACGTAGTCCTGTCTTGTAAAAATGTCATTTGAAAAGACACAACGCTAGCTCGTAAGAGGATTCATCCCGTCTCTACTGAATTTAGGATACAGTAAAAAAAGGTAACTGGCTTGTCATATCGTTGTAGCGATTGGCGATCTAACACTGAGACTCTCGATTTCTTCAAAGTTTCAAGGAAATACATTATAAGTGCCTTTTACAACTTAGGTAGTTTTTTTTCAATGGGTTGAAAGGTTCGCTCTTCGGCATGGGCAATATACCTCCTGAAGGTTTTGCATTCCCTCCCTGAAGCCTGTGTTAGAGATTCATTAATGATGGCTCAAGATTCGATGATTTGATAGACGTATACTATAACTTACAACTACCGATAAAATAAATCTAAGACTTTGTTTGAAAAATGTGCTGTATACATGTGTCATTTACTGGTCTGTTTCCCGTGATGCAAAGGACAAACGTCGACTTCGAGATATTGCAAATGGCATTTCGATAAAGTCACTGAGAGGAAATAAAAAGAAGCTGATTTTAACTTCAAATTCAAAATCGCCACTGTATTTGAATAGTACGCAGAGCATGGCCTGTATATTTCACAGATGCGAATACAATATGAAGGACATGGTTCATTAGCCAGAGGAAGTTACAAAATGGCCACATTCTGAGCAAAAACGTCAGCTGTGAAAAGTATATACACATGCCCTGAAAGAGTACAGTTTCTAAGACCAATGTGCCTGTCTATGCACAAGGGCTTTCCAAATGCGTGTCTACCTGGAAGCCTTCAGAGCTATATAGTATTTACTGCAGACAATTTCGAATTCAAACTGAAAAATGAAAGTCAAAACACACCTGGTGAACGACGATGACGAGATACGCTAATACTCTGACGTTCTCGAGTAGATAAAATATGACATAGAATAGATAAAAGATGACAAAGACTTGAATCTAAGAAGTCATTGAAAATGAAAGCAGATTTAAGGCAACAAGAGAGACAAATTTACAGTGAAAGCTTTGGTCTTTGCTAGACTTGACTAGTACATGGAGTATTGATTCTACAAATTATGCTCTGCTACACTGTATCAAAAGCTACTGTGCTCTACTTCAAAGGTAAACATGTGCTTTCGAATATATTCTTATACCTTGAGATGGACAGCTATAAGGCATAACATTGTAGCTTGCACGCTTTCATGGATATTTCGTAAACCTGACAGAAAACACGAAATTATAGAAATTACAGCCGCGAACACTTTCCTTTTCTGTCGATGCCTGTGGTGCAGTTTTTACGAAAGGAAGCTCGCCAAATAGGCAAATGGATGAGGTATAGTGACGTCGAAGTAGGAATATACAAGGCAATATTATGCAAAGACTTAAGTTTACAACTGGGCCAACGTGATAGGGAACTCTTACCATCACAATTAAACAATACTCTACGATAATTTGATATGCTGCAGCGAAGTTTATTTCCATTCAAACAACAAATACAAAAATTGAAGACGGTTCTTTATTGAGTGACATATGCTTGATGTGCCTACATTTAATAATTAACGCATTGAAGTACAAAATTTTTAAAAGGAGGTCATTGCGAAGGCAAACCAACATAAGCTGACGTTATACTTCATGACGTCACTTTGTCCCTTCTGTTGACCCGTTTTCTAATCTATACGAAGTACATTTGACATACACGTGATATATCCCCCACATGCCTTCACCGGCAACTATGATTGCCCACTCAGCTCAATCCCAAATACGTACCGCAAACCGTATACTATAGGCCGGGAAGAATGGGACCACTGTATGGAAAATCATTCGTTCACATACATAGACGATGAAAGGCGAACGAGTAGTCCCAGGAGACAACAGCTGTATTCTATTTAATGTCACGAATAAAAGAAACTTGAATGAAATAAAGACAAACTGCATGAAAAATCTTCACTACATATGACAATGCAAATTATGGGTCACAGAAAGTATGGTACCTCCTGCTTTCAAAAATGAGTCAGAGCATCGGGAAATGTCAGCTTAGGATTGCAAGGTGGCGAGTTCAAAACTATTTCCTCGAGACGCATACCGCTTTTATGGGAATTCACTTGAAGGGAAAATGGCATTTTTAACAATCAGGACTGTCTGTCTCCAACTGAATACAACGAGGCATGATAATTATATGGAGTGATGTTATGTCTTCCCGGTGATATTGAAACACATTTTACCCAATTCTCGTGTATACCCATATACGGCAGAGGTTATTTCCATTACAACAAGAAGATGACGGCTTTTTCATTGCAATAGACGATGTAATGCGATGCTGACGATACGGACACAGATGTTTCGCTTGAAAAATTAACGAAAATAAGCGAATGCTATCACTCAGGCCCCTTGTCTGGCAGCGCACTGCTCGAGTCAAGGTAGGGAGAAATAGGCCGCTCACAAATATTAGCACATCAAATCAAAGCTGAAAAAAATCCAATCCACTTTATTTCAACCTTTCGGCTTTCAGACACCAAGGCTACCTTAGCAATTGATATGTTTATATCATAGATGCCTTTCAGCTGGAATACTTTCGAAGCTACTTCAAATTGCGCTGAAGTTAACATGAAATTTAGCTGATGGTTCCTTCGCCAACCCCAGTGCCAATTTTAAATTTCAACTGTGAAAGTTCCTGTTCGAAGTACGCTAGCGGCCTTGGCAACTACAACCGGTAATATCCCAGAGTCAAACCGTACGGTTATAAGTCTACAATGCATTGATCGAATGCAGCAAGTCTCTCAGATTTAGTTCCATGCTAAGGGACTGGACAGAAATTACAGGGGGGGACGGCTGGTGTTTTTCGAATCACCGCGGCATGAAAAGTGGAACCCTTCAAAAGTTCTTGCAAAAAAGTTAGTGACCCTCCTCCTTATCCGTGCATGAAAATAGGTGACCCTCCCCTGTTACTCAATACTCCCCTAACAAACCCGCAATGTGTTCATATCCCCCCCTTCTGACTTGCCATACTTTTGAAGTCCCCCCTCCCAAAAGGAAGGCAAAGTGTGGCCGATATAATGCTTTTGTCTAAAAAATATCAAATCATATGTGTGCGATAATTCATGTACTTTGCTTGAAGTGGCAGGTAAATGTGCATGCGTATACAAAAAATGTAATTTTTAGATTTCATCAATAATGTTGATTCACTATACATGGCAGTCTATGAGAAAGCTATACACGTGTATTTTCTAATATAAAACTAGCAATATCTGTTCATCTAGACGTTTAATAACAGATATAAATGTATTTGATTAGCGTGGGCTGTTTACAAGTGCACATGTGAACAAGAAATTTGATTTTGGAATTTCGCTGAAAATGTTGATCCACTACACATGGGAGTCTATGACAAAACTGTAAATAATTTTTTCCCGGTTAAAAACATGCACTATTTGTGCATGTATAGACCCTAAATAATTGACATAATTGTATGCTTGTATGCTTATGTATGCTTGATTACTTTAAATACTTAATTACTTAAGTAATTAATCTTAAGTGATCTTAAGTAATTTTAAAGTAATTACTTTATTAAAAGAGGGTGGTTACATGTAAATTTGTTTAAAAGACAATTTGATTTTGGAATTTCGCCTAAAGTGTTGATCCACTATACATTGTAGTCTATGAGGAAACGATGAATAATTTTTTTAAAATACAAAACTCGGTAAATCTGTGTAATCATGAGTTCTTGATTATTGATATTAATTTACTTGATTAGACTAGGGTAGTTACAAGTCCATGTGTATGAAAGAAATATGATTTTGGAATGTCACCGAAATCTTGATTCACTATACATTGTACGCTTTGAGGAAACTACAAATAACACATAAGTTATCTGCTCCCAAATTGTTATTCAAACTTTAAGGTTGTTTGACCTTAGGCTTCCAGTTGCACTATTCTAAATAGTTTGTGTTCTTTCAGAGTCCTCAAAAAATAAAAATGTACATACAGCGACATGAACGTTTGACAACCGACCTATACCCAATGCATCGTCAACTGGAGAATGATATCAAATAAGTGATCTCCCAAATTGTTATTGAAAGGCTAAAGTTGATTATAGGGGACAGTTATGCACAACAGAGGAGCTGGGTAAGTAGAAATCATGACAACCTAAATCTTTTGCCTCAATGTTGCTACTTGGATCATCAATAAATTGCTTAATATACCCTAAAGCATGCGCCCCAAGGGCGCGTCGGAAATGGAAATGGCAGAAAATGAATGTGCCAGGAGGTATTTTTTCGTTTTTCAGTATTCCATATTCTTCAAGACGTGCACATGCAAGTTCAGCTTTGATGCATGAAAAAAGGTGACCCTCCCCATAGGATTACACAAAATTCAAAAAATGCTTGCGCGAAAAATGGCGACCAACCCCCCAAAAAACACCGACCCACCCATTGTAATTTTTGTCCAGTCCCTAAATGCTGTTTGATGGTGTATTAAACAATCACTATCTGCGTACACTTGTGTGACTCACAACTTCCCGAGTTTTAATGTCGGCATAAATTACATTATATCTCACAGTGTCACTAATTTCCAGTGAACGATATCGAACTGCACAAAGGGCGTATGTCTGTTTGATCTTAGATACTAATATATGTATAAATCATGTATGGAAACAAACCTCATGACAGCACAAGTATAAAAGTAATGATCGCATTCCTTTTGGAAATGTTCACGATCTTACTGGACGATATCTTTTGAGATATAAAGAGCAACAATATTTAACAGTCCATTCAAGTCTCAGTGTATGTTATGGCTAATCAATGCAAATATCCGTTTTCGCTGATAAATGCAACATTCACCCTGTGTTTTGAAATTATGCAGAATGAGACTCATCGTTGAATATTCATTTCAACCCCGGGGGTACATATGATATTGTCGTGTGACGGGGTGCCGCCCGAGTTGAAAAACATCTACCCACGTATATTCCCATAATTTGACCCATTGTTAGGGATTTTCTTGACAAATTTGGGGAATTTCCACCTTTAATCTGTTGCATGTGAAGGTTTTCCTAAAAAATGAGACATTTGCTTCGTTGTCGCCCCATGTTAACTTAAAGGGTTTTTCGAATGAAAATCGACCCATGTTTCGGGATTTTTCGTAAAAAAAGTGCCCCATTCGGGCGGCACATACCAATACACCTTTTCTATGGGAGTGCCCCCCCCCCCCGATTTCAGTAGTCATGTCCGAATGTCAACTTACATTCTTGCTGTTTTGCTACAAATGCAAGAGAGTGAACGATCACAACACACAAATATCGTATTCAAATCCTGCTCTAAGAAATTTTCCGAAACATCGATGTTGAAATAATAAAGCTACAGCCTTTACAGACTTTACATTCCACTATAAATTTTTTGACCCCTCTGAGACTTTTAAATTCTAAAAAGTACTCAGTGCCTTTCGGTACTCTCTAATGAAATTGTTATGGACAATGTACCTGCGACTGTTGGCAAACTGATAGTACGAAGCTATGATTCGATTTGTCGAGTACTATTGTGTTATTTCGGCTTAATTAGGATCGGAGATCCACAGCAGCAAGTAATCATGGATAGGTTTGATACTGTGTAACAAGGTACGGCATAAAATGAATGCTCCTGAAAGCAAGAGATAGGTATCACAGTGTGAAAATTCTCACGGCGACTCGGTGATTCGCTCCAGAGCCGTTCTATCATTTCTTGCCCACCAATTTGAAGTCCAGTCTATCCGTTTATCACCTTGATTCTTCAGCACTATATTCTTCAGCAATGACACCGTGAGCCTCTGTAGTTCAGACACAATCTTCGTCACTCTTCTCAACGCATTTGAATCGACTTGTCACTATATTAATTTGGAAGTATGATTTACTCCAGCAGGACGAACAGAACAGCTAGTACGTTTACGTACGTTCGCAATAACAAGTATCAAAGCTGGGCATGCGAAACACATCATGGTATGCGTACGACACGATGACAGTCATCAGTACCTACTCTGTATGCGTATGCAAGACGTCACTAACCCCACTATCTCTCCCGTGATCGTCGACAAGAGAGCCATTACTACCTCCCAGGGGAGAAGGTGATTGATGAATTACATACACTGCCAACTTTCACTGTATTTGAAATTCATGCCCTTTTACCATTTGTTAGTGCCTACGGCTCTACTGCTTCCTCATCACTGTTTGTCTGTCTCTCTGTCTCTCTGTCATGCACTTTGTCGGCCGGGTTATCCCCCTGTATACATGTACCCTCCCTTCTCCACCTGCTGTCTCAGAGCGTATGCTATAACTTATTGTCATAAGGAGCTGTAGCCTTTACCAATATGTACTGCAACATAATGTTCTTAATCAAAAGTTCACTGGCATACATGTTTGATATTCAGCATGTAGGGCATACCGCAGGTTTCATGAACTTGACGTGTACGAGATTTTAAGATAATAATAGAAAGAGACAAGGCATATCAGTGAATAAGAAAATCCCCGGACAAAGTAATGAAGTTGCCGCATATCGTATATCAATGATTGTTAAATTAAATAATGTCACTCGCTTCAGTCTGGGGATTATATCGATATCGATGTGTATGAAAGTTTCTTTTCGAAATGCAACTTACGCTAGTCGAATTACGATAAAGGATGATAATGAGAAATGGGGACTCCACGATTTTCTTACATCAATGAGTGCTTAACATACTCCGATTGACGTCATCATGTAAGCTATGGAATACCTTTACTAGAAATTATTTTTATAAACATGTAGAATAAGAAATAGGGCGAGGTCTCTTCTTATCCGTCGGCGTGATTCGGAGCCTCCTTGGAAGCGATATTGAGGGCTTTTCCTTTCACGTTTTGTCATCAAACTACACAGTAGTACCATCATGTATGTAGGGGATAAATGACTGCATCACACCTTATCCCGTTGTTCAAGGCCAAATTTAGCGTAAGATATTTTAGAGTTACGCCTGATTTTGCGGAAAACTGCTAGTGTGTTGTATGTACATATATACACGGGTATATTTCACGTATGCCGGACAACCTACTCCTTTTCAACTGCGTTCATAATGGTTGTTTACACATTCTACTGATTGGAGGTCCAGGATAATTGTTGTGTCGAGACTGAGACTAGCTCCCTGTATCATGATCGGTTAGTTGAAATCGTGACTTTAAAGCCATCACAGAATGAACTCGACATGAAATTGAAAAAAAATTGACATTGTTACGGAACTCGTGTTGTGCATGTGACCAAGGCATCAGCGATTAAAAAATCTTAAGAAAACAGAAAGAAAGGTTACTATTAGATGTGTCATCGCGTCCTTTTGAAGTTTTTACACAACGCATTCGTAAACAACTTGAAATTAACATCGTTATACAGCACAGTTACCATATCGTCAGTATTTAAAGATCTCAACAATACACACAGTATAGAATAAGCAATGGAAAGGCGTGTTAGTTTGTTAATGGAGTTAGTTGATTACTACAACGCAGTTTCTTCTGGTCTTGTTAAGTTTGCGAGAAATGTTTTCACTGCCGTTGATACTGAATGATATAGTGAACACATCTCATTTTCAGGCAAGATAATAGGTGAAATGGTATCTATGGACATCGTGTAGATTTTCCCGTGCATATCCCTTCCACTGAATCGACGTCGGAAAGTAATACCCCCTTTAGTGATGTGATCACGACCTCTGTGAAAAGATACGCCGCAGTAATGACACCGAGGTTTCCGATTAAATCCTCGCTGGAGCATGCTGTTCACCGAATCAGTGAACGCCTCTTCCAGGAAATACAGTCGCATGAAAAGCCGTGTTTCTCGGGGACCATTTTTTTCTCTAATTTCGAGAGTGCGTATTTGAACAAGTATTTTGCCTAAATCGCTGACGGGGGATGGTATGCTCTAGAAATGCGTACGCATGGAATATTAAAGTTTCAGGACTGGTGCAATCGATGGGTCACATACGTCAGATGTAACTGTGTTCGGCTGTACTCTGAAATTCGAAACGAACCTGACCGAAATAATGACACAGAAGCAAACGTTAACCAGTGTTATACACATGAGAAGCACAGCCGGCAAAGCACGAAGCAGAAAAAATATTGCCTGACAGAATCCTTTTAATCTTTCGCACACGGCAAGCCGCAATCTAGACAATCTCCTCCAGGCGACTCAATCAAACAAAGGCCCACTATGATTAGCGGCGTATCAAGTACCTTCTAACATCCTGCCGTCTTTATATTAGTCTTGAAGAACTTACATCACAAGTACATTGTATAAAGGGGTATATTTACTCGTCACAGCTTGGAATATGAAATTTAGGATTGCATTTTACTAGGTTAAAGGGCACGTAAAATAGGTTTACGCATGCTGCCAATGCATCTGTCTCTTCAAACCCTTTAAAAGATTTTTAGTTGACAGGGTGTCCGCCTTTAAAATTTGTTTTGACTCATTCTTAATAAAATGTGAGACATTTTATAACACAGCTGACTATTAAAATAATTTTTTAAATCACTGTTAAAGTGCACAAGTCATAATACTAGAAAATAATGCCATAGAGGAGAGAACACTGTAATCTGTACGCTTTTAAGTTTAGCCACATGAAGTATTACGCAGAAAACTCTTTCCACTCTATGGCGTGTCCTTCGGCTGTAACAGTCTTCATACACGTCCACCCTCTTAATGGATTAAAGGGGCCTGCGGTGTCTTGTAGCATCATTCTAGTAATTTTAGTTCCGTCGACAAATGAAGTCATGTTCCTTTTTCTCAGAAAAAACGTACTGAAATAAAAAGTTTGCAAAGCCCAAGTTCCACTTCGCCGGTAGATAGAACGACTTTGTGTTAGTGACTGCAAGTAAGCTTTCTGAACGTGGTCGACCTCTAAACTGTGAAACATAGCATTGTGTAGCATACCATTTATGCACCCTACTGCTTCTATCTCAACACTGTCAAATCATGTACTATAGTTGCCCCTCTAACTTGCTCAGTATAGTTGAGTTCTACTCAACAATGCGGATGCGATAGGAGCAACAGCATAATTACGAACATGAGGGGTGAAACAATATTTGCAACTAGCAATGCACTTACTCCCGTAACTTGTTGTATTCATTGTGTATGACAATCGTCGGAAGCACTACCAACAAAATATTAACCAACCATTCTGAGAGTACAACAAACACTGACGCCAATATAAAAAAACCTTCTAAAATGACCTTTAGTTATTAAAGCACAAAAATACACATGTTGTCCGCTTGCAGTATTTTCTGTCTACATTGTCACTGTACACGACTTATACGATTGTCTAGTTTCCAAGGTGAAAGGTCAGTGAGTAATAAGCAAATAGCGCAGTTACTCCAACCAAGCGAAAAGACTTCAAGTCTAACAGAGGTACATATAAATCATTCGGTTTTTCGTCTTCCATGTTGTTGATTTTGAATTCCTTTTGTATCTTCTGTAAAGTTATCAGATCAAAAAAAGGTACTCTAAAATATTCTGGCGATCGTCTGAGAAGATATAAGTGGAGTTAATAAAAATAAAGATCTTACATGCCTTCAAAGGCTGAAACATGTCACTGAGAGGAAAGAATCAACGAGCGAACGGAAACGCCTATCAGGACCTGGAGTTCAAGGAACATGTCTTAACATTTTATTGCCGGTCCGTAATGCAAGACATAATACCTCAGTCAACAAGTCGCCGCTGGCAATATGCGCAATTATGCCTCCTATTCTGATTGGCTGATAATGGCAACCCACTTTATATCCCCAGTCATTTATGAGATCACTGATTGAACAGCTACTAAGTGGAAAAGGAGTAGTACATGAATGAATGCATGATGGCAGGAGTCATCGTACATTCTCTCTTCTTGTCGTAAACAGGATTCTCCAATGTCATATACACCAAAAGGTCAATATGTCCGCTTTTGTCAAAGTACATATACTTTAAACGTATCGATTAATTTGTTCGAAGGCTGTTAGGGACTGAACTGGATCTACGTAACACCCCTGGACCTACATATTACATGTTCTCTCCAGCCACAGAGGTTGTAAAAGAGACCTGTAAGTGATCGAACAGTGACGTCTTCATGTCTGTGACATCGTTGGTTAAAGAAGGGTCATCGATCATGTCGTGAATCGTGTGAGAAATAGTGTCAAAGATCGAGGATATGAACACATTTACTTTTCGTCCGCGGGACATACGGTTTTGGTGTATGTTGGTCCGCCTATCCGTCCATACGTTCACAATCTTTTCTAATATCTGTTTCTTTAACACAAGGACATGGCCCACGTGTCATATACATGCATGTTGATTTGTTTCGCGCTATGATCAAATGTAGTCATACTAACAAAAAGAAACAAACAAATAAGCAAACAAACAATCAAAAAACAGATCAACATGTCAACTAAAACGATAGAGTTCATCATTTGTGAGATTTCGCCCATGGCCAGTTCTTTTAAGGTTACTAAATACAAAAAAGACACTTTCAGATTTATATTTTTTATTCGCTAGAAGAACTCCTTATCCCCAATAAAGTATATATTTTCTTGAAGAAAAGGTAAAGGAAATCCGACCGCGCACAGTACACAGTCATTATTTGCAAGGTAGTCACGTGACAAGCGTTTTTGCTGAACCTTTCAAAAAATCTTTTTTCCTCGTTTTAGCGAACACGCTGCAAGATTTCCGGTTGAAATTCGTGCATTGACAAGCCTTAGCAATATCCTTCAAATCCGTGTCTGGGATTTTCTTTATATGCCTTTGTGTTTTTTGTTATGGACTATTGAAGGTTTTAGACTGAGGTGCTTTTCAAGGAATAGTAACTGTCACGCCATATAAACTGAATTGAGACTCGGAGAAAAACAATCGCAGACATGGATTTGAAGGATATTGCTAAGGTTTGTCAATGCATAAATTTCAAGCAGAAATCTTGCAGCGTGTTCACTAAAGGCAGGAAAAATAGAGTTTTGGAAGGTTCAGCAAAACGCTTGTCACGTGACTATTATGCAAATAATGACTGTGTACTGTGCGTGGTCGGATTTCCAAACATCAGGGCTTTCAGAAATATATACTTTATCGGGGTTTGGGACTTCTATAACCCCTGAACAGGTATGCATACGATGATATCACTAGGTAATGTTGGAAATGACGTGTAGTCAACATATTACCACAGTAATAGTTTCTGGTAACAGTCCACTGACTGAACGAATATAGCTATTGCCCTGGCGCCGTCAATCTGCAAAACTAACAACAGATAAAGAGCGAGAGATGTTCTGCGGAAAGCAGCGCCGAAAAAACACAAATCACTGCAGTCGTTTAGATAGAAATGGAGAGCACTGTTGCAGACTTGTTGCCGAAACAAATTCGAGTTACAAAGATTATAAAGCTGGCGACAGCAAAATCGAGAGAAAATAAAACATAATCGGTTTTCAAAGAGGTAAATTTTCTGTACGTGAAGTGTACATCAATTTGCTACGAAGTGAAGTAAATTCGACAATACAGCAAGATTGATTGGGATTTAACCACCTCAAAGTTCAAAGGTATATTTACACACTTTATTTCATATCCTTTTTGTCCGCATTCTTCAGAAAACTTTCAATGACATTTACACTTAACAATCACTTTGCAAGCAAAATTCAAGAAAAATCAGACGGTGGCGTATTACAAAGATGATTCATTCATCCTTTTTCATCGTCACTGCAGCAAAGAAAAGGTGAGCGATAGATGGAACAGCAGCTTAGAATGGCCAGGGTGTTTTCACCTCGTGCAACAGTTGCAGAAGGGAGATAAATACAACTGAGAAGGGCATTTCCTGGAGACACATGGGGTTTCTTTCAGTTGACTTTAGATAAGCTTTATCGCCCCATGCCAAGCGACACAAGATTAAGCCAGCAAACGAAGAGAAAATGGGTCTGCTATCGCCTTACTGCTGTTGCCGCAACATAAGAAAAGTAATGTTTAAAATCCGATGTTTAAAACCTGCCAATCCTTATTAATGAGAAATGTATGAGGGCGCATTTCCTTGCTCGGACCCTCTTCTTTTTCCAAGTTACCAACGCTGGAATCGTACATCTTGTTACTTTCCAAACAGGCGACGGAATAAACAAGTCAAAGACATTCAACAGAAATGCAGCAAAAAGATATTCATATTGTCCCATACATGTATGAAGGGAGGCGAATCACTTATCTGTGCACTTCCCTAATAAAATTTACATCTTAGAAGTGTGGACTTACCCTGCTGCAATGTTGTTAACTCCAGAGTCCATTCAGTAAAAATATTACTTTCTGTTTATTATTTATTTATATGTTTGTTTGTTGTTGCTTGTAGTTTGTTTGTTTGTCTGTCTGTTTGTTTATTTGTTTGTTTTTTAATCCTTGCGGTACTGCTCTTCTGTTGGGCTATACGCCAAAGCATACGGCCAGAGTGGCGCGGACAGGGGAAGATGACACTATAGTTATGGCGCTTGTTTTGAAAGGAAGGCCAGACATCTCGACATTGCTCGGTAGACTATTATGGGCTACACTGTCACCCAGTAACATTCCCCGAGTCTTTTGTTTTGTCGCTTTTACAACAAGTCACAGACTCGTTCTTTTATATGAGTCGGAAATGGGTATACTTATATGCAATAAGTCAAACAGGAATGGCTCACTCAAAAAGGACAAAAAAATGCAGATTCAACAGACAAATGTACGATATAGCCTTTACATTTCTTCATTGATTCACCAATCCGTTGCGCACGACACTTTGTATGGCTTAAAAACAAATCATGGTAAAAGATGAAGCGCTCAAGCCTATTTAAAGTAGTAAACTTTTGCTCAAATTTTACTTAATGAAACTTTCAGACACTCTCTTATCAAATCAAGAATAAAATTCAGGGTCACTGTGCAAAGTTTGTTACTAATTATTGCGTAACGCTTACCTATATTTGAAATTCAAAATGACCGCCATCTATGTATTAGCTATAACCCCAAAACAATAAATTTATCGATTTTTGAAAAAAGAAAACTGGGACGACGAACATGTTTCTTACGCTAGGAGCTTTAAAATGAGCCCCTCCCCCACGTGGTAGACCACAAAAATATTGAAACAAAATTGATAGCCCGAGTGTCCCCGAGGTGCATTCTAGTTGCGTCGGCGTTACTACGGAAACATATCGAGTGCGACACAAGCCGTCAGAAAGTTTTTTAAATACTAGGGTAATAAAGTTTTTGCCAAATAGTCAGTCAGAAGATTTAATCTTTCGAATACTTTAAAGATGGTCGCATAAGTTGTTCATCCGTCTCTTATAAATAGCTAGTAGGCTTCCATTAATCAGTATCGTTTATCAAACTAAAGACATAAGTATGAATCTCTTGGGACTTGTGATATCATGTTTTAAGGATAAGATGATTTGGAAATTCCTAAATCACCGTCGAGGCTTTTGAAATACTATCCTCTGGAAGACTATCTGAAGTTAAAACTGATCAAAATATACGTTATAGATTGAAGGCGATTTCTTCGACAATCTGGTTTTATAGATAAGACGGCTCAGCGGGAAAGATTCAATATTCTCAAATTTCAAAAGGCGTATATATGACACAAAAAACTTTGTCGTAGTCATTTACTTTTTTGCCTAGGTTAGTGCGATTCATCTGAACTAAAGGTGACCAGACACCACAAAAACATACACCCATCGCTTTATGGTGTTTTGTATCTCTTTTAGTTTTGCGCCAACGCCGCAGTGGTCGAGTTAGTCAAATATTCTACTCTTTTGCGTCAAACGTCACCAGGCCACGAGATAATTTGCCGTGCACTGGCTACGGAGGAATAAATGATCTGTAAAACACCTCTTGTTGATAATTTAATCTGAATCACCCTCGAAGATATTGAAATCAAGACAACCAATGCAGATGTTTTCACTCCATAGGTTTACAGTGCAAATGAGAATTTTTTCCATAGAGAGCTCTGTTCGTTTCGAGCACGGTAAAAGATCTGTTTATGCTAAATGTTTACTAGGTTATACTTGGTCGGTCAGGGTAATGGAAGATGAAGTCTATAGAATGCAAACCACATAATTTTCTATACATTATTTTACAAGAAATCTTGCTTATCTTAGCGTCATTGACGAGGCAGACATCTGTCCTTTCGTTTTAGGGGCCCGTAGAAGAGTCGGGGTCTCCGGAGATTTTCCCCGAAATGATGCATAATTTTCTTGACTGCTTTTACACTTTTTGATTTCGAGCAGAATTCAAAATTACCTTGGAAGTGCCTTCCAAAACGAGTTCATCCGTGCAGCGAAAGAAAAGTGTTAAAGCATATGACTAGCAAACTAACAAACTTGAATCTTTAATGAAATGAACGACAATTAAGAAAAAATCTTAATTTAAGACTTTAGCATTTATAGCATATTGCTCAGTACGTACACCTGATATGCCATGCTTTGTGAGAACGACAATTATTTGTTTTATTAATTTCGTTGTAGCACAAAAAATATTTTATGTACATATGGTAAACGTGTTGACTAGCGACGACGTTTTCTGTACCATAACCTAGAATAAACAAGTGATGCCGTAAGTGATTCAGAGCAGTCGTTGATACACTCAGGACTCCGTATTTCGCTACAATTCTGTGCAAGCCCCCCCCCCCTTTGTGGAGGGACTGTGTTCTAAGTCAAGTATTCCATAAATTGTCGGTCATCGTCTTCCGTGGATTTTAAAGTATTGGCATTATCATGGAATCTTTATCGAGATCTTTGACATTATTCTCTGTAATTACTTCCTAAAGCTCGTCGCGGTGGTCTTCTCAGATTAAAATCAGCTACTCTTTTTGTCATCGCTAGGTTTGTC
Organism: Ptychodera flava; assembly: GCF_041260155.1. Taxonomy (NCBI): domain Eukaryota; kingdom Metazoa; phylum Hemichordata; class Enteropneusta; family Ptychoderidae; genus Ptychodera; species Ptychodera flava. Next base: position 22,263,602 of record NC_091945.1, on the reverse strand, counting down.
TGCTACTTCAGGGTCAGCCATGATGGGGATGAAAGACAGCCGAAGAGACCACCCAACAATTGACGTGCAATACTTTCACACACCTTGCAACAGTGATTTCCGGTTGTTTTAACGTTTTGCCAATATTAACCGATGTCACACAAGAGGGTCAAAAGAAACTTTGTTCTCGTGATGAATATAAACAGACCACATTGGCAATCAAAGGTATGCCATGGACATTGGCTGTGGGCCGTAGCTGTTGGAAACCGTCACATGCCCTTGTGATGTCGGGCAAATAGACACTGCCATTGGGCCAATAAGCCTTGTATTCTGTATTCTGACAAGGAGAGAGAGAGAGAGAGAGAGAGAGAGAGAGAGAGAGAGAGAGAGAGAGAGAGAGAGAAATCATCCGGAGCAAGGGTACTGTCAAATCAAATGTGAAACCTGCAAATTTAATCTTAAGAGGTAATCAGCTCACCTCATCTGAGTTAAAATTAGCCCGAATTTCTCTGAATACAGTTTCTACAGAGAAGAATCTCTATAAATGCCAATCAGACTAGATGGCCTGTGGTGACACAGGCGAAGTCACAGGGTAACCAATATATACCGATGTACGCGCACAGGAGCGCATTGAATTTCTATGAACAGTCGATAAAATTAAAATCATAAATCATTTAAATTGTATCGAGGCTAAACCTGGTAGATTACCGGTATCAAACATGGCACTGGTGAATGTTTTGCTCAGGTGTGTTCAGGCGCAGCCTACGGAGCTATTCATCGAAAAAGCTATTCCGGAAGCAGTTTTTTGAAGGCAGGGGAAATTTTAATTTTGCTTGGGCAGGGGGCATATTTTTAGCTGCCATGGAGCAGATTTTATGTTTGTTTTAGTAGGGCAGGGCAGATATCGGTTGATTGGCCTGGGGACCGGGATTTGGAAAACAAGGAGAAGGGAAGTTACCTGTAAACGGGGACAGGGGTGAATCAACAGGTGTTTTCATCACAACGCAGGGAAGCTTCATGACTGCAGAGAAGTGATAACGTTTTAAGGGGGAAAAGTTTTCCAGTGCAGGGGAATCGACAAATTTTTTTCGCCACAGGAGCTTTAAAAATTCTCAATGGGAAGGGGAAATAGGCAAAAATATGTGTGGAGTGGGTGAAATTGAAGTTTGAGTGCGGGAGGGTAAGTCGAAAAAATTTCAATTTGAGGGCCAATTATGAACAGCTAATTAATTACCCTCTGGACTTAAAATTGTCAGTTAACATTACTTGTCCCGCATAATATATCTTAATAAGGACTCCTTTAAAAGTGTATTGTTCGTTCGATGCACCTGTGTGTTGTCGGTTTTAAATTTTCGAATTGATAGAAGTACACTTAAGGTGACTAGGAGACTCAGAGATACTTGTTTTGGTAGTTATGAGTGAGTGAAGAGCAAGGTTAGGAAAAGGTGATGATCATCATTATCCATTACGCACTACTGTTTCATCACTCGTAAGATTCCGCCAAGTACGCGCTTTTCTTCAATCCAATGTCTTATATCTGTGAAAAACAAACATTGTGATGGTCAGCAGGACTTTGCGGTGAATGTAAAGTCATATATCGCAGGCCATGATGACAATGGCATTAAAGCAAAGTATCTCTTCTTGGCAGTATCACTCGATATCCGATGCTCAGCGGCCGGGACGTTGGTTCTAAAATGTTCAAATCTAATCTACAAAGTAAAGACAAAAAGCCACATTGAAGGCTTCGCTAATTCTGGAGATGTATCCTGGAGTGAGTCCTCAAGATGAATATCCACTTTTTACAAGGATACTAAATCTCGAGGAATTCAAAGGAAATGTTGAGTGGGTTCCACCTTGCTACTTTTAGGAGCAAGGCAGAACCCACGCAATACATTTCAAGGTAGACCCCCAACATAAAAAGAGACTATCTTTTTGGTATTGAATGGTACCTTTTCCTCATGATTCATTATTCTCTCTCTCTCTCTCTCTCTCTCTCTCTCTCTCTCTCTCTCTCTCTCTCTCTCTCACAGACATAATTCTTGTTTACTAGTAAAATGTGTATGTGTAGCATCGAACGTGGTTTTTCGTTTGTAAATCCAAACCGCAATCCACTTTGAATCGAAGAAGCTTTTGTTTTCCCTTTTGGAAAGAAACGGTTCATAATAAATACACAACTTCTGTTTATGGCGTGTCTCATTAACCGTCATCTCTTGTTTAGTCAGTCCATTGTTACATCTACCTTTCCAATCAAATGCTGTGCATGATTTTGGAGAGGTGCTGTATGATCGAGTATTCTTTCAAGACGAGTTTTGCCAGAAATTGTTTAGTGCAAATTCACATCTAGACATACATCTACCGAAATTGTTAATTTTAGGCTTGTTAAACAAAACTTTATGTTGTATGGTGACAAAACAGTATGACATAATGTGTGTTATAGAATACATGTACTTCAAATGAAGCTGACATCGGCTGCTGTAAGACCATCATATTATCCCGCACCCGAGATAAACGTCTTAATACAATGGAAATTACCTTGTGTCTCTTAAAAAACAAACGGGGCGGAGCCATTGAAATTGGCTCATGCAGGCTACCCCATCAGCAAGGAAAATGCGGAATGTCTAGTTTTATTGGGCGTAAAAATGAAACTGACTTGAAATACCTCCGGGATTGTCGTTGTCCGTCGGATGGTAATTTCAAAGTCATCAAAACGCAAAACGTAGTCACGGTAGCGTGCACGTCACTCTTCATTTTATCCACTGCTTATATATTTATTCGTAAAATACAATACTGCTTTAAGTGCCGCAAAAAATGAAACCTCGTACACATAATTTGATGTTCCTACAATATAACCATGGTTACTAACATATCTTTATGCGTCAGTTAACCTTGATTATATTGTAAGGTATGCCAATGCATGTAGGCAGTTTGTAAGGTTTCTTGTGTTATACCTTGAATTTATGATATTTTGACCTTTTACCCATATCAATCATTTTATGACTTTTTCACGTTGAAAGTACACGAGGGACCTCATGGACGTACATAACGATAAATCAACATATCGCAGTTAACTAGATTATGTGAAAAAGCAAATATAAGTTCAAAAGTTGTGTTATAATTTTAGAACAGAAATGTATAAAAGTCAATAATTTTAAGAAACAAGGGAGGAGATTTTTGGGCGGAGAGTTTTCATTGTAACCTGAGTACGGGCTTAGTGTCGCTCTGCCTTAGAAATAAAGATCTGAAGTGGTGAGTGCAACTGACTTCTTGGTGTGCCCTCCATGTACTGAAAGTATTAAGATTCCCCGTAGTGTCTCTCAGCAATTTTGACTTTGAGTGAGTGAGAGCCCCGATGACAGCTATATATCACGAAAAGAGAAGCATGACACTTGTTTTGAAGGAATATTTCACAATCATGGACAAAGCTGTGATTTTCAAAGGAAACTGAAAAATCTTATTTGTAAGAGACTTAATTTCAGACCGGGACACAGCTTTAATTTAACACACATGTATTATACAGGGAATATCATTTTGAAGAATTCTTACATAATTTACGCCATGGAAACTCGGGGAAAACGGAAAGCACAACAAAAACGTCACAATTCTCGTGGTTATTTACTGTGAAACGTCACAGTGGAGCATTTTTGGCAGCTAGGTCACTAGAAGTGTTTTCAAAAGGGACTCTGCATTTGTCGTGAATCATTATTGGTGCGAGCCAACATATGAATGTAATGGTGAATGCTTTATTCCCCTTCGTATCAAACGACAGCGTTTGATTGGTCAAGGCTGTGCCTGCAATTTCAAAATGAATTTCGCCACAAGCAACCAAAGGCATTAAAGCGCATCGTGGCATTGTGGTGCATTGCCTGTCAAGTGAGGAAAATTGGTCCCTGGAAGATGTATCAATACAGTTGCCGCTCAGTGGTTTTGCTCCCTGCATCCATAGAAACCATGTACAAGTGATTGATTTCCACTAAAAGCCATGGTAAGAAATTGACCGCCAAAACTGTATAGTGTTTCTGACTTTCACGGGCAAACATGGCTTTACAGATCTCTCAATACCGATTCATGCATTGTAGCTAGGCAGCTTTCTACTGTTCATGATGTATGCAAGTATGTGTTAAGCTAGAGACGCAGTCATGACGGCATTGTCATCTTTGAAATATTGGATTTGAGAGTCGTTTACGGTATTAACCAAAGTACTAGACCCTCATACCAAAGATTAAGGTAGACCTGATATGAAGCATTTCTCTAAGGAAGCCTAAAGAAGTAGGGCAAAATACGTTCGAATAGATGGCGGTTGGACGTTATTGTACATCTCCACTTATGCACCTTAGTTTGTCTGCATTCATGATTAAATACAACGAAACCCGTTACCGAAGATTGCAATAAGCGAATAAGGCTTGGGTTACCCGTTCCGGACTTATAATACTCGCTGTCCGGAAATAAAAACTCCGCTGAACATAAACTTCCAATGAAGACGTCTTATCATCAATAATTTTCAGAAATATGAGCCTTGCACAATAAATGGCCGCCGCGATTTCGTATTCAAAACATGACACTGTGACGTGTTTCTCTAAGTAAATTGCAAATCTCATATGAAATTGTTTACACTTTCTGCAAATTTGTGCGGATAATGTAATATTCTAGGGTCCCATCCTAATAATTAACACTTGCCGGCAAATGCATCTTTTCTACGAGTCTTTGTGGTTTCAATGGATAAATCTTTCAGGGTGGGATGATCAAACACACAGGTGTCCGGAGTTGCCGGTGTACATGCATAGAGAGAATGGGAAGGTTTGACACGATTTTGCCCTCCGGAATCCTGTAGACAATAAAAATCCACGTATATCAACGCATGCAGTCACAAAACTACCTTCCCCGACAGATAAATACCTTTGACGTTTAATGTCCAACCCTGAGACGTGTTAATTGTTATTTAGTCTCTCTTTTGGCCCTAAATTCCTGGTTACGTACATCCTCAAGCTGTTACGTACGTCAGCCATTTTGAACGGGACAAATTACCCATGGTTCAGCGCGCATAAGTGATGAACTCGTGACCTTTGCACGATCAAAACAAACGTAACAATGGTAAACTTTCCCATGACTTGAGTTTGTGCAAAACGCAAAGCTGGACGTTGTGTGCACCAATACTTGTAGCCCGTTTGATAGTGGGTTTTAAATTTAGCGGTTGCGGGGTCACGGGTTCATGTCGAATGCTAATGACCCGCACTGCACTATGGGAAAGAATCTGGTTATTAAAATGGCTGCCGTACGTAACAGCCTGATGAACGGGGTTACCAGAGAGTTTTGGCCGATATTGAGACTAAATGCTAGTTTGCCCACTTGAAACTTGAGCGTAAAAGGCAAGAGGTATTTCGCTATCGGCGTAGACCTTTTATTTGACTCTAAACTCCTTATTTGTTTGGATTCACGGTCCGGTGGGCAAAATCGTGTCAAACCTTTCCATTCTCTCTATGCATGTACACCGGCAACTCCGGACACCTGTGATCAAACAGGTGATTGAAAGATAATATAATATAACGTACTTTATTTTTCTTTCCACCTTTACAATTCCTGTCTCCTTTTGTCGAGTTACAACGCTATTTTCACAATAGTTGAGAGAGGTGTACAGTCGTAATATTGAAATGATATCATTTTAAACGGTATCTTATGCCTTTGTTATCAGTAATACGTAAGTCTACCATACAAGACTTCATAGCACAATGGAGATTGCTCGATCTTTTGCATATTAGGCAAATAGATTCGGAGAATATGGGGGACACCGTGCCGTTGCCGAAGGTCACTAATTTTACCAAAGTCTACCACTAATTCTACCCAATTCTATTCGATAGCGTCGATTCATAATTAGTTTAAAGCAAAATGTTTGTGCAATAATTTTCCACTCCCTGACCATAATGGCATAAAGTAAAATTTGCCTGACATAATACACGAGGCGAAGCAGAGTACATTATGGAGTGCAAAGTTTGCTTAATGAGGTCATTGTAGGCCGGGAGGGGGTATATTATTGCTACAAAATTACAGCTCTGGCAACGCAAGAGAATTAAAGATGTAGAAAACATCTGGATCACGAAACATGATAATCGGATACAACATATCGGATACAACATATCAGTAATAATCTGGGGGTGATGTCACAAATGTTCACTGATATTGGCAAAGCTGATAATATTAGTCACCAGTTTTCTCTAAACATCGTGAAGACTTGGTTACATGCATTTTCGAATTCACGCTCTCATCTAAAGCATGCCAATTGGTCCGCTACTGCCTTGTCTCTTTTGTACCCGTCAAATGTGTCAAAGTATTACTAACACGCTGTCATGAGGAGTGAATTTCACCTCATCCTCTAGTTTTCTGTTTGTGGTGACACTCTATACCTTATAGGCAGACAACGGGTTTACGATAAACCTTGCTCACAAAATTAGGTGACTCTAAAGATTGATTCAGGAAAAAATGTTTCACAAGGAAAACAAAAATGTGATTTATAAAATACTGCTCCAAACTGGACCTTTTTGGTCAATTACGTTCTTGTCAGAAGTATTACCGCCAAAATAATTAATGCCACCTTTACAATTAGCCAGAATTGAGGATGAGGAATACTTTTGTTCATCAAATCAGACGTGGTGATAGACTTATGACATATTCATCAAGTATATGAAACAAGCTAGCGAGAAAGCAGATACTGATAGTACCGAATTCAAATAATAAATGTATTAATTGTTTAAATAATGTAATTTTAATGTAATAATTCTTAAATGCCAAACCTACATGTATATTTTTTAAATGTTAAACCTAGGCCTACATGTATTTCACAAAGATCATAGAGATCCGTCTAAACCATGCAACGAAGTGGGTCAGTTCACACTAGATAAAAAAGGAATGATCCAGGGACTTACACTGTAAACGGATAAACTTCATATCACACGGCGTTTATATGTTTTGAGGCGGATCTGTCACCAAAAATGAACCGCGTGTCACACAAATATAACCAGATATGAACTGAATATGCTCACGTGGTTTTACAACGGTTCATTAATAGTAGTACGCTTCACAGAAACAATGAGATATATGTTATCACTATATGTAGCAGGGTTTTTTAAAACTTCGCACAGTACTCTCAGAGTTTAATCACTAATTACAAAACTTTATTTAATATGCGAATGAGCTGTCATTAACTTGACACTGCTCAATGCTTTATGGGACAATTAGATATCCATCAGATCAACAATTGTAGCTCGTTTTATTTAATTTAATGCTGTAATTTTAGAGTAATGTCACTAATTACAAAGTTCATTAAATATGCAAATAAACCCTACATTAACTTGACACTGTTCAATGATTCATAGCACAATTAAATATTTATCAAGTCAATATCTGTAGCACGTTGCACAAAATTTTAGTGCCAAAATTTCAGAGTCATTACCTAATTACAAAGTTTATTAAATATGCAAATGAACCCTTAATTAACTTTATACCACTAAATGCTTTACAACACAGTTAGATATCTGTCGTATCAGTATGTGCAGCAGTGTTCATCACATTTGATGCAGTTATTTCGGAGTTATATGACTAATTATAAGACTTCATGGAATATGCAAATGAGCTAATCATTAACTTGACACTGCTTAATGCTTCTCAGTACAATTGGATATTTATCAGATCAACATCTGTAGCAAGTTTCATCAAATTTAATGCTTTAATTATGGAGTAAATCACTAATTACAAAGTTCATTAAATATGCAAATGAACCCTTAATTAACTTCACACAACTAAATGCTCTACACCACAATTAGATATCTGTCGGATCAGTATCTGCAGCAGATTTCATCACATTTGGTGCAGTTATTTTGGAGTTATATCACTAATTACTAAACTTCATAAAATATGCAAATGACCTATTTGTTAAATTGACACTGCCAAATGCTTCTCAGTACAATTAGATATTTATCAAAACAATATCTGTACCAAATTTCACTGACTTGGGTGCTGTAATTTCAGAGTTATATACCTAATTACAAAGTTCATTAAATATGCTAATGAACCCTTAATTAATTTCACACTACTAAATGCTGTACACTACAGTTAGATATCAGTCGGATCAGTATCTGCAGCAGATTTCATCACATTTGGTGAAGTTATATCGGAGTTATATGACTAATTACAAACCTTCATAAAATATGCAAATGAGCTATTTATTAACTTGACACTGCCTAATGCTTCTAACTATAATTAGATATATATTAGATCAATATTTGTTGCAAGTATCATCAAGTTTGGTGCAGGAATTTCAGAGTTATCTCACTAATAACAAAAGTTCATTAAATATGCAAATGAGAAGATAATTGACATGACACTCACAGTATCATCATTATGTTCTTAGATTGTCATCTGTGAAAAGTTTCATGAAATTTGGTGCAGTATTTCTTGATATATGTCTACACTGTCATTACCGTCTCCATAGGGAAACCATTGTAAGGAAAAAAACAATATTGCATAACTTCATTAATATGCAAGCCACACTAACCAAAATCTAATCAGTTCTTGCAAGTAACACATGGTACCGGTGTACCAAATCTGACTTGAATCCGTTCAGGCGTTTTTGAGTTATCGTGTAAACAGACAGACACACACACACACACACACACACACTAACACACACACACACACACACACGGACAGACAGACAGACATCGCTATGACAATAGCCCACGTGTTTACACACGTGTCACACAAATATAAAAACTCATGGAAAATCCCACCTCAACTGCAGCGAAGAAGTCAGAACGATAATTTTACAAAAAAAAAATCCTTGATTTGACTGCAATGATTCGAAAGCTCGCCAGTTACCGTGACTTTAAGATGCTCCTCTGGTGTGACAGACTTGTTCACTAATAAACTGTTCACCGACTGTTTGTTACCCTTTCTTTGGTGAATGATAGCATGTTTAAGAAAGAAGCAAGACACATGTGAAAAGGACGAATCAAAAGACTAGTTGGGTTCGAAATTTGTCATGAAATAATACAACTGATCGTTCAGAAATGTCATGTTACTTTCGAACATGATGCTCATGTAGCTATTCGGACTTGTGTGTATATCACTTCACAATTCCAACTTCCACTCCCCTTCCCTTCCTCCTCCGCGATGGCTTGCGTACCTTCTTCCAGTCTAATTCGGTGAATTTTCTGTCATAATAGTTTTTACTGACGAATGAAAGTTACAAGAAGTGACACAACATACAACACACTACGCTATTTGCCAAGAAGCCCTGAAGCGTGCGGGAAAATACCGAGACAGTATTTCATGTATTAGCGAAGTCGTTTTCTATATTGATAATTGCGGGTCTGTCAATCAAAATTCACCTTTTTCGACAGTCGTATCTGACCTCAACGGTACAAGTGAACCATACCAATTACAGATGTGATTGCAAATTTTGAATAAGTGATTTTACATCGGATTAGACACATGTAAACACGTAAAAATATAATTTGTGCGAGATAGATATATTCTTGATTTTACTAACCTCTAAATGAAGCAAGGCTGGATTAAAATACGACTTAGGTCTAAATCCCTCCACAGTTAATGGCCTTATTTGCCCTAACTGATTGGATATCGCGTTTGTTTAGTACATTAGTAGAACGGTGTACGTCGTAGACACAAGTGAGTTCATTACTGTAACGGTGTCGGTTTTTTGGCCGACAGTATATTCAATTCAATCGCGGAATAATTACCGACTCTAGATTCCCAATCTTACGCTGCAAGGAACTCATCTTTAAAATTCTCAATCCCTTGGGAAGTTTCGGGGAAATTTTGTTGTCAATATGCGAATACTTCGGAATACGGGAATAGCAAGTTGGGTTTGCCGCAATTTCCGGTAACGTCTCGAGAAAGCTCTTGAGCATTCACAAGAATCGGTTAAGTCCATGAGAGAAAGTAATGGTTACAAGTTCAATGATTACCAATACCCTAGACACTGCTGGCAATTCAGGATAGCCTGAGTATTCTGGAATCCGATGATACTCCCTAAAGTCCTTGGCCATCACCATTTAAACACAGTTCATATGATATTCATTGTACGAACCAATTTCAAAATATTGCTTTTTTGCATCTTCTTCTTGTTAACGTTGATATTTCGAGATTCAGTCTGAGCGAGCGACTGCGATCGTTACGTTCTGAGAGGTTGTGTTCAGTTATAGAGGTTTTTTGGACCGTCTTTTCTTCTTGGAGTTAAATGTTTGGGCAGAGATCGTTTACAGTCAGTATTTCTTTCTGGAATATACAAATACATTATTTATTGTTTAATATAAATCAAGTATTTACAACGTTGTCACGAAGAGGAAAAAAAACAAAGTTTTACATATTTTATTATTTATTTGAATTTTGATATATTGTTGATGGTGTCTTATCGGGCTCGATACTGCGTAGGATGGAGCTATCAGGATTGGTTTTTACGGCTTTTGTAGCATGTTGCTGACACGAATCACCGTCAAGGGACCGAGAGCAAGTTATTCTGTGTAAGCAGTGGATTATAATTTGTTTTTGTGTGGAATAGTTGAAAGGGTCAAGCGTGTTCTACCGAGTCTACAATAATTTGTCGGCTTGTGCCCAAAGCACTACTTTCCTTTACCTTGCTGATTCTAATTATATAAATTATTAGTTCACTGACGGTGACTCACAGTGCTGGGCGTACAAGTATGTATAGGAAAGGTCGTGACGGTATTAAAGTTCTGCAGTGAAAGGCGATGTGGACGATATATACGACTATTGAGCGTGGATAAGAAGCGAAAGTTGATGAACTGTGCAGCGAGGAAACGTTCATTTCGTTGATTAATCAACTAGATCGTAGTGTTTTGAGACAGTGGACCTGTATATTATTTGAGTGTATTCTCTTTTCGCTTATGGTCCAATTCAAGCTCGCCCGACGTGAGAAACGATAAAGTAAAATTTTCATGAGATCGCTCCAGAAACCGCCAAAGCGTTGTAAGGCAAATCTCGAATTTGTCGCGGCTGCGCGGAAACGGTTAATAAATAAGTATTAAATGACGTTACTTATCTAAAGACAGTTTAAAGGATTATTCCGGCCCGTGGACGTGAGGCTACTTATTTCAGATATAGATACATACATATATATATGTGTATATCGCCGTCAAGCAAGACTCGCAATTATAAGAATGTCATATTTCGAAGCCCTGCAAACAGAAGATCAATTATCAATACAGGCCAAGAAAGTGAGTTGGTTTTTATGTACACGGTTTGTTTGCTTTTCGCTACTTTACTCAGTTCAATTGATTTTTCACTCCAGGAGTTCCTCATTCATAAACAAAAAATCGTTTGTGAGTTTGTTGACATTTCCACTCTTCTCGGCTCTGTTAGAACGGCTAATAAATCTGCATCCATTGCGTTAATAATGTCGAAGTTACAAGACTTCGAAACATCTGCCCATCCTTTAAGTAAAGTACTCATATAGCACATTCTTTGGTATTCCGTGTTTGCACGCATCTAGGTGGACTCTGAAAGAAATTGTCACACCCTGGAATGCCACAAAAAATTCATATCCAAAGTCCCACCAACTTTTTAAAAGATTGATAATGTTTGTTCCTGAAAATTCCTATCCTGTATGAAAAATGCAGAGAAAACAGACGAAATTTACATACGATGAATCAGATCTTGAACGACTCTTTTAACTAAAAATCCTGTGTGAATACCGTTACTTCGTCCGTCTCTTTTGTCATACATACCGACCATCGCGTTGCTCCTTGCCATATGAAGACCATTGCGACAATGCTGATGTATATGTCGTGACTATAGACGTGAAATCCGTAAGTGCTTATGAAACCTTGCTCAGCTATTCGTGTCCCTATTTATCAATAACGTTCCGTGTCCCTGTTTATCAATTATGTTTAAATCGATAGAATGACCCCACTTACTGTAATGAAATAACCTTTCAGTCATTTTAGCCTCAGCATCAGCGAGCAAGCTTTGTTTCTATTTACTTGGTGTTTGGTGATTCGATTCCATCAAAGCCTACAATATCTTTTGAAATTCACAAGCTTGGTACATTAAATTTAATTGTACGGCAGGAGCGATTCGTATGATAATATGTATAGTTCTATAAGATAGCACATATACCAAAAGATAAAATTAACGCAAAAGAAGAACGGAGAGCAATAATCAGATATATCTATATTGAAATGATTAATGAACATAAAAGATGATACGAGAATGTTGATATACGGGAAGAGAATGGTTTGGTAGGATGACAGAAAATAAAATGTGATGTACATGTAGATGTAATACAATAAATTGTGATAGATTAGATACGATGTATTTTGTGCATGAAATATGAAGAGACAAGACGGAAGGAGATAGATTTGGAAGGTGCTGATGAAGAACATCATTATTTCGGTATTCGAAAGTCAATAATAAATTAATGTCAAACATCAGGCAAGAAAAATCACAGATTTTTCCCTGCCTCGATTTTCATCAAAGTATTCAGTTTGTGGGAAATAAATATCTAAAATTCAATTACCAGAACTGTACTGGTCTCGTTGCTGTTAGATTCGACAGCCGTATCCATGGCTACGTGCATTTTTCATTGTAACAGGTGCGGGAAAAGAGACAGGTAGGTAGGATCCCGGAACCCGCTGGTTTTGAAAAAAGTGATATTAATTGTCAAAGTTGTCTTGCTATTCGTTTCCATGGGAAAAACATCGCTTGACAGAAGGTGTTGTTCAGAACTATATATCATGGTGTCTGCTGAAGGGGTGTCGCTGGCTTGTGTCCTTCATGCAAATTTGGATGGGAGAAGGGGTATTGCTAGCCTGTGTCCTTCATGCAAATTTGATGGGAGAAGGGGTATTGCTAGCCTGTGTCCTTCATGCAAATTGGATGGGAGAAGGGGTATTGCTAGCCTGTGTCCTTCATGCAAAATTGGATGGGAGATAACGAGGATTTTGGATTAGCTTGGAAGAATTGGTGACACATACGTCGCTGAGTGTCTGAGCACGTCGTTCTTTCTGAGAGTAGTAAAAATATCGTTGTAATTTCAATTTAGTCAGTGTGACATGGCGAACCACACGGATTTACGCCCAGCCTCGATCGTGGCCTTAGACAATAAGTCTCTTTGATTCATAGAAATATTTGTATATGCAGAGTGCAATTCACTTCATCATGATACTACATGTATTGAGGCAGTTGACAAATCAACAAAATTCCATTTCCAATAAATGTGTTGCCTGCTCTGATAGTTTTACTGAAGCAAACAAAATGACATCAAAATCTACATTACTGCAATGTATCAAACTTACACGATCTGTGAAACAAGTGATATATATAATAAATAGTAGGGCTAGCTTAATCTTTGTACCAGATGTCGGGAGAGGGTAAGCGTAACCCCAGGTAGTACGCTTCACCGTAAAGGTGGCCAAAAGTAACAAAATTACAAGACAATTCAAGAAAGCTACTGATTGACTGCCAGTGCGAGTCAAAGACAAGAATGCAGTCACTGATCATCTGAGTAAAGGACGGGTCGTATTTGGACACCGTAGTCCTAATCTCTAAAAACAGCTTAACCCTTTGAGTGCCAGAATTTGTCCCACCAAAATTTAAGTACAACATTTTACTAGTTTTTGAGGCTTTTTCTGTAAGTTTTTGGACACTTTTGGACCAAATAGATATCATATTTCCTTTGCTATAGGTTTTATCAAAATTTTGGCAAAAATGTGAAAAAAATTGACTAGGGTATATTTTATATAGGTGGCAAAAATCGACTTTGGCGCTCAGAGAGTTAAAGGGACAAAGTCGGCCATTTTTAATGAATTTTGTTTGATACGAGATACTACTTTTAATATATTGTTTGACATATTGAAAGATACTGAATAAATGGGTGACCATGCATATATTCGACCCCGGTTTTAGACAAATTAAATTAAACCAGTGCGAAAATGAATTAATGGTCATGACCATCGATTCATTTTTGCCATGGTTTCTTTAAGTTCAATGCTCTTACTGTTTCTTAACCGATTTCGATTCTGCTCATAAATCACAGGAAGGTATCATCACGATTGATTCATTGATGAAAGACATTTTTCCATCACGTGGAAATATCGAGCTTAAAATATTTATTCCTCGTCAAAATATTAATGGGAAGTATTCGTTAACAAGTTTGTCACCAAAATGGCTAATTCATCATCGAAGGTGTTTCACAGCGGATATCACACCTTGGAAAAAACAAGTCGCTTGTCATTGAATTCGCCTAGGGCATAGGTTTTTTGTGAATTTTTACAATGCTTTTCTGAATTGAGCTTTTGTGAACTCAATTTGAAGCCTGCGGTGTAGATAGAGTTTTCATCGTCTCAGTTATCTGCAAATCGAAATCGCGTTTCCCAACAGAGTTATCACAGCTTATAACGGATGGGTCATTTTTTTTTGAATTTTCAAATATAGGTTTTTTAGGTAATTTGTTTCTCTTATCCCAAGCCTTGAACAATAACCTTTGATTTTTGCTCCGGATTATGTAACGGAGTAGTTTATAGTTTCCTTGAGTAAGGTCACAACAAAAATGTACTTTCAGTCGCCAGTCGAATATCATCGTGATATCTGGAGTACATACTGCAAGAAACCATTAACCCCACAGTCTTTGGCGTGACGGCTGCCTCATTCTTCAGAAAAGTGCACACAGACAGACTAGACAAAATAATCGGACTAAAATTATGAACAGAAAGAAAACCCATTTGCATTCATTACTCGATCAATGCCTTTGCTTTTTTCCCTTTGGCAAAAGATCATTCTTTTTTAAAAAGATTTTTTTATGTTTACAAAGGATAATATTAAGTGTTAGGAGTACATTGTGTGATGAAAATAAAGATTTATCGCGAAAAGTGTAAGGGTAATAGATTAACCAAACTATACCGCAATTTAACATAGAAATAGTCAGTTGGCGCCAACACTATTTCCATGTGGTGTAATATTGCACTGAGCAGGTGTTATTGCGAGCGAACCTACTTAAGACCATCATGATTAGACTACGACTTTTGGAACTGTATTCCCTGTCATATCTTGAGTAAAGGCGAGGTAAAAGTTGAAAGTAAAGTATCTGAGGCGCAGAGGGATGGTTCTCTGCGGATTTTGTATGAATACATATATCACGCAATCCCATGGCCAAAAAATAATGCAGACTTGAATACCTTGCCATGTTTTTTTCTAAAATAAACAAATAGCATTTATTACTCTAAATTCTCAACAGACTCGAATGTATTTATTCATGTTTGCTTGACGTTCACCTTGGTTTAAAGGTCATCACTCTCTCCTCCCTACCCTCGATGCTTTCATTTGGTATTAAATATATATCTGTGTCCTGCAGTAATTAAAAGAAAGAATGAAAGAATTGTGCGTAGCAAAGATGTGCCCGTACTTCGCCAGGCCAAAGCGTATTAAAGCGGTCCGGGGCACGCATGCAACAATTGATTCAACAGTATGTTCATGCAAGATATATGTATAAAGCCTTGCCCAGGTTGCAACGCCATGACTATGCATCACTGAGATGTTCACACCCCCTCCCTAGCAGAGCCACAAAGATATAAGGCTATCATTTCAGAAAAATATCTCGCAAAATAGATTGCAAATATACATTGCCTTTGGAGAGATGGTAAGATTTGGAACATTTACATTACGTGTAATATCAGTACTTCACAAGAAACTGACCACTAAGTTACCCATATGATAACATATATATTGACATTAGGTCTAATTGCAGTCCTATCGGAAATTGGTACACCACTGAGGTTAACCACACCACTCCAGTTATAACAATTACAGGTATCGCGGTAAACGTCTGTCAAAATGTGAGGTTTATGACCTACCAATGGACGGTTACGTTACAATCTTTTTTGGTAATTGTATGTTAGTCGTTGACGTAGTTCATGCGCGCGCAAACAACGCCAGAAGGAAAGTGTGCATGTGTAACTGTACATCTGTCTTTTTATTGCAAGGCCTACGCAAATACTCAGAATGATATGATCGAATGCCAATTTACGATTATCATATTGATATTGTGGCATAGATAGTGACTGAGACTATTAACATTCTAAATATTCAAAAGACATGATTTTCCTGCAGAATTTGCGAGTCTAAGTCTGTTTTTACATAGCTGAGGACAGTTTGCATGTACGACGATTTCGCCATCAAAACTGTTACAAATTTGGATTTTGCAGGAAAAATAGAATATTTATCTGGCGTTCTCTCGGGAGTGGGAATTTGATTTTGGATTTGATGTCGGTAATTCCTTAACAAATAATAATGATTAACGTAACAGAAAGTAATGCCATGATTCCCGGGTTACATGAACAGCGGGAAAGGACTTTACAGAGTTAGAGTGATAATTCATAAACGTAAGTCGATCCTTGCGTGAGTGTGATTTGCTTCTCGTGCATGGATAGACAAGACAATAAAAATACGTGAGAGGCAAGGAAGAAATCAAAGAGCAGTGGCTTAGAACGGGATTAATCCCTGCTAGTTTTGAAAACGAGCAATAATCAGGAAATACGTGAATTAAGTGTATATATTGCTGTATGTCGCTTGACTTTATGACTTTACGACGCCGGATTACGCATATGAAGATCTTATGTATGAAAGAGTGAAGTGGAATGAGATCCCAGAAAGCAAAGAAAACGGGAACAATTAGCTTTACCTGAATTCAATTTTTATTTTCCCATCGTAAAAGGGTATCTATGGCCTAAAGCGACATCCATGAGCTGTTGTTCGAGCCTGAGTGCACAAACGTCGCAGGTCTTCGTTTCAATAAAAATTAATTATATATCTTAGGTGACATTTCATCAAGATAATCGTCGGCCTTCCATGGAGAGCATAGATCAGTCTGGCGTCTGACTATTCAATAAGACGCATATACGATACACATGGGATGGTTAGGGAGATATTGCACGCCTTTTTAAAGGACAGCCGCCATCTGTTGTGATATCCTTTCGATCAATTGACACCCAAAAGGTATTTTTACCTTAGGTTATAAAAGGGTCAGTGAGATATTAGGCTACTGCAGTCATACTATATGTAAATATGTAACACACAAACAAGTCCAAATTTCCACAGTGTACGTAAATCATGTAAACAATTTGAAAGCAGACAGAGAAATGACATAAATTCACCAGAACTACGAAAACCTTTTCAAATCCCGTCAACATAATGTCAAAGGGTCACGAAATACTTTTTTTTATATCTGGAGAAAAATATCCTCATCTGCACTTTTATTTTTTCGATTGACTTCCTATATAAAGGTTAACAATGAATAATTAATGCTGACTGTTATCGTCATGGTTTCGCCGACTCTTTGTTTTAGATAAACCGTCAGGGAATGAATGTAGCGAACGTGTTCTGCGAAAGTTCGCCTAAAACCATTTGAAGCAAAATGAAATATTCATCAAAGAAAGAGGCTCTGTCAACTGCTTTTTAATCTTTTCAATGGCTTGCCCAGGGTTCTGCTCTGATCGACACATCGCGCTCCAAGCTAGACTGAGAAGATGAAGGAGGGTAGTCGAGTGCTCGACGGAAAAGGACAGACCAGCACAAACATAAAACACCTAGTCTGCGAGTATTAAATTTGTACGTAATTCAGGTTTCACGCACTTAAGCGAACTTTGGCCGTTTTGAGATCGGCTGGGAGATTGACATATGGATAGTACAAGTGTTACTGTAGATTTTGAAGCCGTGACTTCGTGTTGTGGTGTAATTGTACGTTCACCTGCCTTTTTTCCTCTATGTGATATAATCCAAAATTGAAATATGAACCTTTATTTTTTCCTTGGCGATGGTAATCTCGTTCTGTAGCTTTCGTTTGAACCACACTCACACTGTTGCCATTGATGACTACCAGATGTTCATTTTAAATAAATACGAAGTACTTGAAATCATATTCACCGTGTAACAACTTAGTATGTCAACAAAGTGTCGGAAGAGAAGTTTTCATTAGTCCCTTCTATACGACCCAGTCTCTCATTGGACATTTACCTCATCAGAAGTATAATATATGGAATGTTACCCGAGTTCCAGATTTCATTCCACATGCTACCTCTATGATACGAGATGTACTTATCATTGGAGATTCTTAAAAATAATAGCAAATTGATATATTTAACGGTGCTTCTAATAGGATTTCGTGCTACATTTCCAAATGATTGAGCTTAAGTGCCCTTTAATGCTATTTTACGATTGGAAATCTCAACATTCGACCTGGATTTTCCGTTATTCAGACCCAGCGGCGCCACATATTTAGAGACTATTACCGAATAACCCCTGGTCCTGTGTCCTATCATCATGAGTGTCATTTGTGCTGTACGCAGTACAAATGACACGAGCGCTGTTGCTACTCAATTAACTGATGAAATTTGGTAATAAATACTGAGGCTTTACTTTTATTCCGCCATGGGCATATAATGGAAAGATTTGTCATAACAGGCTTCATTCATAAACTACACAACGTTGCTTTCGCAGACGTGGACGAATCTTCCATATCTCGATGAACACCATACGAGAAGATATCGAGACTCAAAAACAATCGCCAGGGAAAAACTTTTTTATGATGCTACATGCATTTTATTACAATCGTTACCAATGAAAACACGTTCATTTCCTTTAAAGCTCTCTCCATTTCGATCGCGTTCGATCGTCGCACCGAGCGGAGAGAGGCGGCCATTTTATTTGTTTACGCTGAGTTGCCATGTCAATAGATGTAGCGCGCACTACATCGCTGTCACGCTACGTGCTCTCTATATACCTGTGTGAACGTAAACCGCGCCATGGAAGTGGTAGAGTATTTGCTAAATCTTGTCCTAAAAATCACAAGAACTTTAAAATGTACTAACCACTGAATAACATTAGAAGATTCAAACTATTATTTACCGTATTTAGTTTCCCGAAGTATCCTTGTTCCTCAAATATCCCTTATTTTTTATGTCGGCAACATCGCCTCATATGCTGAGAGCGGCAACCAGTTTGTTTATTTACTTAGTATACTATAAAATCGCAAATGTAATTCGGGAACACTCAAAAACTGATGACATTTGCTGTGCATATCTCGACGTTTACAGCAAAATATTACGGCTGATATTTTAAGGTAAATTTCACCAGGATGGAGCGATATGGGAATGGGTATGATAAGGTTATACAGGAAACTACTCAGACGAGTTGACACGAGCTCTTGCGGTCCTGGGTACGAAACTGACATATTTGTGCAGGGATGGAGAGTGGATCTATCTGCGAGAAACATAACGCCAAAGAAAGCTAGTATCGGATTTCATACCTGTCGAGGTGACGTGTGGTACGCAATCTTTTTGTAGTGTAATATGTAGTACATGGTGGATATTCCTGGTAACTGCATTGAATTGAATGCTCAGTCATTGAAAGTATATATTATGAGCCAGAGAAAGACAATAAATACAGAATCCAACTGACAAATATGTTCATGTCGTAATGAATCGGTCTCTGACCGTAATGCTCTCAACCTTAGATCACTAACATGGAAATTTTCGCCCACGAAGGATGCAAATTGTCACGCTGTCTTTGCTGTCAGTTTTTCTTATACACACATAATCGCAGCAAATAAAAAGGGAAGGCAACTCCATCGGCTGATGCTGTTGATATGAAGAACAGTCATCACTTTGGATGCAAGCTGAAAGGCTGGCGTGGTTCTTGATGTGTACATCGACCCTGGTTTTACTACAACCACTCCCTCTGTCACAAGTGATTGATTAAAAAAACGCAGTGAGTGTACACTTATCGTCATTCTTGCCGATCATTGCGAGACACATAACCTCTCAAAACCCTCAGTGTGCCTCACTCTCAATATAACTAAGCACCAGCCACGCTTTAGAAAAGATAATTGGCATTGTCGCCACAGGCGCATGCACTTCGTATGCTTGAATATATCCTATTTCGAACGTGCAAATAACACCAATAGTAATGGTGCCATGGTTTGCAATGACGCCCGACGCCGACGGCTTCGCATCGAAAAAATCTTCTAACTTTCGCTGCAACTGCAAGGAAGACAGGGAATCAAATATTACAATTGGCAGAAGTCAGCCATGATGTCGATGACACACAACGGTTAGCGATGAGGTTTATGCGAAGGCGCTTAATTATGTAGCAAATATCACAGTATCAAAGTCGACTCGTAGGGCTGTTAGTGATGTTCAAGTACAATACACTGAATGCAGCCTATTCGCTGAAACAAGCTGCAAGAATGAAGGAAAGGAAAACCTTTGGTCAACAACTAGTTGATGTATTGTGAAAAGAAAATTTTATCCAACTCACATTCCTCATCATAATGATATGGGAGTCTTTTGTTCTGATATAAATAACTTATACTTGGCTACAGATTTCACAACGACCCTAACAGGGGTTTTAAGAAGGTTTCCAGGTTTGTACCTTAACCTTTAACTCTATTCGACAATTTGCCTATCTTTCTTGATCTCGACTTCTCTTACATTCAGTATCTTTCGTCTACACAGTACAGAAAATTCCAAATATACGTAATTTTGATTAAACTTAGATATGGGGATTAGCTTGTGCACTGCATCTTTGCTTTCTTCTTTGTATGCATCTTTGGTTTATACTCGCCTTTCTTCAAGAACAGAGAATTTAAAAAGGCAAAAATAGTGCATAAGCTAGGGAAGACCGAATGTATCTCCACAACTGATTTTAACGAGTTGATAAGATTGTTGATAGCACCAGACACTTCACATTATAGTCTGTGGGGTATCTTGAATTGAAAGCCTTGTGAACAATACTGATTGTGACCATAGACCCTCTATGGTGTGACCTATTTTAATTCAATGGCGTACCATGAAAGCACGTGCAGTGACAATTTAGGGAACTCTCTGTTATTTTCCTTCTTATGAAAACACCAATGGAAAGATTGGTCGATCGAGTAGACAAAAAAAGAAAGAAGATATCTGAGAATGGTTTCACTGTACTAAGATCATTAATGAATAATGAAGCTTTTTCGTGTGCGTAATCTTTTACTACAGAAACGCTGAAACTTGCTTTTTAAACGTGTTCACCTCAAAAAGTAAGTATTATGTATTATGACAACTTAATATTGTTTAATTTCCCCATCTGCGGTAGCTTACATACGTATTACAGGTATTACACTGATTTTATTGAATGATAATTATTTCATGATCCTCCGAAGGGCACGTTAGAGTCCATTTACTTTTAATGAGCTGTTCAGCGCGACAGTATAAGCTCCTGAAAACGAACACATAACAAACAGCAACGAGATTAATGTCAATGAAGAAGCTTCATATCTCACGTAGTTCATAGAGATCGCAAGACTGAAGAGATTATAAGGCAACTTGATCGTGTCAAAGTGGTGAAAACTACTAATTTGTTAGAAATTACGTTTGTTGATGAGGTATTTACAGTGTTCGTGTCTTACTTATATACTTAGTCCATTACTTTGAGCACTGAGTCGTTCAGATTTCCCCTCATAAAGTAATGGGTGATCCTTGCTGTTTTTTTTAAAAAAAGGCTTTCCATCGGCGCCGAACAGGTAGCGACAGCAAAGGAAATGATTGCTACAGTGTTGTGTTCAGTTTCTCGTCAGTTTTTATGATCGCAACATCATCAACTGTTGGTATTTGTGGAGTGACATCGATTCACGTCAAAGGAACACATGTCAAATGCACGTGTTCAGAATGTTGAATTGCGAATGTGAAATACACGAATACTAATCCTTTAATTTAATGCCACAGAACTTTATCGATTAAGTAAGAGCAGTTTTCGACAGTTACTTACACATCCCTTCTGAAAGCAACTGAAGTATGTATTTCAGTTGGTACAATTAAACGAAAATATGCACACGTGAATGTACATAGTATTTGTTATCACAACAGGTCCATCCCTGTACACATGCGCATTTCAAAAATATCACAATGCTTTATGGCAGCCATATACCCGGCCTTTGCTCTCGTTGATTATGGGGGAAGTCTCGTGATACATGCCGTCTTTCTTTCACTGAGGTAACACTACTGGTTACGCCTGTACAGAATGCATAAGTTCCGCAAGAATCGTGTGACGCCATGACAGTGCTAGTTTGCGAGTGCTAATATCTTGGGCTAGGCATAAATATGTAGGTTGTCAGTGATTAACATAGTCCGTACCTAAAAATTACGAAGTTGCGAAGATTTGTGGTTTCGTCAGGAGGCGAATCCGGTTGTATAGAGAAGCTAATCACTCCAACAATGCGCGAATATAGGGACACGGATTTGACCAAATAATTGAAGTATCGCAAACAGGTGCCACACTGGCGGAAGAAAGTTAAGATCAGACAAAAGAGACAGCAGACCACCAGTTTTGTCAACTTGAATAATTTGGACTGCCTTGTCCCATTCGGCATTTGGATAATCGGAAGCGGAATTTTGATCGGCAATTTTTGAACATACGTCAGGACTTCGATAGTACCAATGAAATACAACTGTTTAGATTGAAGGCAATGCCGGTTGAATAGAACTACGATACTATATCTACCATGTCGACTTCGGATGAGAAATAATGTCAATCCATCACTTCTAACTCGCACATTTGTTTAGATTAGAGCCAAAAGAACAACTTCAACTGTTTGGTATTTTACAAACAGTGCTACATCAAATTAAATGCTGATTGTGCAAGATACTAGAGGTTCACAAGGTACATTAGACTTGCTGCTGCATTGAATGGACAGAAATGTTTCCTGACATCTCCGATCCTGGAAACGGAGAAATCGGGGAAAGTGTCGTGCCCAACATTGAATAGATACAGAATTTCTACATTTAAATGGACAGAAATTGTACGATTTGTGATTTGATTGGTATTTGTCCTGACATGCAAAGTCCTAATGATGTGGTTTGCTAGATGCTTCATGATGAATCAGCGAGACTTTGCCAGCCCTTCATAATTTTCTTTCAATGAGAATAGAGCTTGACAAATTTTAAAATGCTGGCCCTGTTCAGCAGTCAATAGTAGCCAGCACGTCATACATACAAGGTCAGAGTATAAATACCTATTGTCAAGGCTTGTCAATGAAGAAATTCCAACCGGAAATCTTGCAGCGTGTTCGCATAAGGCGGGAAAAACCGGTTTTTGGAAGGTTCAGCAAAACGCTTGTCACGTG
Source organism: Ptychodera flava (assembly GCF_041260155.1). NCBI lineage: Eukaryota > Metazoa > Hemichordata > Enteropneusta > Ptychoderidae > Ptychodera > Ptychodera flava. The sequence goes on along the minus strand of NC_091945.1, from coordinate 22,240,450 downwards.
ACTCTTATGCAAATAATGACCGTGTATTGTGCACGGTCGGATAGCTCTATGTCAGGGCTTTCAGAAAATGTATACTTTATTTGGGTTTGGGTCGTGTTCAATTGAGAAAAAAATAAAATCTGAAAGTGTCTAAAAGGTATGTAGCTACCTTAATATATGTCCATCCATTGAAAGGAAAACAAGGCAGTATTGCTGAAGGCAATGAGTACTTGGGCCGTGATAGAGTAATTTTGAGGACAATATATACTACTATTCAAATATGGTCTTGAATTTCCTCCAGTCAATGAGGCATTTGATTAACTGGTTATTAAACGAAGCAATGGCATGACAACGGCAAAATATGTCTAGCAACTTTTGTGGAGTTTGAGGCAGGGGTTCTTTATTTATAGCGGGAATTGCTTAAACTCCTTAAATATTCAAATTACAGCAAATTTCTTTTGTTCTCGATGGTAGATGTCTAATATTTAGATGGGCATATTTAGATTTCTACCCTATAGTTATCCCTATATACCAAAAATCGGACATCCAGCTCTATTGGCTTGCTCAGAATTAGATATGCGCATAATTAATGAGGTACAATATGTGGTGTCATAAGGTGTCCCATCATACCATTTATGAAGGGTGTAGCACTTGTGGTTACTGAGTTGTGGACAAATATATATATTTGAGGTCAAAGGTCATCGAGGTCACGTGACATTTTGTCAAAATAATTGTATTGCTAAGTTATTCCTATATACCAAAAATCAGACCTCTAGCTCTATTGGCGCGCTCAAAATTATATATGCGCATAATTAATGAGGTACAATATGTGGTGTCATAAGGTGTCTTATCATACCAAATATGAAGGATGTAGCACTTGTGGTTACTGAGTTGTGGACAAATATATATATTTGAGGTCAAAGGTCATTGAGGTCACGTCACATTTTGTCATAATAATTGTATTGCTAAGTTATTCCTATATACCAAAAATCAGACCTCTAGCTCTATTGGCTCGCTCAAAATAAGATATGCACATAATTAATGAGGTACAATATATGGTGTCATAAGGTGTCCTTTCATACCAAATATGAAGGGTGTAGCACTTGTGGTTACTGAGTTGTGGACAAATATGTATATTTGAGGTCAAAGGTATTGAGGTCACGTGAAGTTTTGTCAAACAAATTATATTGTTAACTTATCCCTATATACCAGAAATCAGACCTCTTGCTCTATTGGCTCGCTCACAATTAGATATGCACATAATTAATGAGGTACAATATGTGGCGTCATAAGGTGTCCCATCATACCAAATATGAAAGGTTTAGCACTTGTGGTTACTGAGTTATGGACAATAATTTATATTTGAGGTCAAAGGTCACCAAGGTCACATGATATTTTGTCAAAATGTCTGAGATATCTGCGTGAACCGATGGACTCACTGATGGACTCACAGACGGAGATGAGCCAATCTATAAGCCCCCTGGACTTTATCCGTGGGGACAAAAAAACTGTGTCACTGCATCCTTTAGGCAATATGAATACGATGAGAAACTAAATTTTTATTTTTCTTGGCATCATGCATGCGAGTCTATGGAGAACTGCCTTATACATGGGAGTCTATGGAGGTGTAACTAAAAAGTCCTCTGATACGGCCAAATTTGAAAGCATTGTGAAACAAATCGACGTGCATCTGTATGGGGTTGGGTACTAGGCGTGAACGGACGCACGGACATGACCAAACCTATAAGTCCCCTCGGACTTCGTCCGTGGTGATTAAAAACAACGCAACAGTTATTACAGCTACACTGGCGGTAGGTTCATATCAGAGCCCCGTACGGTCTGCCGCCGTCGCTTGAAAACAATCTCATGCACCCGGCCATATGGGCAGCTGGCCGGATGCATGACTTCCCGGAGAAGGCGAGCTGTCACGTTCAAGCTCAGGATTATTTGTCGATCAAATTTCAGTAAATTTACCTTACCTAGATGAAATTTTGTCTATAGGCTGAAATTTCGCCGAAGTTTGACAAAATTACATCGATTTTTCAGGTTCATATGCGACATTTTTGAGTTTTGAGTGCAGACAGAAATAAGTTTTGAGGCAACATGGCTGCGACCCCATGTTGACCCCTAGCCCTGCGTACGATGCTATGTGCTACAGCTAACACACAGCATCGTACGCAGGGCCAGCGAGAGAGTTGCCGACATCGACGGTTATTTACGAGAAGTGAATAAAAGACTGTCATTTTTGGGAGCGATCGAGAAGCTGAGGTAGGCTGGGATACGACTTGGGCCCAAGAACGCTGAATTTCGGCAGTAATTTGGCTTTTTACGTCAAGTCCCAAAATGGATTTGAAGTCACCGACCCAACGTACGGGTCTTTGCAGGGCTGTGGTGTGCGGGGCAGTTAGCTGTAGCGGAACACACAGCATCGTACGCAGGGCTAGTTGACCACCAAGTGAAAATGTGTTCGCGATCAAATCTTCCAATATTTTTTTCAGAATTTTCAACAAAATCATTGCTTCTTACATCTTTTGTAAAATATAAAATACTAAAATAAAACTGCGATGTGCCATGTCTCCAGATTTCTAAAATATCGTTCGTTGATTCATGACCGTTCGACGCAAGCAGTTGAAATTCAATACTGACCGCCAAATAATCTTAATGAGACGAGATCAGTCTAGACATCCTCCAAATTATCCAACCATTCGCATTGGAGTTCAGCTCGCTTAGAGTATCATAACATTTTTCGGCCTTCTTTTAGATCGACCCTAATATCTCCCATTTAGGAATAAATACACAAGCTACCTCGACAAAACTTCGTGCACCATCCAAGACCAAACGCACTACAAATCTGTCTTGACGTCATCATCTCCTTACATGGTAATCGGCATACCGTATTTTTTAGCAAAGGGGATACAGAATACGTTGGAGTATTCAGTTTCAAAACGTATTACATTGGTGATGTTGTCAAAAAAAAGTCATGTTACTGCAGTGGTATAAATTACAAAACACAAAAGTTCAAATCAGTTTATTTTGGACTGGCTTTACCCAACATTTCATATTGTTTCTTATGCCAGATTTGACCACGTGCTTACTGGCGACCCCTTTTCATGCAAATTTTGTGTCAAATGATGTGTTCCCCTGGAAAAACAAACGTACGATTTCTAAATGAAGGAGGCGAAATTTGCCCTCAAGACTCGAAACCACCCCTTATGGGGTGTACCTAGCTATTTTTAACGAGCTTCTCGAATCTGCAGCTCTATTTCGAAATGATGGTCTGGTTTTCTCAGCTCAAGGATAAGTGTTCTCCATCGCTGTGGGCATTACTATTCTCAACCGGAGGTACAGTTTCCAGTCGTAATGTTTTTCATTGTGTCCGGGATATAAAAACTTTCCTTTTCAAACTTTCTCTTTGATTTACACTAATCCACATCTTGTCAGTGATTAAACATGTTTCAAGTTTAAATGTTAAATTCTGGTCTCGAGCCCTCCTGTTCGACCAAACCGAAATTACCCCTCCCACTTTGGCTCGTCCAGTGGGTGTAGCAAGGGTCGTGCCATCGCCTAGGAAACGGAGGGTGCATTAATTGTTGCATTTCGATGCACATTTTGATTATATTCAGAAGATTTTGTGGCAAAACTCAGATAGAGAAGCATTTATATTCACATCTCACTTATTCAAGACTGGCTGAGAGCAGCACTTCCATTCAGTTAACATCATTACGCCATTTATTATGCCAAGAAAGATGAAGCCAATACATTTTGCCCTCCCTGGTCTCAGCCAGAAATGGTTATACCTTACAGTTTTTTCCCACGGAATGAAAACAAATGTACTTGGGCTGAGGCCCAAGTACAACAATGTGAATTTCTTAGGCTAAGAATATATCTTAACGCTTACGGTCGTTAGAACGGCATTAATGTAAAGAAATCGGCTGAGTTGAAATATTATGGTCTTAGATCGAAATTTCTGTCGTTGCCACCACTCGCCATATTATCTGCCTACTCGCCCTTTACAGTTTCGGACTGCATGAAGCTCCTTTTGACATGAAGCAAACTTCATTCAAATGTATTGGTGTGGGCACGTTGTGCGGGTTCCCGTGGATTGATTTCTAAATTAAAGTGCTCGCGGAGGGTGACATTCAAAAGCCTTTATCATTTTCCTCCCATTGTATAACGTATGAATTCCAACAGTTGAATATAAGTGTTGTCCACTTAACTGATGATCCACTTCTCTACATATATCAAGTGTGGTCGGGATTTTCGACCTCTTCTCCACAGTGGTAAGGAATAGTTTTCTGTGAGAACTATCCCTACCTATCCAACCAAAGACTGACCCACCGGCCTTCTCTGCATGCTTGCATTTGTGGCATTTTATTTGGCAAATTTCGACTCGCCGATTTCAATTGTTTTGCCCGGACCGCCAAGCTGCTTGCTCATGTTCTGCGACGATTACGTACAACTGCTACCATCATCACACCAACTTTGAGTCTCTTCAAATTTGTCACAGAACGCGAATCATTCAATAACCCGTTTGAAACACGCCACTCCAGACTATCAAACAAATATTTTGTTCAGTAACCATTTAAATTTTGTAAGGTATACTTTCCAGTAGTCTCTTTTTGAGTCTAGCAAATCCATGCATTCGGTCATACCTGCACGCACGGACAAAACCCTCTCAGCCTTAGGATGTCCATCACCTGCCACTTGTGCCCTTACATTTTCAACATTAACATTTAAATTCATTTTACAATCCCGTTACGGTAGAACGCGCCTCTGGGGCAGATAGTCTGACTCTCAAAAATGCTACAGTTCTTTTCTGATATCAGACTACCACTTGTTGGGGCTCATTTTAAAAATCTTGGAGAAAGAGAAACGTTCACTGTCTTAGTTTTTCGAAAGCCAAAATTTAATTTTTCCCCATAGAGTTAACACAGGAATGGCGGCCTTTTTGAATTTCAAATATCGTAAAATGTTGGCTGATTTGTTTCGCTTCAAACTTCCAAACTTTTCACGGTGACTCCCGATTTTTCTTGTTGAATTGGTAAGAGAATGTTTGTAATGTTCATTCAGGAAAGTTTGAGAAAAGTTTAAGTCTTTCACTTTCGAGGCGCATACTACCTTAAAACAAATTGTACTCAAATGTGTCAATGTGTTTTTTGAATTTGTTACAAGAATGGCTTATCAGAGGCCTGGCATCTAACTTTGATTTCATTGTTTGCAAATGCATTTTGAAGAAAATCTTCCAACCTGGCTTTCAGAGTGGACAGAAATTTTAAGTATAAGAAGAATTCCCTCTGATAAACCGTCGCGTTTTACTACACCAGACTAGAGTCGCTGTCTAGTACGTCTTACGTCGACCTACATACAGCACCATGTTGCCGGCGACCTATTTGCAATGGTCACTGTGTAAACTTGAGTAAAGAGACGTCACAGCGACTCGTACGCTGCGCCGTCGCCCGCTCTGATACATGTACCCATAATCGTTTTAGCAGGGTGTCTGTCTGAACGCGAGACGAAGAAAGCAAGAGAAAGGAATATCACCCCTTGAATACACTCGATGCCTTCCAAGGTCTGTTCGAAAGCAGACATTCAGATCTTTTACGATACAGGCTATCAGCAGGACGCTGAATGCCGTCTGGCGTTGCGGGTTTTATTATCTGTCTTGCAATTTTTTCATCTAGAATCTACTTAAAACGTAATAAGGAGGTCTTACATATCTCTTTCAGCAACAGCATAGTCGTCACTTTCAATTTCCATGGATATTCGATCCTATCTGTTCATTTACCAATCCGTTTGACTATTCAGTGACGTTAGCATCCTCCAAAAATCAAACCTGACGTTCGGATTGCATTAACACTTGTTAAAGCGGAGAATATTGCAATCTGGATAAAATTTTTATCCCATCCCTAGCTTTGAAAGGATAAGGGAATTTTTATCATGACTATATTCAATATAACATAATATACACTTGATATGAGAGAGAGAGAGAGAGAGAGAGAGAGAGAGAGAGAGAGAGAGAGAGAGAGAGAGATCAGCAGAGACTAGCAGAGGTCAGCAGTCCAATGCGTGCGTTAATAGTTACTTTAATTTGCCTTGAAAAATTATATAATTATATCCTACAACTACTCCTTTTAAAGAGGTGGAACGAAAATTAGAAACGGTAAAAATCTGTTATCATATTTAGTATTGGTCCAGTAAGGGACAAAATCTGTCATCATTTAGGTTACGGTATGGAACGCAATCATCAATCTTGCTACAAGAAACATCTCGATGTTGAACGAGGGAAAGACCTGTGTTACTAGTACGTTGGTTCTTGTGAGCTCTCTTCCTAAGAACCACATGGTTACCTTCTTGCAAAGTGCCGCTAGTGCTAGAGTAAACACACAATTTTTTTTACCCTCAGATGGTCTTTTATGAACAGGCATAATTTATGAACGTCAAAACATCATATGATTGATGCTTCATGTCTCCATGACAACAAATCCAGATATTGAAATACTCGCTGCAATCTGGTAGTGACACAATATGTCGACATCCCATTTATCAAACGCATCACACATCCCTGGAGAGACTACAGACTTTTATGGTCTCACGACACATAAAACTATATACGACCTGTTCAACCTTTGTAATGAACCTTGCGTTGTATTGCTTCATTGATCATCGGAAACAACAGCCGGCGGCTTACTAGAAAACGATGACATACAGGAAGTTGTAGCTCAGTCTTTTAGAACGCGCCGAAGGAAAAACGAGGTCAATTGACGATAATACCACCATTAGCTTGGGTGTAATGTCACACCCTATAATTTGAATGCGGCGTGCTTTTGTACCAGCATTATATAGGTCGATGACCCATATTATAGCCCTGTTAAATTCACAAACGCTTCAAGCTCTGTAATTATAGCTGTCGTATCCCCGAGATACAACTTCATCCCGAGACAACTTTTGCTTTTTGTGAAGTTGGAGGAACTTCCTAATGCTTCTCGGAAAGGCTTTGACCTGCAAACAGTAGAGAGGCTACAGTTACAATCACAGTTGGGCATGGACATCCACTCGTTTAGTATTCCGCGTCAGTTATGATCACAGTGTCTCTCGAGGCATGGCTTTGAACTCTTGGAGTTGAAGTAAAATGAAGTGTTCTGTTAAGTTTCGTTATAAGCTTTAATGTTAAAAGAATATGATTAAAAAATTAAACAAATAACTTAGGTTTCACAATAGGGACGGTATAAAATGATTGAGCAAAGTTTCTTCAAAAGTAAGCACTGTCGTACACATTTCTTTAAGTGTCAACACATTGGCAGTGGTAATGGCTGCAAATATAAGTCACGGCTCGTTTGATTCGCGTAGTCGAGAGTGTAGCTCTTAAGCGTGACCTTCCAACTGATTTCTTGTCATCTTACGCACGCGTAGCTAGTTTATGCATGATATCGCTTGGCAGTTGAATCATGTGACAGATAAGATATATAACGTCAAATAACAATAGCTCTACCATTTCAATGGAGATTAAAAGTGAAAGCCGTTGTACATTAACGAGTGCTTTTTAAAAAACGTGGGTAAATTTTAATTGTGCACATGGTCCTCTTTACCAAATCAATAACATTTATATCACCTTCATAAACCTAACATAATATTGACTTAATAATGACATTTTCTATATGTACATACTCTCATACATCTATACTGACATACGCGTATATGTTATATAAAAATTGTATATATATATATATATATATATATATATATATATATATATATATATATATATATATATAATGTTTGGTGCATTGGTGCATATTTTATATGTAGAAAATAGATTTGAAATCATGTTTAATCACTGAATACATAGGGTTTGACGTAAAAACGTTTGCTTCACGTAGCGTGAAATAAAAGTGCTTAATAAATGAAAAAAATTATAAATGTAAATTTTAAAAAAAATCAACAATAACGCCAAGCATTATGTTAATCCAATAATTTTAACAAGACATTCATTGAAAACATGCGTGACTTAAAGGCCATTGTGGCCTTTTCCAGTAGAGAAGCATTGAGGAAAATATTTTGATATAATAACAATATACAAGAGCACCACAGTAAGCTGAATGGACGCACGGGTGGTTATAGTTGGCAGATATACATGTTCTACTTTTTGAAAGAAGTAACGACATGATAGCTGCTGCATTAGAATTTTTACCATTGTTTAGTGACTGCAGCCCCTTGATAACACAGACCGTGCCTGTATACGTTGTAAATTGTCACTCTAATAATATTGCCGCATTACAGACCTGTCAACACCTATTCTAATACTAAGAAAGCCTGCAGAGCTTTCAAACACTTGTACTTCACCATGAATTATCAAGGAAACTGAACCTTATGGTAGTATTTTTGTGTGTGTCACTACAAATACCATGCAGCTGACAACTTCTAGTACAGCTACTGTCCCTTCTAATGAGTAACTCGAATATCTGTTAAAAGGGAGGATGACTTTCTTACATATCGAAGTGTCCACGACTGAAGTCATTATAACGAATTAGTGCCAAATCCATGAAGTTACATTGGCTTTTAGAATACACTAATGACATTGTGCCAGTTTTCCTCACGACTGGCGCTGTAACGGAACAAACAATTTAAACAACTATTTATCACTAATATTGTCGACAATGGTTTTTTTTTTTCGTTTTGAATCGGAAAAATGCAAAGATTGCAAACACTAAATGAAATGATGTAGTTCGCTCTTCTTACTAACCCGTGGTGGAAAATTTGCGTCCTACAATAGTTTTCAATCCAAAGTCAAGATCCAATTTGTCTACTTATAGATGGCTTGATATGGGAAAAGTTGCGGCGCGCCTAGGCTGTTTCAAGGAAACAGTAAGTCCGTCGGTCGGGCTACTTGATGAAAGCTTTGTCCCGGTAGAAAGTACGTCTTCAATTGCTTTCAAGACACGACGAAGCACGGGTGGTCATTGCCTTTCCGAAATGATGATAAAGTTTGCTTTTTCTTCAGTCTGACGATTTTTAATATATATTTTTATGAGTAAGGCTCCGAAATGGAATGTTCACAATATGTCAACTCGAATCCATCTCCCTATACTTGAGTATTGGTTGTTGAGCTTGGTTTCTCTGGATAACCCGGATGTGACTCTTCTGCCCCCTCTGTAAGTCCACGCTGTTTATTCGGTCCAATCTTTGAATCATTTGTAGCCTGTGTTTTACAGATAAAAAGGTGGTGAGACAAATATTTCGCTTCTGCAGGATTTCATTTGAAAAGAACTTCATGCTTTACTGTCCTTTGCGAACAAGACTGATGTTTTTATACCCAGACTTTTGATACCAGGCCAGGGCTTTATATGCCATGTCGTTAGAAAACCCCTGCATCCGTATTCGTGCAAGGCACTGAATAAATGTTTTAATCGAGAACACAGGGTGGTTAGGCAGCATTTCCACCTAAGACGAGAGAAACACGATACTGCGCGTCTGTCAAGGGACGAAATTGCCACATCCAAAACATTATTATTGCGATATTGCCATACTGTCGAACCCATTACAACTGCCATTAGAGTCAAAAGAAGCGCGCTTAACGTGATGGAATACGAGCTCACAATAAATATGCACATCTCAAGTATACATCGCTGTCATTTAAATTTTAGTGATAACAAAATACAAATTATCAAATAGCTATGGGGCTTTATGAAAGCAGCGACAACTAATCTAAACTGCTACAGATTAAAAGCACAGAGAGAATCCTGGAAAAATCAGCGAAGTTCGATTAAAGAAGTATAAATATATCAGTAGCCATATGTTTCGAATTGAGAATGAAGCATTTTATCAGTGCGTGCGTTGCTTAAGTTATCATCATTTCTGGATCCCCTAACCGTGATTTAACACGTGTTACCTCTCAAAATACAAATTACCGCAATCCCGACAAGCATAAAGAGATAAAATGAGGGTCGATTGATGGCGGCTTTTGTGAAGAAGCGATAACTTCGGGATATTTGACGAATTTCGTAATGTCACACTTTTTTTATTCAAAAAATCGAGACAAAACCTCTCATTAGCTGTAGACACCCTCCTCTAATTAATTTTCATTGCCTCACTACATGCTCATAACTGACTGGAGGAATATTGCATGTATAGCTTGAACCCAACGATAGTAATCATTTGGATTTGAAGAAAGCTGAAAGACGCTACTCAGTATACCAAGTAGACGAAACGTGTTGGGAAGGCCCGAACACTTTTGATACCTCATCAGTCAATGTATTGTTCGACAACATATTCCCACAAATGAAGTAGTTTTTTATCACAATATGTACCAAAATGATGCACTATTGTCAATATTATTAAGGCACATGAAATCAATGACTCCTAGGATATGAATCACCTCCCATGACCTTTATTTCTAACAGCGTTCTTACCAGAATGTAAATTACGCTAGATTGAGCAGTTACGCGGATCAACTCATTACAGTTATACGGCCCTAACATTCTGAAAATATAGGAAGGCTTTCGTAGATGCGGAAACAATATCAAATTTCAATAATACAGAATAACTAGGTGAAGTGATGCAGTCTACATCATTCAGCAAAAACAGCAACTCTCGTTAAACTATTGCAAAACCAGTTACGTAAGTCACAATAGACACTAAGGAACACTCACGTACACAAAATCTTGTTCTATGATTAATTACTCCAGGTGTTCATTGATTTATCCAATTGCTAGATAAGTCACGCGTATAATACTAGGAATGCCTAAGATATAGGCATTGTGATATATATTTTCACTGTACATACTTGAGCAAACAAAAGGGTAAAACGTATAGAACGCATGATGTCAAATAAACAAAACGCCAGACCCCCTATAAAAAAGAAGTTCGTCCTTCCTCAACGGCATTTGGGTTTCAAAATGACGGCTGGCCCCAAAGTTTGTCATTTGCTATGAAATTTTAAACGACCACTGATAGTATTAAAGTGTAAAATTCTATTTTTGTTAACCGGGTTTACTCAATACAAAAAGCTGTTAGTTTATTAACGTGATCTAAGAATAAAGGCCGTTATGTGATTTTGTTTTGTTTTGTTTTGTCTTGTTTTCCCCAATTCAACGACGTACATCTTAATATGCGTCACTCTCAGGATGCACTGTTTTGTTAGAGAGTTATGTTCTACCCTATATATAGTGTTAGAATTACCTGCTTAGATGGATTTCTTGAAACCTCTACTGTATAAAAATAGATTTCATGTGCGTCAAGGCGTAAGAAGGAGAACGAAGAGAGACGGTACAACTTGCTTCATTCTTTACCTTTAGATCTTTTTGATAATCGTATGAAAATAAATCTTCATGGACATGGGTAATATGTTCTTTATGGTAATCCTGTTATTAGAAGTACCTCTGAGCGTTTTATGCGTACTTGGACAATTTTTGAATGTAAAAGTGTCTAAAGAAAACCGATGGATCGATTCTTTGCTCTTACGTTCAATCTGAGAACACATGCCATGATGATTGGCGGTGATTATCCTTTGAGTTTGCTGTGCGATGTCTCAGGCAGGCCTAGTTGCTCGTCGCTTGAAACATTTTCGTAAGGATCCTTACTATGAAATGGTGTATTATTTGAACAGTTTGATTTTAGGACCATTGTGACATGCTTCCTTGGTGTATGATACGTTTGATTTCTACTTTATCAATGCCAAAACTTCTCAAGACGTGAAAGCAAGAAATTAGAAGTAAAGATCGATCGTCGTGCAACAGTTTTGCTCTGTTGTAAACTATCTTGTGGGTCACCAAGGATATTCGACATTCGGTGTTCGTCACATTTGTAGCTCTTTAGTCCTTGCCTCAGAAGTTCAAGATAAGGAGGTCAGTCATTTTTTGCGAAGTGATCCTGCGTGCTTTTAAGGTAAGCTTGAAAAATTGTGAAGGTGTGAAACATAGAGACGTGTATGGCAACAATAATTACATTCTACAAAGCCTTGCTTATTTATAGTTAGTGCAGAGTAATGCTCATATGCTATGGGTTGTTTGATTGTTGTTTGTTTTTAGGGGTTCTTGTAGTTGATTTTTAGGGGGGTGTTATCAGTTTAATAGGGTCTTAGATTTGCTGACAATATGTACTAGCCACAATTATACGTAGGCCAATGAACGAACTGTTCACACTGGAAACAAGACAATTTACAACCCTCACAGGGCAAATGTCGGTGACGATGATTTGCGAGCTGCGGTTGAAGGTATCGTTAGTACTAGAGTGGTACATATTGATGATATAAAATATCCGCCTATGTTTTACATCTCAGTAGCGTGTTTAAATTTAGAAATTTTTACGATAGGCAATTATGAAAACGAACATTGTTAATAAAAGTCATCATATGATTACACATTCGATTTGGGGGCTATGTATAAGATGTCAAAATCCTAGAATGAATGATCCTGCGGTGAACAAGAACAACCGTCTGTGTGGTACGTGTAAAGCATAAAAAATAGTTGTCTACTTAGTTACCAACCAATTGTGAAATTGATGAATTATGGATATACGGCTTCGATTGACGTATTCCTGACCTAGATTGATGATATTTAATCATCCCTATGTTATCATTTGTCTTATTTTAGTAGGTTTTCATAGGGGGGCTTGTTCTGCTTACCCTTTTATAGTATAACGCTGTTCCTCTTCCGGCCTTTAGTTCTTGATATTGGGATAGCACGATAAGCAGACCATAAACCTATAAAAAAACGAGCATGAATACTATTAGTTAATAGTGGTTTATCAATGGATTGAATTAATCTTTATCTTACACCTACCTCATCATGATACCTTTATTTACTTTTATTTAAAATCTCATTCTCCTTCAAAAAATCATTTCCATCGTTATTTTATCCGACTACACGATTTTCCGTCTTTTCCGCAGCATTCAACTTACTGGTCACTATTAGTGTCGGTATTGGTCCTACGATTACGATGATCATGTTAGCAAAAGAATGATAGCAAAGAAAATGCCGTACACGTTTTTAAAAAGAGGCAGAACTACATATCGATGTGAGTGAAGAAGAATGCCATGGTGGTAACATGTGGATCAAGCCAATGAAAATAGTAGGAGCGAAATTGATTGAAACACTTGCTCTATGTATATGAAAGTTACTATGTCATTTGGCTACTGTTGTAACACTGAGTCTCATGGCAACATGCAACGCTGTAATTCTGTCGCGAACCGGATCATGACTCTCAATTTATCAACCTGTGAAAGGTTAGTTGTACAATGAGGTAGCTCATTCGGTCTATTCCCAGATGATTACGCTAAAAACTAAGAGAAACAAGAAAATTTACTTCCGGTATCGCTACTTTTGTAACAATTTCGTTACTCAGTGTATAAAATGAAATTGTCCAGCAAGATTGATTTTTATTCACTTGAAATGTCCATAGAAACAGAACGCGAAAACATAACCTAGCTTTTTCATGTATATGCACAAGTTTCCGCCAAATATCTCAATAAACATTCAACCATTTATAGTGACAACATCGATAGAGATAGACGTAACAATCAACAAACCAAATATATACTAATAGCGACATTTCGACGACAGTAGATCCCTAAGCTGACATATTCTCAAGTCTTGCCTTTCATGAAAAGGAGGCACCATGGGCCTGTGGCTTCAGTGGTGGACGCAAAATCATAGGATAGTGAGTTTGAGCCAAGGCTTGCCTATTGTGTTGTGTCCTTCAGCAAGGCACTTTATTACGCATTGCTCCTCCCCACCTGGTAGGACAGTGGTTGTAAATTGTGAGTTTAGGTCTGCTGCGCTGATTGGCTGCACATGTGAGATGTCGTTTAATTTGCTCCCCAGGGAGTTGAGTGATATCAAATTAGGTCCAGGGACCAGGGGTAATAATACTTGAGAAGCGCCTTGAGCACAAGTACTTGTGGATATGTACTGTATAAGAACCCATAATTATAATTATGACGAAGTTCTTAATATTTCAAGGAGTCTAAACTTTACCTGTTCGTGTCAGATGTACACACATACATCTTTATGTTAACGCATTTTCCTATAGTACCTTAATATTTTAGAACCATATAATCACCTATGAGAGACTATTCATAGACCCCATGATACAGCAAAGACTCTCGGCAAGTATCGTTCACGAGAACTCGGTCCATAAACGGTTGATGAAGAATTGATGATGGCTCTCATGACTTATCTCCTACGCCTATCGACACATATATTTCTATGATTTCGCGCATATTGCAGATAAATTCTTTATGATAGTCAATTAGTCGATGTTCCCTATCAAGCCGGCAACTAAATGGTTAAAAAAACGGTACCTTGGCTTTAATCCTTTTGAAGGGTGAAACACAGGCTAATTAAGTATTATTCAAGTGATTATGACCCTGTCCTTTTGTCTTTACAAAATATCGGATCATATGTGAGTGTTATTGATACGTTTACAAATCTGAATATCGTCATGATATGACTTCAAAACAAACCAAATTATCCAAATGATACAAGGTAATAAAATTACCAGGTCGCATAAACACAAACCTTTACAACTTCAGGAAGGATCATCTTGGACAAAAAATGTAAGTAATACGTGAATAAAAGCATGTACGATGGTCTACTTGCAATTGGAGGAAACACAATTTTGATAAAGAAACTATGCGTATAGTGAGCGTTAAAGGATGGCCACTTCCACAGTAGAACAACCATCATGTAGTTTATGTATTTTCACAACATTGTTGGCCCGGGGCAGTTAGTGTGAACCCCTCGTTTCGCGTATGAGACCGATCATCGTTTTTCTATACTCCCCCAGTTGAGAAGACAATTGTTTTGGAGAATAAGCGGTATCATTTATCACCAGTATACGAATTTATAAAATCAACAATGCTCATCTTCTATAATTTTATAAAGACAGAACAAGAAGGGAAAGGAGTGGACCTTGTGTTATCTAAGAACTGTGCGTTTACTTTGGACGTCATACTTTACAGACAAACTATTGAATCACTGAAAAAGTGGTTAAACAGTAAATCAGATTGAAAAGTTCATGTTATGAAATCCGCAGTGTAGGCAAGTGAGATATAAAGAAATGTTCCTTGTAAAAGCTGTTTTTATCTGACACGGTTTTTTTAATGCCGCATTATTTCCACATTGCCTTTACTTCCTGAGAGCTTAATCAGTGAATGTCCATGCTCTAGGAGTTAGGGTGTCTACCAGTTACTCAATTTTCAAATCCCTAATGTGTATTTTAGATCATAAAATTGTCAGGCATATTAACGGATTCGTTAAAATGTTAAATATCATAAAATGTTACGATAATTAGATCAATGCCTCAGTACTCGCCAACAACCTCTATGAAGAAGCCTATGCTAATCTTGCATAAACACAAATATGTTACAAACAGATCCCTTATAAAACACGTTTATCTGTTCCAAAGACTGCTAGGCAGACATATGTCTAATTAGTTACCTTCTGTAGCTTGCCATAAAACTATACTTGGCGCCATCGAGTCTGAATGTTCAACAGTCTTTCTCATAATATGTTTAGAATTCCAAGCGTAAAATAGTATTAAGCGATTGATGACCTGGCTGGTGCAGTTGGGCATTGTGGGAAGTTGTTGAACACAGAGCAACTTTCTGCAATTGGGACAGAAGGCCTTGCAGGAACAATTGTTGGAGGAGTGCCATACCTGAATTGAGTAAGATGGTTTCTTGGCACTAGGAATTTACAAGGGATACGGGCCGATTGTACCTCTCTGGTACTTAATTGGGACATTCAAATTTGAAGAGACTCTTGATTACAGGTGAAGCATGTTAAAATTAGAAGGTGTTGGTGTTGTTGGATTTGGAGGAGGTGGAGCTCTGGGGCTGGTTTGCTACTGTTGAGCTGATATGGACATTGTGAAGCATTCAGGTAATGGGCTTTGTCATAACTTAGCCCGGCCCCTGGCTTCTAGTCTGCTGCTTCTAAAGCGATGATGCGCTTTGTCGGTGTTTTAACGTGTGGGTGATAAAAATTACCTCGATTCACCAGGAATGTGTTGAAGTTTTGTGATCAGGTCTTGAAATCACCGATGACTTTGTAATTGACTTAGGTGGTGAATGTGGCTATGCCTTGCTTGTCTTGGTCAAATGCTATATGCGTCTTTGTGACCTGTGATTTGTTTAAGCGAGGGCATCATTGTATAGTTTACCAAGTTCAATGAAGTTACTGCAGTTAGCCAGATAATATTTAGATTTGTCTGCTCGATGTATAGTAAAAGCAGATTGGGTGGTGTGCATCCACAGCTCTTAGATTTTTCATTGGAAAGTAGACACCATGATGTTTCGACGCGACCATCTGGTCAAGTCTATCGAACCAAAGGCACAGCCATGGTGGTCGTATTGTTGTGAGCTGCACCCTATACTTCAGGATGTGGTGTGAGCCATTATAGAGACTGAATTTATGACAGGTTGTGTAGGTTTAGTCACAGTGACGACTTTCTGCGGTAGTGTTAAAGCTTGTTAACTCTGTAGACTGTGTTTGGAGTGGGTCTGCTCCACAAGCTGCTCTGGACCAGTGGTGATGACTGATGCTGGTTACAGGGCTCCGGCATATATGGTCTGGGGACAACAGGCTGTTAGACATATGCTGTGTTGTCAAACTTGTAGCACCATTGGCGAATGCGGAGAAGAGTTCAGGGTGGATATAACTGAGGGAAGTTGCGATCTCCATCTCTATAAATTCAGAGATATGGTCAGTCGCGTACTGATCGATAGTTGCAGTGTCACTACTCGACATCTTGATGATGATCAGAGCCTAAGGACTATACACATCTTGATGGTCAACGTTTTTGTCTTAGCCATGTGTGAACTTGTGATGTGAATGTAAGTGTTATATGAGCAAAATCTGCTGGGACACAGCTTTGACTTGAGGATATGTGGTGGTGTGACGGGACATTATATACTTTAAAGCATTATTGCTATTCATAGTATGTGTGGTATGTATGCTGGGTGGCAAGACCATCGAGAGCTGGGTGAACTTATGAGCGACGAGGCGTTGCATTATTTTGCGATAGGTACAGTGATAATATGACTCACACGTGGGATGGCCCGCACGAATTACAGAACTTGGCCTGGATCTGTGTTCCCTTGCTCCACTTGCTCCTTGCAGAGTCATAACCATCCATCTCATGATCAAGCGAAGCTCTTTCATTAATTAACCCGCCTGAACTAAAATATGTAAATAAGACTCAAACAAAGACTGCCCTTTCCGATGGATAATTTACTGGAATTCTAGATATCCGATGGTTATGGCTAATTGTGAATACTTACATTAAAACAGCTGGTGACAATCCACACTCCAAGATATACAATTGTGAAAATCGAAAATCCCTGTTAAATGAGAAGGAATCTGTTAGTTGCCATGTCATGTGAAAAGTTAACTGTTTTATATATATATATATATATATATATATATATATATATATATATATATATATATATATAATATATATATATATATATATATATTATTTATTTTATTATACTTTATAATTTGCGTTTTAAGTTATTTCAGTGGCAGAGCTGATATTTTACGCTACGAACGAATTTGAAATAATGAACAGTGTACATTAAAGTGGGTCATAAATGAAATCGTTTTTTGATATAGTTCGAAAGGGTTTACGGAATATGAAGTATATTTCTCACTTTTTGCCGTTGGCATACATGTATTTCTACGCAATTTGACCTTAATTCACGGTAAAAGGACGAAAACTACTTGAATGAACACAACAGAGAAATAAGATACATAGTTTGCGAACTTCGGCCAATTAGATAGCCTTTCCAGGCTGCGTAAATGGGCCGAAATATCAACATAGTCAAATATTAATAATTTTTCTTCTCCCCTGCAGCCACCTTGGCCTAATGTCCGATGTAAAAATAAGCTACATATGTAAACTGACATTGTAGTTGTCTACCCTCGGGGGAAAACAATATTACGAGGGCAATAGTGGTTCATTGGGCAGTAGTTTAGTAGTTCATTCAATGGACCCTTGAACCTCTTTTTGAGGTTTATCGCTTCACAGTAGCATAAAACTACAATCTATGACTTAGCATGTCCTTTGCTCTATCAAAATATCATCAAATGAAAATGCAAATATTTGGAGGCTCATTGCCAAACCTCTCGGAGCTAATATGCAACACTAGTCTTGCTATTTCCCGGCACTTTTGGATCACATAATGTATTCGTAAACAGGAGAGATAGAACTGTTCTATCAATAAGTTTATTGCTTTCCTTACAAACATTTGCCTACTTTGCTAAACACATGAAGGTTTGCTCTATGGTGTGGCTGTTGTCGGTTTTTTGCATGCTCGACTTGAAAGATTGACTTCTAAATTCATTGAATAACATAATGTATCTTCGAGAGTAGAAAGCAGTTAATCTTGTTGTCTCCGGTTCGTTTTGGACCACATTATGTATGTCTAACAGAAGAGACGGAACTGTTGACTTATTACTAAGTTCAATGTTTTCCTTGCTAATATTTGCCTGCAATGCTAAACTAGATTCTAAAGGCCCAAGCATCGTCATTGACAATTCAAGGGCTTTTGGAGTTTTTATTATTGTTGCGGTGTCTTCCATTATTCCGCTTGACAGATTGACTCTGAGTTCATTGAAATCAAATGTACCGTCAAAGGTCCTGATACTAAATGTGGAAGGTTTCCTATTTGGAACAACTTCCATAATATCCCAGTACTTAGACTGAAATCCTTCAGCAATACGACTTCACATCGATTAAAACGGTGTTCAATGTGATCATGCCCAATCACTGGTATGTCCTTTCGAAAACTTACATGCGCACTCTATAGTAGAATACCCTTCCCAATTTCTGATTGCTGTTTCAAGTCACACAACCGTCACCTAGGCGATTCCTTTCTATCGAGATCTGACTATTGCGGTCCGGTTGTATTTGGTTGCGAGACGGTTATCCCATGGTGTGACTTAAATTCATATTTGATTAAGGGCATATCTTTGCAGACATCACAGGGTAGCGGTTTGCATTCAATTGCAAAGGGATGACATTTTCGTCCTTCCTAACAATAGAGATATAGTCGTCTTCAAATCAAAACAAACAATCATAGGTAATTTGATCAATATCCATCATCAGTATTATTTCCTTTTGTACATTGCAATATTTCTCAAGATGTAAAAGAAACATTTAAGGTCTTTAACTCTCAAACTTTTGGCTAGAAACAGAGCCAAGTTTCTATGTTGCAAGATGACAAGAGATTTGAATTAGGAGTTTTCGATTGCAGAGCAATTACAGCAAGATCGTGCTAACATATACAGAATATGCTTTTCTATTTGCAATTGCAGCTTCTCGTGTTGACTATTAGTCGCTTAATGGAGACGATGTAATCTTATGCAGGTCATGGAACATCACATACTGACTTTTAAGTTGTTTTCAAGTTAAGATTTTCTGTCAGGTTACTCGATAATTCAGGGATGTCACGTGGGTGCTACACAATTTGTTCCCTTTTAAATTAATGTACCAACCATTTTTACCCTTCGACATTTTTTAATGTTCTTATTAATGCCAGGTGGTTATTTTGTTATATAACCTCTTAAAGTTTTTCCTTTTCTTATCTACTAAAATATGCAATAACATACATGTATTATACGTGTATATTTTTCTTTCCAGAGTATGTAAAGACAAAAGGTACAAACTATTGTTAATACCCTGTTATGGCAACTCGCTCTAAACTCATTCTGGGGTATGAAGGGGCCAAATTGGAAATGTTTGTTAGGTACCAGTGCTTCTTCAATCATATTTTATGTTGCGAAAAACAGCAAAGTACATTGACGGGGACACTTTCTTTGGGGAAAAAACTGCGAGCGTCGTTTCACGCGGCCCAATTGTGCTGTTATCCCCTGATGATTTGAGAGGAGACAGTGATAGATATTGCTCTTCGGCCCGTTGGTCAGAAATACTTGATCAGAATTACGATTAGGAAGGTAGACAAAGATACCTTCGGGGAAATCTGAGACACCTTCGGGGAAATTTGCACTCAACAAACTGTCTTTCATAGATGAAATGCCTGCCATTAAAATCCTTAAGTGCCGGCATAAAAGATTTCCCTGCCGCGATTATGCATAACTAAGAAAACTAACGTTTGTGAATCGCCGACACAGGCAAATCGTGAGTTACTGGACAACAGCCCGCCCAAACGTATCTGTTGGTAGACTTACTTCGCCATTCACGCAAACTTGTTGGTGCTCCATGAAATGACGATACAAACAACAAAGACGTCATTATACATCTTTCTTAATAACTATGATCGATGATTTGCTCAGGAACAGGTAAAGATCACTAATGAACAGTCTTATCTCCCATCAACTACCTTTTATCACCCGGTTTTATCTTTAAAGATCAGCATAAAAACGGTGTGAGCCTGTCTGACTGCAATAAATTTTGTATTCTGATGCTAACTTATTATAAGAGGAATCCGATGCCTTTTGTGAACTGAACGGTTTAACTGTTGATCTTTGAACAAAAGCACGGGAGTCCCATAGTTTTAAATGCGAAAAATGGCTGTTTACAGCCTGTCTGTCTCTACTTTAATGTAGTTTATTGTGATCAAAACCTCGCGACGGGAGCAACATTCACAGCTTTCGAATTTTGCACGAGGTGGGAATATCGTGACATTGATTGACAAGTTTGTGCTTGAAAGCGGTCACCATCTTTTGAATCAGTACTGCCAAAGCGGTGCCATCGTTTTACCCATCTCCGACATTGCTTTCAGCCCTGACTATCTTCCCGTCAGAAGACGTTGCATGCTGCCACAATTTTGGTATGATGTTAAATGGCTATACTGTATACATTGTATAAGTAAGAGAAAGTTTGGAAAAATGGATACAAAAATACAGATACCGAAAATGTGAAAATGGCTTTTAGCGCTGCAGATGTCGTATCACTATTTTTCATATTTGTTTTCCGATCTGCACATTAACTTTGACAGCAAAACATTATTGTGGTAGTTTCACTCCCCAGAAACCGATGTCGGACATAAAACGGTGTCTGGTTTAAATTTTAAACAAGCCGTAGCGTGCCGATTAGCTTTTCACTAGGTACCTGTTATTGAAAAAAACTAAAGTAGGTGTTTTGCGATCGTTTTAAATAGGTTGCACGATTTCGCCACTATATTGAACACCTTTATTTTGATAACATCCATTATGTTATGACTATCATGCCCATTGCTCTTTTATATTTATAAGAAAAAAGTGATGTAATGATGGTTTGAGTTCGAGTGATGAATTGACGCATCCTGTGTAAATAGCTACGACATAATTTTTTGATTGCGTAAATCAAGGTCACACACGAAGAGCATATACACTGCCGCTTTTTTATCTTTTATAATATAAATTCATATAGTACGATTTAATCACTTACCATAGATGCTAATAATGCTATGACAACAACTAGGATAGATACGACAGTCAGAAGAATGCAGAACATCCACGGCAAGAGTAGAACAACTATGTCCTTCAAGAGGAAAACGTGAGTTTATAAGTAAATATCAGAGAGGATACACTCCCATATGAATGTACGTGTGTATACGAGTGATTCTGTAAGAAGCATGATGTTTCGCATAACCTTTTCATTGAACAGTTCAATGTACAGTTTTTCAAGAAATTCAAAAGCTAAATCGCGTCTAAGACTTTGACTATTCAAAACAGTATTATACATCCAAGCCATGTCATGAAGCAAGCAAATGAGTAAAAGTCTCAAACAAGAACAGGTTCATCATGAGAAGGAGAGAGTCAGTGAGTTGTTAGTCTCCTGAGGTACTCCCTTTCCTCACGGATCATTGAAATAACTCCAAGCTTGAAGAATGCACAACATCAGTAATGTTTTAAAGTGAGTAGAACCTAGCAATCCAAGTTGTTACCTTTGCGATGCCAATTATCAACAGGACAGAGGTGACGACGAGAGCTCCAAAGGTAACCACACACACAACGAGACAAACAAAGCCAACTGAAAATAAATAAAAACAAAGTCAACGAGATAATCATACATATGTAT
Source organism: Ptychodera flava (assembly GCF_041260155.1). Taxonomy (NCBI): domain Eukaryota; kingdom Metazoa; phylum Hemichordata; class Enteropneusta; family Ptychoderidae; genus Ptychodera; species Ptychodera flava. The sequence goes on along the minus strand of NC_091945.1, from coordinate 22,218,445 downwards.
GTTACATATTTGATTCATCAACGTGGGTGAGTCTATCCTTTGTATTCGATCACTCCGATCTTGAGTATCTTTCTTTCAGTTTGGTATCATGACAATTAATACTGAAGTGAAGTGGAGAGAAAGATACTGATGAATATATAATAATTTTAGATCCATCAAGCCGTTATCTCAAAAGAAGCAACGTACATACATACATACATACATACATACATACATACATACATACATACATACATACATACATACATACATACATACATACATACATACATACATACATACATACATACATACATACATACATACGGACGGACGGGTGGACGGTCAGACAGACAGACACACATACAGACACACAGACAGACAGACACACAGACAGGCTCGGGATTAGTAAATGGAAAGATGAAGAAGGAGCACTTGATGAATGGCGCTTTAATCTTCCTTGATGCTTAGTACACTGTGCTTCAAATGGTTAAAAAAAGAATCTTTACAAAGTCGTGTTCTAAATTCTGTCCCTTACGGCTAATGTAAAATCAGTCAACCAAACCACGACAACACCTCTCGTTATCAATTATTTAGTAATAACCTTTATGCAGTCAACTGCAGATAAAAGTTCAATGTAAGGTATGATTCTCTCAAGATGACAAAGTGTCGATCACGACTATTCGACAATTATTTTAAGTGTGGTTTAAGAAGATAATCTGGTGACTATGTGCTTTTTTTTCTTCCGACTATGTTTACGTGACTTCCGGAAGGTACCAGAAAATACGTCGTTTAGTATTACTTGATTTACTTTTCATTCTTAATGGCCGACGAGCTGTAATCCTTCACTATTAAAGCAAACTTGTACAAGCGGTCATACATAACTTATGAGAGAGAGAGAGAGAGAGAGAGAGAGAGAGAGAGAGAGAGAGAGAGAGAGAGAGAGAGATATATCGTCCCTGCACAACTCACGACCAGACCGTTTTAAATACACTATTGAAATGGAATGGTTTACTCCTAACAATTCTTCATGCGTCGTTAAATAAGACTAAACAGTCAAATAATTTAATCTCAGAGAGATTATTGAATAAAAGCCTCAAGGCTCACAGCTGTCGTACTTAATCACGTCGGAAGAAAAGGCACATGGGTCATGTGGTCACGTTTGTTACAGTGCCCAACCGTCGAAATGAAATGAAACATGGACATAATTCTTTTTTTCTGAAATCAAATCATATATTTATCAAATGCTTACCAGAGAAGCAATGCAGATTTTTTCCTTGCGATATTTGCATAAAACCTCAGCTCAAGAAATCCGTGTATTTGCCGACCCAAGGTAGAGACTGTTCCCGAAGCCTTACTTTGGTCATCCTGATCTACAATTTCTTCGCAAACGATCGCTCCAGCTCAGTGCAATATTACACCAGGCGGAATAGTTTTGGCGCCACCCAATAATTTCCCTGGTAAAATGTGGCTCGGTCATAATCTAATACAGTTATTCTGGTTGCAATAAGCCTTGCATGTTTCTATCGTGCAATCCATACATGACACTTATTGTTGTCTCCATGAAAAAAAGGAACACGTCACAATTGAGAGTCTTTCATTTGAATTTACTTACCTGGCGTGTAAAATCCGAACACGACCAGTAGTACATTTAAAGTCACCTCCAAGCAAGACAAAATCTGAAAAAAAAGTTACCGCAATTTATTATTTTTGTCGTTGTTTCTGCTGCCTTTGTTGTTACATTTATCTTGATTACTTCTCGATACATGAAATAAACGAGGGCTTACTAATTTCCATCCATATACATGTAACACAAATATCGACAGTGTCTGACAAGTGAATGCCTCACTAAAACCCAGCTAAGGTTGTTAAGACTGTGTCGTAATGATGTACAAGCGTTTAGGTAAATGATAATTTTCATGATTTCGTTGGTTACATTTATTTGTTTCTTTCATTTCACACGATGCCTAGAACAAGTTAACCAATTAATCACGCTGTACCACTATGACGTCTTAGGCCATGAGCTAGCATAGGTGAGACCTACCACTCCCCGAGGAATTTTGAGACGAGTTTTTGAAAAGTCGATCATGTATGAAGTAGAATGCAGTTTGTTTGAAATCGGGGCACCGAACCCCGCGAGGTAAAATTGAAAAGTTATTGACTGTTTTAAGTAAAATGCATCCCATAAAAAAAACTCCATGGTGCCGTGTTCATTGGCAGTTTGGGTAGTTTGACTCTAAGGAAAAAGTACATTGAAGGGTCTTTTGATGTATTTCACTTTGTATTTATTGCAAAAAACTATAACCATCATCATCATCATCATCATCATCATCATCCGTACCACCATCATCATCAATATACTTAAAAAGTACAAGTTTTAGGCTAGATTAAGCTTATTACGGTGTGGTTTGAACTTGATTCTTGTTTGCATAGGCCGATCTGAAAGATAAGAAAAAGCGAAATGGCAGGGAATACACTCTTTTCATCGCCAAACCTTTGCACCTTGATCGGAGTGAAAATCTCTGTAAAGTGTTGGGCGTTTCTGACTTTCAGACTTTTTAGAGACTGATAGAGAGTTAGTTTAATTCAATTATTCATCCAGAAGGGATGTATGACTTTTCGCGGGTGTATTTTTACGCAGGGCTGTGAACATCAAGACGTGGATACTACAAAACACTAAGCCACATTAATGGCATAACACTTACAGGATATCTTTTGCCACATAAAATATCCATTAGTTTACCATGCAAGATCAAAGGTTCGAGTTTTCTATCGACTGCGTGATGGTTACATATCAATAGCTGGCAACTATAGAGATAGTGATAATATGAACTTTTACATCATAGTTAAACAGATAATAATTCACACCGACTGTTAGGCTGGGACTACTTTTATGGTGGAAAACCTAGTGTTGGGATACGGCCCTGTGAAAATGAAACAAGTAAGCCAGATAGGTCCGCTTCGCAACAGCATATCCTTCCATGCCAGATAATCAAATACCGTGTATTTGCCTTAATGTCGACTACACAAGACGGCAGCAGTAAGTACAGGTTGCACATTATGCCTTCTCAAGTAAAAAGCATGACCCATAATGTATCGATTGTTACATAAGGATGTTAATTTGGCTTCGATACATTTCACTACTATCTTGCTACCATTTAGATAGCACTTTAATCTTAGTTCTTGCATTAAATTCTAACTGGTCAAATGATGCTGCAATATCGAACCGTTGAGCATGACATAGTGGCTATGGATAATTGCTATTACTTTTCCAAACCCTGACCTGTTAGCAGTGTCAATTCTTCATGAATCTAACAATAAAATACCGTCCAATCTTCGGAGAGATGTTTAGAATTCCTGTTATTAAGCTTTTTAAGGTCACTCTTTCAATCCTCAGAGGTTGATTAGGTCAAATAAATCCAGACGCTTGTTTGCTGTGGCAATATTTGAAATGAAACTCGGATTATATTTGATTTTTCACATCTAAGTTATGCGTTCGTCGCCATGTTTGAAAAATATTCTGTGGTCAAACTACATTAAGCATTCTCATATTAAGTTGCCTTTTACCTAAGTAGTGTTATTGAAAAAAGTGTAAGTTGTTTGTCATGGTTTCCACGTTAATAAGGTATTTGTTGTTCTTTTTGTCCGAAATAACTAATAATTAGTAGATGGTGTTTTAATATTCAATGTTACCTTCGATATCTAACCAACGTTTATGATCCTTTACGAAAGATGTTAAAGTGGCGGAGTGTTTGGGTGCGTTACCACGGTAAAATGCTTGCAGACATGAACACTCTGAAATTACCGAAGTGTAGACACTAAGCTTAAACAGTAATACAATTAAAAGTTAAATGATTGCTTATAGTGAATTTCAGAATAGCTTGGAATTACAATGTGCTTGGGTGTTAAGAGAAATGTTTCTGCGATAGAAAATGACACCACCTGTATCCATTACAAACGTTCTCTTTCGATAAATTTTGAAACAATTAAACCCAATATGACGTTCACTGTGCCACAGTCAACATCGTCAGTGTTGCCGTGCTCCCATTGAAAAACTCACCGTACACAGACTGCTTGAACATTTTTATGTGGTCTTTATCACATTTTCCGGCGATGAAACTGCACAGAACGCTAACGACAGGTTTTTTCCTCAGTGAGGTCGGCACAACGCCGATCGGTGTTGCCTACACTAACGTGTTCTGTAAGTGAGAACAGTGGACGTCGTATTGGGTTCAATTGTTGCAAAATCTATCGAAGGAGAGCATTTGCAATGTATGCAGTTGGGGTTATTGTCCATCGCCAGAAACGTTTTTTGTAATCACCCACAAGCACGTTGTAATTCCGAGCTATTTTGAAATTCACTAAATTGTGACTGGGTACACTACGTTGTGAGTTTGAAACCGCTTAACAATACCATATTTCACTTTTATTACAATGTGTTGTTAACCAATAAGTATTTTCAACGAGTATTTTCTATAAGTATTTTCTTACTCCTAAGTTACACCCCGGCCCGTTAGTTTAAACGACCTTCCTATGGACGAATCAAGCGAATGTGAAGTATCCCTTGAGGAGGCATCGCATCTCTTTATATAGGAAACTTGGCTATCTATCATAGAATGCTGAGCTCGAGACCCTGGCAAGTCAAGATTTAGAGTACTAACTAGCGCATGAGTGATGAGGTTCAAGCAAATTGTTGTGCCCTGGAGCGAGGAACCTTTACTTCTCATTGAGTAATGATACCAGGTACCTCACGCTGTAATTGGGCTTCCGCCTACTGGATGGCGGCATAAATAAATCGATGAATAAATAAACAGCTTCGTTTCATATGGATGGTAACTTAGGGGTTGAAAGCTCATTCAATACAATGATAGGGGAAAAGTCAATCTCTTTAGGCATTACTTTCCCAGTTTTGGATGACTGACTTTATAATTTACACTGGACAGAACAATGAAATCTGTGGTCTATAAAGTTTCCCCTTCAACTCTCTATATTAACATAACATGAATAACATGATGACAGAATTTCATACCAGAAAGGTATACTCATGAGTTGACGTTGACCTCGCAAACTGTAATCCTCAGAATACGATATAGCGAGGTTTATGTTGTCTCTCGCACGATATTATTGCATGATGCACATTATTGGAGTGAAGATGCCATTTTAAATGGTGTATCGCGACACAGACAAACACTTCAACCAGAGACTGTGTTGTCTTAACTGTTTAGACACGCCAACTTTCGATTACTGAACCAAATTCGTCAGCAGTAGTAGTCAGTAGTCAGTAGTCTGCACTAACAATGTAAAGAACTTCATGTGCCAGAAACTGATGGAGAAATCTTTGGAGAAGGCAGAGTCAACTTTCCCCTTAAACCCAAGGAAGTCCCATTCTGCAATCGTCATAACACAGTTGTGACTCGTCGAGGTGTGGATAGACATTCATATTCTATGTACTCTGAATACTCTAAACGTCATTACACAGTAACTCGTCCAGGTGTGACTTGACAGTATATTCTATATACCCTGCTAACAAATCACTACTTGGTGGTCGCCCATTAAAGCGGTAACATCGCCTGCATTTTAAATGCGACCTGTGTTCTCACGCAATCATCGTCAATTTACTGGGACTCGGCTACACCATGATAGAATACGACTTCCAGAGGTAACCCTCTGTGAGAAAATTTCATTTTTGCCAAAAGAAACCAATTGAAATTAAAATCGTGTGACATAAAAACTTCGAAGTATAGGAGAACATCCCTATGGCTGGACTCAAAGATTTTGCCGTGTATGAATAACCAGTAGACTGTAAGATGTCAGATTGGAAGAGAATCCATACAAGGTAAAATCTCTCAGTCATCAGTATGGCCGTTAGTTACAGAAGCCCAAGTTTTTAGGGAGTCTTTCAGATATTTTGGTGGTTTCTTGTAAAACTTTGCCTCTTTACAAATAAGTTTCTGGTATTTGCAACTCCTTAAAATTAGTGTTTAAACTGTTTGTCGACACGGTAGCAAAAAAATCCATCTCTTTCACGGCCATGATGAGATTTTCTCCTTTCTAGGATTTGATATTACTGTGTTTTCTCTGAAATACTATTACAAGAATTAAGCCATATTCAGTACAATAGACTTTCGATCAGATTCGAACTCACAAGGTACGGCACCCAGTCACCTAGTTACTGTCAAAACCGCTCGACCAAATCCCTCCCGACCCTTCCCGTCAATGTGCATTAGCCATATGTTATCACTATCAAATATAGACGTAGAGATGTTATTTCCGGACTGTCGGAATTGAATTGTAATTTTTTGATTATTTCAAGATTCCGTCACATTTAGATACTCTATGCACCAGTCCAGTTGCCGGTGATAGAAAACAATCATTCCTTTTACTCTGTAACTCTATGGGCTTCTGTAGATGATTTGTGATAGAGCTAGGTTGCGGCACACTGTTATTCAGCCTCATCTCGTTAAGTCTCGTGTATTCTATAGTCATGATAAACCTTTCATGTTAAGACTCACCTGTGGAGTGTTGAAATGTACAAAAAGCGTGTCATTTTATTTACAATGGTACCGTCTATGTGTACTGCCCTAACAATTTAAACGCATGATGAATTGCTTTTTCGAAATTAGTGTAGCAATCGAAGACTTTGTGGATAACGTCTGACGTGAATATGTTTGGTGCCGCACGTGGTAGCCAAGAGGTTAGGCGTATGTTGTCTCCTGTCGCACGCACACTGGCTATAGTAATATTACAATCATGGTGTTCAAACTCTTTGAAAGGACGACAAACTGAGACGGTGATCGGCGACACATGTCTCCTTGTCTTCAGGGCTATTCCTACATCCTCGTCATCTTTCATTCAATTATGTGGCTAGGATAAAATCAGCAAAACTTGAAAACCATGATAGTAAACATCGCTGAATCTTGTCCTTAACATTTGCCTACGTAATATTTTCTAACAATGTTCTTCTTAAATTGAAACTGGATTATCCTCCCCAACTGAACACCATGACACCTGTGAAAATATACTTTACCGACTCTCCCATTTTGAAAGCCTCAGGGTTCCGTGTTTCTGTCTACTTGTCTCCTGCCCACGCACCTGTGACGACGAAATACAAATAACGCAACCATGGATACGACTTTTTAATCTAACAGCCGTAAGTCTCAAGGACTTCTTACTATTGAATTTGAGATATTACTTAGCACATATTGATATTTTTTCATCTTGATAAAAAGCAACAATAATATTTTTTAGCTATAATTGCCAAAACATGACTTTCAAATATCGAAATCTTAATACTTGTATATTCTATCAACACTTTCGCTTATTCAAGCTTCAAATCTGATCTAACCTGATCTTGCCTCGTCTTGTCTCATCTTTCTTATTCACCAAAGTCAAGTAATTACTTCTTAATAAATGATCTCATTTCATCTCTACGGTACATGTCATTGTATCTTATTATCTCTTCTTACTGAGAAGGGGTGTCTGTTGACTTGTTATGATTCTCGTATAATCTCTAATAATCTCGCATCGGGTAAAAATTTCTTTATGCGTAGAGATATGTTTCATTATTGCTCGAAACGTTTATCAAAGCTAATATGTACCAAATGTTGATAGCTCATTTTACTAGCGTATCATATTAACTGAGATTTATTCCGATCTGTTCAAACAAACCGTACTGAGCTTGTGTCTGATATACTTAAATATCAATGAAATGGCAAAATGAACTTTATCCTGGAGTCTGAGTACACAGCTGCAGTATGCCTGTTCGTCCTTCTTTCGGCAAGTAACTAAAAGGTTATTCCGTTACATTAAGTGGCGCTAATTTGTCGATTTCGATGCCGCTAAGATGAATTGAGGCCACTTAACTGACAAACAGCGACAGAATAGGAAGATCAAGATAGCAGAAACTATGACCCCTTCACGTCCACAGTGACAACACACGTACGGTAGTATTATCGCAAAGATCTTCTGACGACAAGGAGTACGATGAGTAATTGAAAGGGACGCAACATCACGAGATGACTGAAACCGAACTGCAATATTTTTATAAGTTTAAGTATTCTCTATAGTATTATTTTAGTGCATTTCTGTTTTTCATGTTAGTCTCAGACGAGTTAGGGTATATTATTCATCTCTGTGTGTTTCTCTCATATGAACTAAAATGTCCAACCTTTTCTGGCCTTTCGTTTAGCTCAAAACCATTTCGATATATCGGCCGGACCTACGCCCTGGCCAACTTGTGACAATTAATTACGTCATATATGCAAATGGTAGGCTTTCTGACAAGGCTGTGATTATTGGATTTCCTTCCAAATGTAGAATATGAGATTTTGAAGGGGTCTCCTGATCAAACAAACTGTCGATTGATTTGATACAAACTGAATTGGCCTGTTTTATCTGATTATAATCGTTCTAATTTGGCTTCGACGTAGAATACTAATAAGCAAGCAAATGTGAGCTTAATCCAAAGTCCGTTTTTTCTACTTCCAGGTACGAAGATCTGAGAAACGTGACCTCGCGTGTATGGGGAATTTCTTACAAAAGAGTGCAATTGGATAAGTAGACTGCACCATTAGTACTAATTCGTTGATCGTTCTTGTGTTTTCAGGATTAGTCTGGTCAAAGCCGGGCGAATTCTCTTACTCTTTACTGTTGATCGTTTTTCACGCTTGTTTGGCATGAGTTAACTGTAAGCTCGAAAATAATTCACTTGGGTTCACTGTATGGGAATGATGAGATGCAAGCTTGATTGATCAGCGGAATGAAAATTACCGCGCTAAGTAGTTCACCAACTTCTATGTGCTATCTCCGGCGCTCTATGCAAAGTATATGGTCGGTATCAATTATCGGCATAGAACCTTAATAAATGTCACGACCTTAGTTCCCTACAATTGCTTGTGTGGAATGCAGCTGTAAATTAAGTAATCATTTATGTTATTCCAGCCAAGAACACTCAGTGAATGAAATTCGCGTTCCAAGCAACCAGCCAACAAAGCAGCGTTGATTTGATAGCACGCGCCGGGACCTATCAGCGAACCCACGCAAATATAAATTGTAATCAGTGACGCAGATGGATCTTTGGTCCCATGTGGGTGATTACTGCCAGCAGTACTTGACAAACTACATTCCTGTCAGCCTCGGCTCCGATAAGACGCGTGAACAATGTATCAAAATTTTAAAAAGTAATAAAATATAAACACTTCATTTTATCCTCTCTTCCTGTGACAAAGTTACAATAGATTGTTCGAAAGTAACCTATAAATAATATACCTTATGAATCATTCTTGGAAGCGTTATCTGCATTCCTTTCCTATCTGTTTTCATTTTGGCTGTAAATGATTGTACAAGACATGCCAAAACATGAAACCCAGTGAAAGATGATTGTTGCTGAGAACGACTGTAAACAGAAAATTTAACAAACGTTCGGACCCAAACCATCCATTTGTAAAGCGGGTGATTGCACTCGATCAAGCAAAGGTTGGGAAGAAATGCCAATAATATATGTATTTAGAAGATAGCAACGCCTATTTTCGATATGATTGTAAGATGCTTGTCGTTTGACTTATGCCAGTGTGATTCACCGGTGCATATTTTTATCTCAACGTAGGCCTGTGTATTTTGCTTCTACAAATTCCTAGGTTGTCCTGAATTACATGTACATACAACTTGGGGCACCTCCTTCAGTGATTGATTGGTAATTATTGAACTTGCTGGTACTCCATGTGCTGTATACTCTTTCTAATCGATTCAGTAAGCTTTTGTGAAATGCACCAGGGAAACTGAGGAAAAGAAAATCTTTTGAAATTCCCACATGAATCGTCCGCTGCTGTACGACTGTTGAACCTGCCCATAAATTTCCAACGGTCGTGAATATGAAAGGTTGGAATCAGATCTTTGGAAAGTTAGAATGGAATAAAGATTCGATAATTATTCCCGTATGGAAATTAATTTACTGTAGACAAAAAAAAGCCACCGCACTAATTTATTCGTGTCTAAAATGACGTACACCGTGTCTTCAGTGTACTACATGGATGCGATAGTCATTTCTTTGAGCAAAGTAGAGCCTTTTAAAATAGCATGATGCATCCCGAAGTCGTATCTTAATCAAACCTTGCTTCTGTGAAACGCCGGCAACATCAGAAATATCTGTCACGCGCAAAATTGTCTCTCACGGACAAAATTGTATTTCTATGTGTCTATGTATTCCTCGGCGTCAACTCCGATGTAAAATCACGTATTCACAATTTTCAATCACATCTGTAATTGGTATGGTTCACTTGTACCTTTGAGTTCAGACAGGACTGTCAACAAAGGCGGATTTTGATTGACAGGCCCGTAATTGTTGATATAGCAAATTACTTTGGTAATACATGTAAGGCTCTCTTAGTATTTTCCTACGGGCTTCTTGGCTAATAAAGTAGCATGTTGTATGTTGTGTGGTTTCTTGTGAGTAACTTTGACCCAAGTAATCTTCTATCATTTAGAAGTTCTAACCAAACATTCGACGAATTAGACAGGCGGACGACACTGTAAGCATCGCGTTTTCTGCGGCGGTAGGTTATTGAAGTGCATTGTATATCCAATGGCCGTATGAGCATCCATAAGTAAATGTAAATAATGATGCAAGATAGAATGTATTATATCATGAGAAAGATCCTACTCATCAATTTATGTCTGCCGTATATGTCGGATTTGGCTCGCTATTTCACACGTGTCTTGTCTTTCTCAATACATAGTGGTTATCAGTTGTGGTACCGGAGGATAGGGCAGCGAACCGATCAGTCCCAGCAAGTATATGTTACATCTGACAGAAAGAACCAGGAAGTAAGAGCAACCAATGTTTTTGGCCTTTCGATCAATTGCGGTCAATACAAGGGTCGATCGAAATGTTTATCATTATGACTTCTTCGCTGGAATTTCTCTGTAGAGTTGGGGTTTTTCTCGTACTTCGTGACAAACGTTCCATTGCTGGTGACCGATACGCACACAAATATCTACCCATTGTTTGATATTAGGTACACACACTCTCGCCTATCACGTTTATGTATAAACCGGCCGGATTCCATAGTTTTGGTACATCTTATGTCGAAAACAAAAGTTGTGAGAAGGTATTTCTTTCATTCATTCATTTTAGTCTTATTTAAACTCTATACTATCATTCTTGCTAGCTGGCATACTTTGTAGTTCGTAATGTTATGTAATATTAACTCAGGTAGGATGGTTGGCATGGTGGGTCTTGACTTACGCAAAGCATTTGATACCATGGACCATACCATCCTCCTGAATAAGCTGCAAAAGTATGGTCTTGATGACAGCGCCTGTTGCTGGTTTCAGTAATACTTGAACAACAGAACCCAGGTTGTTTTTATCAATGGAATTTATTCTGAAACTCGTACAACATCAACAGGAGTTCCTCAAGGATCTATTCTTGGTCCGCTCCTGTTTTTGGTTTATGTTAATGATCTGCCTGGTTGTCTGTCACATTGCACTTGTAACTTAAACGCTGATGATACAACATTCTGTTGTTGATACAGATATTAATAAACTTTCTACCATATTACAAGAGGGTCTTGTCGAGGTGAGGATTGGCTAATTTGCTAATTGGTTAAGCCTTCACATCGGGAAGACAAATGCATGATTGTTTGCAACCTTATACAATACACTATTCTTCCCTACCTTGACTATTGTAATACTCTTATTTGGTCTCATTGTAGTGAGGCCACTATTTTGCGACTACAGAGGCTGCAAAACCGTGGTATGCGTATCATATTGAAATGTCACTATAAAACACACAGTGTAAATATGCTTAAAAGGTTGAATTGGATGTAAGCGAAACAAAAATTGTAATTTTGTAAATGCGTTTTGATGAAATAATAATTCAATTCCTCCCTATCTAAATATGTCATCTAGAACAGATCAAACCAATAATAGAACTAGGGCAAGTGACGGAGAAGATCTTTACCACAATGACCGCCATAGAAATTCCTTGAAATGCATCGCAGTCAATATTTGGAACAGGATTCCTACTTACATAAGAAAGCTGGAATCTCTGAATAGTTTTAAACGGGCATGTGCCCGCCATGTCTTGGATGTTTTGTAATATTGCAATGTATTCACTTTTACTTATTGTACTACGAGTTATCTTTCTCAGCTTTGTTCTGTCTTTGTCAATTTTAGTCTTTTATTTCAATTTCGATTTAGATGTACTTTTAGAGATTTTTTGGCTCCATGAAAAACAGCTACTACTTTGTAGAAAGCTGATTGGATTCCAATAAAGAATAACGAATAAAGAATGGTTTGATTTACTAGGATATTTTTTTTCTCTAATTTCCCAACAACTGGCTTCTTGGAAAGCTAGCATTGTCTTCTTATTTCTCAGAAGATTGCGATTGATCTGCAATAGGGACATTGTTGTTCACTTTTTATTAGTATTTTCGCTTGTGAGAGAAAATGGTTTTGTTTTCCTTTTTTAAGCTACTGCGTTCTTTCAACTCTTTACCATATTTTGGGAAGATGTTTTATCCTTTACATTTGAAAGAGATAACATGTTGTCACTGACAAAGAAAGGGTCCGAGTACAAGGTGGATTAGAGTTGCTCTTTCCTGTGTTAGATAATACTGTGACATGTTTCAAAGTTACTAAACAGATTGGTGAAGCTTTTAACAGCTGTGGGGTTTTCACATGCTAATCCGCGTGTTTCCCCATCTGCTTTAGACAAGAACGAATAATCTCAATTTGGAAATGAGATATATTACTTAACAACAGAGATGAAATGAGATTACTTAACAACAGAGTAAGGCATAGCTGTAAAGGCGAATCAAATGTTATAGGATGATGTAAGATGAATCTGCCAACAAGTTTCAATTATTAAAATGTAATCTTGAACAGTATATATGTCTAAAATATTGGCGGAAAGTGTGTTTATTTTTGCATGAGAAATGACTAGTGGTCAATGTCTATATACCGGAAGTCCTGAAATGATCCCATCATCGTGGTTGCATTGTGCTGTGCGCATCTCACGTTTCTGAAAATTATTGATGGTATATCATTGAAAACTCGTCTCGCTTGCGTGTTTATTTCGGACTCATTGGTATTCATATATCTGAATCGCACCTCCAGCCTGTATAACCGATCAGATTCTTCTGCAGCGGTTACTTTATGTGCTTATTGCACTACTTAATCATGAATTCAGACAAAATATGGTGAGTAGATGGAGAGCAAACAGCACGTCAACAAAGCATTTGCTATTTTTCCATAAAGGAATATTTAGTGATATATGCCTCTACCTTCATATTTGGTCAAGGGCCTAATACTTTGGTATTAAACCTGTCAAATTTAGTTTTTGATATTCAAAAGTCACAACGCCGTCATGACTACGTCATGCGGTCACCAGAATTTGCATACATTAATATTATTAATAGACCTGAAATATGTCTGCCTCAGAAAGCCAGAAACATAGTTTAGGCGGTGCAAATATTTGATGATCCTTAGAAAAAAACTAACCTATTGGCTTGTAAAGATACAGTAAGCCAAATTCCTGAGCGGCAAGTGTAATAAATTGTCAAGAAACAAGACCTCTACACCGTATTTCACTATAGACGATAAAATGCAATGATGTAAAGCCTTAATTGCCATGGATAAATCAATGTTGAAATTGCAAAATCGTAGACGCAGCCTTGACCAGTCAAAGAGTGACTTTTGATAAGAAGGGACATGAAATCTTCACCATTTCCCGCAAAAATCAATAATTATGCATGATCAGAGTTAATTTTCCTTGTACAGAAACTCCAGTGACGAAAGACCTATGCTGATGCCAAAAACCTGAAAAGAGCTTTGTTTTGACGACCATAAAAATTAGTACCAATCGTATTATTGTTTAATATGGGACTGTTTAAATTACGTAGTACTGTATGACAAATGTGTGTATCGACGAAAATATGTACCTGTACATACCACATTAACATTAATTATGAAGGAAAAAAAGCCGCTTTAATTAATTTTAACAGCTTAAAAATTTGTCAAAGGAACTGTTGAAATATATTTAAATGAAATTTTAATTTGCGTAAGGCCCGTACTCTAAATGCAGATGACATTTTGGCAAAAATGCCAGCATTGCGAGGCTTGTAGACAGCAACAGGCAACTGTTTACATAATTTTAAACAACACTTACTGTTACAATAAATAAAGTGATCCCGGTTCCACAAAACCTATTTTTTATTCAATCCATCATCCATCAGGCGGACTCCCAATCGTTAGGATAAGGTACCCATAACCCACTACGTAATAGAACAGTGAGGAGCAAAGTGCCTTTCTCAAGGGTAAAACATCGTGCTGGAGTCACAAAAGCCAGCATCCTCTGACAGTGAGTCCATTACTCTGGACTTACCGGTTGACATTATATGTGTTGCTATGTGTATATTTAGAACCGCCAGGTAAGAGCCCTGAGCAAGACATATATCAATGCCATGTTTAATTTCAGTTATCTTGCTGGTCAAAGTCTCGATGCACGAGATGGATAATTAGCAATTTACTCGACCGATCTGAGAATGCGTTCCTTTGCGCGTAAATTGGTTTATCTTGGTCACCCTTTGACTCCATCAGCGGCGTCTCAGGTCGTCTGGTCTGATTGTCGTTTATAGCGATACTTCTCTGTAGAAACTACTTCCTCAAAATAAGGCTATGCTTTTCACTGATTATATCTTCGTCAGATGTAATTGTTGTATGATAGATTTCATATACCTGAGCATTAAAGTAGCACCCAACACTTTTCACTGCACATGGTGCATCTTCAGGATGGTGTTTCAAAGAAAGATAGAGTGTTATCTATTCCAAGGTCACACATTGATCCAAGGTAAACGGGGAGCTGTAGAGGGTCTAGGAATGGAACGCTTTGTAAAGATATTTGTATAATGTGAATTTAACATTTCTTCGTGATTCGTAGGCAGGTAGCTAAACTTTGCTCCATCAACTTCAAATAGGAGATATGTTGATTCTTTCTTTTCAAAATACACGATTTGATGAAAGCGGGTGCTGTCGGACAGTTTCAATGTCTATAAAAGATCAAAGAATCCCTCTCTGTAACACGGTATCCTTTAATGCAGTATGCGCTTCGGGCCAGAGACCCGGTATCTCAAAGTCTTCCGACTCTCTGCAGGCTATAGATTTCGCTGACCCATTTTAAGCCCGGAGGGGAAAGTACGGTAAAGCTGTCGCGTGTTTTGTCGCACCTTTTACCAATCGAGTTAACAAATAAAAAGGCGGTAACGGTGAATTCAAAACAACGGTAGAATTAGGATAATCTACTTCCCAGATCAAAAATCTTATACCGTAAACCCTATTTGTTATATTAAGGAAGAGAATAATTTAAATTTTCTTCGCGAGAGGTGTAAAAAAAGTGTTGAGTATTTATAAAGATCAAACTTTCATACGCGAGGCAAAGGAATTTGCATCTTAAATGGTTTATGGTGAAAATGTTAGTGTAAATATTTCGCCAGGCCTAATGAAGTGATACACAATGCAGCGAAATGTAAAATACACGCTACCATACATTAAAGATAAACGCAAACATCAACGAGATGAACAGTGAGATGAGTTGCTTTCCCTTTATTTATTCAATGACGATAAAGTGAGAGATAAATTAGACCGTACAACTTGTTTTTCAGGCAAAAATAGATACATTTCGCCGGTGTGCCTTGTTATGAAACGCAAGCCAAAGCTTCATTTGATAATCTATTAACTAAGAATCCATTATATATATAATATATATATATATATATATATATATATATATATATATATATATATATATATATATATATATATACATATAAGCGCTTATGTGTGTGTATAAGTATGTATGTATGTATGTATGTATGTATGTATGTATGTATGTATGTATGTATGTATGTATGTATGTATGTATGTATGTATGTATGATAGTAATATATAGCCTTTTAAATAGGTGTTTGCCTTGTACATGAAACATCCTAACATAAATATAGATCTTCACCATAACTATATATTAGTATGCAACATCCAGGGATGATGTAAGCTTTATGTACGTCTGTGTAAGCGTGTGCGCAGGCGGCTAGAACTAAAATACTTGACACGGTTCGTATATACGGGTATACAAAGCGCAAAGAACTGATTTTATACCGAAGAAAAAAGCGCAATTGAAATGTCAATTGACGCTTCTGTTACTTGTTAATTGCCTTGAATGTTAGCATTGTTGATAGCTCAATATAAATGGACCATGACAAATGTCTAACCGTTTCAATACTTGAATTACTCTGCTTATCGCAATTCCAACTTTTGAAGGATGAAGAAATGGCCTCTTCATAGTTGCATGTGCTACATTGTAAATTTAATGTTTGCTTACGTAAAACGAACTGTCCTTGAATACTTTGCTGTGATAAAAATATCTCAAATATGAAATATCTTACGGATAAACTTGGCCGTCAAGACGACATTTATCAAAAACATCATTAGCGTTCCCCAAGCAGGGTTAATATTCAGTATACAGTTTGCTACGAAGGCTGTTCCTGATTGTCATTCATTTTAATTGAAGCTGCAACATTTGTAAAGTACAATTTTTACAATTAAATTTTACTATAAAATTACTGTTCCTTTGTTCTTTAAATGTTTATTGTGCCGCAGGAATAACTGACCGTTTTGGTATGTTCATGATAAATTCTGACAAGATTTATCAGAAATTGATGAAAAAGACAAGCATATTATGCGTGATTTCGGGGAAAAATCCCTGGGAACCCTGACACCGCTGCGTGCCGCTCAAATAACAGGAAAGACGTCCACTTACGCATTTTGATGATGGAAAGATACAAGGTAAAGTAAGGAGAGCAAATTATGTGGCTTGTAATCTACAGACTTAATTTTCCATTATCCTGACCGAGCAAGCACAACATAAAACAGCATAAAACACATTTTACTGTGCCTTGAATAAAAAAGAGCTGTTTAGCCTACAGAGGCTTTTATTACCCAGTGATCGAAGGGATAATATATATATATATATATATATATATATATATATATATATATATATATATATATATATATATATATATATATTATCGTGTGCATAGACTAATTGATGCCACATTATTATTTAGCTAACTGTATGCGACAATGGACGATGGTTCAAACTGGACGATGAATGTTGCCGTGATACTCAATACACGTAATGCGAGAGTTCTCGTGTGAGAATCGTGGCTATAGGTGGAGATATTTGCCACAACAACGTGGAGGCAATGAGTGCGTGCTTTTGTGGTTTCGGATACTTTGAGTCCTTCGACGAATCGCGTATAGGAATAGTACACGTCTACGACACAATTTATTGTGTCGTGTATGATATTTGAGAATATTAAAAAGCTGTGGCATCAATTAGTCTATGCACACGATCGAAGAAACGTATTTTGATTGGGTTCACGCCATCTTTTATAACCACACTTAATCTTCCAGAGGTTCAGTCAGGGATTCACACAAAAATGGTCAACATTTAATCAGAAATTTCGACTTTTCATTCTACATAACTGATACCACTCGTCCCAAGAGTTTTATATTTTATGGAGTTTGATAAACGATACATCACATTAATGAAGTCCTACTAGCAATATTGAAGAGGCAGGGAACGATCATTTTATTCATCTGAAGGGAAAAGTATAGATCTCTAGACTATTTCACTGATAACATTATAGTCCGTATATTTAAAAAACTTCACACTTCTTAAGTCCTCCCAATACTTTTGCGTTGTTATGCCAACGCTATGTTTCAACGTTGACGTTTAAACAGGAATAAAGATAAACCCTTTTCCTCTCAAGTGACGTGTGCAACGAGGTATTAATTCATAAAGGACATGTAAAAGGTCAGTCGCGCATCTGTCTGTTGAAGGAACATCCATTTGTCAATTTGATCATAGACAGTTTCTCTACCGTCTATGATTTGACTTACCCTGTTTTTTGCATTCTCTGTAAATAGACACTTCCAACTTGCACACAAGGACGAGTCGGTGACTTATTATAAATTACAAATTGCCATTTTCTAGGGGCGATTTCCTATTACAGTTTATCTCAAGACAGTCTGCCGAGAATTTTTAGCTGTATCGTCTCGGTAACAAAATTACAGGTGCTATTAGTACCACCATTTCGCCCACCTCGTAGTATAGGCCATATACTTTGACAAAGCTCTACAGAAGCATTGTATAATGGTAAACAAATAATAAATTGATGCTTGATATTCTTTACTGCTTGGGCTCTAGAGTTAACAGCGTTCCGATATGAAATGCAAGGCAAGCCAACTACTGGGCGCCATCAATTTTCAGAGAAATACACAGATAGAAAACTCCCACTACTGTAAAGTGGAGTCTGAATCGCAGATAGAAAGCTGTCATTTGATCTTGTTTGCTTTATTTTGTTATGTTTTCCTGTTATGAGTATAAAATTCTGGTTACCTTTTTATACCGTAGTGGGCTTTAAACGGGGACACAATATTTTGATTTGATACATGCAAAAGAGAAATGAAATATGTTGTCTGATACATGTATTTCTCCGTAATACAACTTACCAGTGTATAAAGTGCGATCGCCAAACTACCCGTTCTGACGTTGCAGCAACAACAGCACGTCGATAGCAGACCCATTTTCTCTATCGTTCCCGCGCGCGCGATCTTGTGTCGTTTGGTAATGCGCGATAAAGCCTAATCCAAAGACTATATTGAAGTCAACTGAAAGAAATCCCGAGCAACACCATGTCTCGAGGAAACGCCCTTCATATTTATATGCATCTCCCCTCCGCACAGTTGACAACAACTGTTGCGCTCAACAACATGCTAAGTGGCTGTTCCACTTGTCGTCATCACTTCTTTCTTGTAATTTACAATTAAAATATTCACTAGAACTTCTGTCGGTGATAAATGCAGAATGCACCATTTCTGCAACACATGATGGTCTGCTTTTCCTTAAATGTGTGGAACATTGATGAAAAAACTTTCAACGTCATTGAGCAGTACTGTTTTGCGAAGGAAGTCGAGAGAAGAGGGCACACTAAACAGTGAGGTGCACAAACTGTTTTCGTTCTTGAAGATGATTTCACCGACTTTCGTTCGAATCGAATTAAAGGTTGGCCTATTTTCTATTATTGGCGTTTATTTATTTATTTATTTATTTATTTATTTATTTATTTATTTATTCATTCATTTATTCATTTATTTATTTTTTTATGAAATTGTTTATTTGTCTTGAAGAAAATATACTAGTCTTAATGCAAGAATCAGTAAAGGTCATCGTATTTCATTTATGGTTTTAGGAATGAATCGCAGTACTTTTATAACAATACCAAGCCCAAACGTTTATTAAAGATGCTATTCATGGTGATAGTTTCGTCTTGTCACTACCAATACATGGTATATATGAACCTATAGGCAAAGAAAGGTTTAAATAGACGGACCAGGTTAAAAATTTGCAATGATTTGTTAGTTTATTACCGAATATCAGGACAAATTTCCTTAAGCTTATGGGCTGTGAATCGATCTCATGTTTGTAACATAATTTGACAATGACTGGCGTGTGCAACTTTAATGCACAGTGTAACAGATGAGCCAGAATACTATGTCTTTGCAGTACTTTTTCTTTATCATCAGCAGCAGCAGCAGCAAACACAAAAGCATAATTGACAACAATAACGACGAAGACGTTGTTATATTCCACACGATAGGCACTCGTCATTGCATCAGCAGCAGCAGAAGCAGCAGCACTAACAGACATATCACATCACCACAGCAGCAAAAACATCAGCATAAAATATATCAAACTAAATATTAGAGTTTTTCCTGGATGCCTAATGTATGATGGATTCGAATATGAAAATCCTTTTGAACAAGAAGTATTTCATTTAAGCTCTCATTTCACAGACGTACCAAACGAAATAAGTGATCTTGAGTGATGAAAAATGAACTGCAAGCATTAGACCTCTTCTTATTGTACAAAAGATTTTCCGATTTCTCATGCAACTAGCCAGGTTACAGTAGTCGGTTGCACAGTGTATCAAACGAAGGCCAGTAAATCCTGACAAAGTAATAAGTAACTGAAGGTCCCTCTTTTCAATAAAGGATGAAGGGGTAGGCAGACTCATCCTTTTTTAATATGAGCGGTACAGTATTCTCACGCATGCTGTGTTCAAAACGCTATCACAGTCAGTAATAAAAACAGTCACTCATCAAATCCCAATCTTAAATCGTTGATATCTTAATAGAATGTTTACAAGGTATAAGTATGGGCAAGAAGCACAGCATACATTTAAAAAAGCAAAACATGAAAAACACGTGACAAATATGTGGTTAAGTCAATACAACAAATGTATTGTCTTCTTAAATCATGAAGTGATGTCAGGTGTTTGAAAAGAGTGAGCACATCCTGTCACACACGTGATACTTGCAATGTATCGATCTATGGTCATAATAGAAAACCGTAACACTTTATTAACGGATCTCAATAATTAAGTTTGAGTTCCACAGAAATCCGAAATCAGGACATTTAAGAATAATAATTTCAAAGTACCTGCCGTCTGTTAGCAAATAACAAGTAACTGTTTTATATGCAACATGATTCAGTGTCCCTGGATCGTGGAAACTACATCGCCAAATGAATATGCTATGTACAATAATGTATATGTATATGACGTATATAAACCTACCGGCAGCAGATAATTAAAACTACCGTCACTGTGCTGTTTCATCCATATTTGGCAGTCATACTTTCGACCATGATAACGCCTCATGGTATCAACGTGTCACAGCGTAGGTGCAGTACGTGTCGTGCGAGCTTCAAATTTTTCGCTTCATATTAATATGCGGACAGACTTGCATGTAATTATGACAATACAATTGTACTTCCTCCGTAAACTATTAAAACTGAAATGCTCCATTGCTGTAGCCGTATCGTTACGTTGAACTCAATCATACTGAGCAAGCTAAAGAGATAACTGATATTTGATTATTATTAGTGTATAATATGACATGGTATGAAATCATTTTGGCATGCCACGCAATTCAAAGATTCGAAGTACTGATCTTTACATTACGGTTTACACATCTCCAAACGTTAGTTGTTCGTTCTAACT
Source organism: Ptychodera flava (assembly GCF_041260155.1). Lineage (NCBI taxonomy): Eukaryota > Metazoa > Hemichordata > Enteropneusta > Ptychoderidae > Ptychodera > Ptychodera flava. The sequence goes on along the minus strand of NC_091945.1, from coordinate 22,197,341 downwards.
ACTGGAAATGTAGAACTAGGGCACCTCAAACTTAGATTTTTCACTGTGTTTTGCTACTACGCGAAGAGACATATCTCCCTTAGCCGACAAAATTAAATTTACAAAAATGGTGCCACGTGACACCGCAAGCCCCTTTAATCCATTAGAGGGTAGGCATGTACGAACACTATTGCAGCCCAAGGGCATGCCATGCAGTGGGAAAAAAGTATACCCTGGTTAATGGTTCGCGTGAATTACTTTGTCTGTGTATACACTTAAAAGTGTACACAATTACAATGTCCCTTTCTCTGAGGCATTACTTTCAAGTGTTTCGACTTTTAACATCCATAACGATTTTAACTTCATGTTTTTGAATTCGACAATGTTAACAAACGTCTTTCTGCTTTTAAAAGAATGTGTCAAAACACAATTAAAGGTGGAAACCCTGTCAACAGAAAATCTTTTGAAACGCGTGCTCGACAATATCACTATTGACAACATCTGTACAATAATGTGATAGTTTAAACTACATTTATTTTATATGCACTTCTAGAAAATACAATCCAACGCTAAAGTTTGTTTCCCAAAACGTGACGGGTTAATATACCTGTATATACGTGTGTAAGTTCTTCGCGACTAATTAAAAAACAAAGGTGACGGGATGAGAAGGCACTGCAGGTGCCGCTAATCATTGCGAGTCTGTGCTTGATTGTATCGCCTGGAGGAGATTGTCTAGATGACGGTTTGTCATGTGCTAAAGATTAAAAGAATCCTGTGAGGCAATATCGTTTTCTGCGTCGTGCATATCCCACTGAGCTTAAGAGCTGGTTGCTCCTTTGTCATGATTTCGATCAGGTTCATCTTCGTTGTCAGAATAACAGCCAAAAACAGTTCTTACTTCTGTGATACATCGACCCTATCTGCAGCTCAACAATGTGAGCATGCGCATTGTAGGGTTGAACTTTCTTACCCTGCAAACAATTCAGGCAAAAGACTTACTCGAAGTGCACACTCTTAAAATTAAGAAAAGGGTCCCCGAGCAACACGGTTTATCATGCGTGTGTATTGCCTGGAAGAGGCGTTCACTGATTCGGTGAACAGCACGCTCCAGCGAGGATTTTAATCGGAAACCTCGGTGTCATTAGTGCGGCGTATCTTTTCAGAGAGGTCGTGATCACATCACTAAAGGGGATATTCCTTTTCGACGTCGATTCAATGGAAGGGATCTACACAGGAAAATTTACACGATGTCCATAGATACCATTTTATATATTATTTTGCATGTCTAAAGTGTTCACTGCATCAGTGTGATGGAAGAATTTCTACCCAACACCACACGCAATTAACCTGAGAAGATTAAAAAAGAAGTAATTAAGTAAATAAATGGCATATCTAGACAGTATAGTAACCCTTCTTTGTGTTCCTGAGATGTCTAGATTATACTGATGACATGGTAACGGCATTGTGTCTGTAACAATGGTAACTTTGCAATGTCATAACAAATGCATTCATTAAGGACTTCAAAGGTCACTACTTCAGGTCTAGTCATATGCATTAATCGATCATTGATCTCTTTGTGTTCTTGAGATTTTCAAATGCTGTTGATATGGTTACCACTCCCTTTCTGGAACAATGTTAATTTTTCATTTCATAACGAAGAGTCTAAAAAATTTGATGGGCACGTTGATCATAACAAAGGGAGCAATGAAGTACGCTTTATCCGTGTATACATAACTCACGACAAGAATTTTTACACAACAATTATCTACGAACTTCAGTACCCATATTCAGTTGCAACGGACTTAATTATGGTGGCATACCTTAAATATACTGTAACATGTACATATTGTTCAACAGCACTGCTTGGTAATTCAGTTATGAGTGCAAAGTAGAGCTTACGATTTATCTTTACCTTGAATTATTGGGCATGATGTATGAGTAATTCTTCATCCCCCTTCATACGGCAGTGGCGTGTAGTTTGAATGAAAAAGCCCTCATAGCATGTCTTAAGTGGCTCCAAATTACTCCGACGGATAAAGGTATTCAGTCGCAGATATGATGACGTCAATCGAAGCACTTTCAAGAGACCGTTGATATAAGGAAATAGCGGGGTCTAAATCGGTCAAACCCATTTTGTCTTAATTTCAGATGTATGCTACATTTTGAAACATTTTTCGGGTTCTTAAAACACAGATTAAAACAGCGATAAAAATCGAGCGTCATAGTGAAATTAATTCGTTGTTGATATGACACAGGTGCTAACTTCATAATTTCCTTGGTAATTTTTTTATTAACAGATAATATGCCTACTCTTGTGTCTTCTATCGGTTATCTAACAATCTCATACAAGCAAAGTTCATTGAACCTATGAATGCCATGTATTGCAGTGAATTGTTGAGTGAAAAAAAAACGCGCATATTGGTAAAAGCTACAGTTCCTTACGGCAAGAGCTTATAGGATGCACTTTGAGAGAGCACGGGCAGAAGGCAGGAGGACAGATAAAGCGATAACCACACTGACAGAGAGAAAGGCAGACAGACAGACAGGCAGACAGACAGGTAGACAGATAGACAGATAGAAAACAAACAAACAAACGGACAGACAGGTGGCATCAACAAATGGTAAATGTTGACCATGAATTTATGATAGAGTGGAAGTCGGCAGTGTTTGTAGTTCATCAATTACCCCTCCCCCTGGCAGGATGTAATAACTCTCTTGTCAGCAATCACTGGATCCGTGACGTCATGCCTGTGCCAACGAAAAACTTCAAGGTATTTACTATCATCGATTTTTATGCATGTTTCGATGTGTTTTGCATACCCTCCTCTGACAATTAGAGTGCGCATAAACGTATCAAATAACCGTTGTACCATTAAAGATTACTGCTGTGGAAAGTCTTGCTTGCAAATACTGGAGTTAAAGGTCACTTAAATCCACCGGGAAAAGTGACGTAGATCGAGTAAAAAACTACCGTAGCTTTACTTGTCTTGCTGACGGTTACATCGTTTGATAATCGAAGTAAAAGAGTAGGCTTGACTGCAGAGTGGAGGTGACGAAATGGCAGAAGGGCTTTGGAGAGAATCACCTAGTCGCCGCAAGAATTCTCTCGCGGCACTACATTTCTCTGGAGTAGCACTCAAAACCTGCCCATGATAACTTGTTCCTTTGGTTCTCCTTAATTGAGGCTGCAGAAACACCAAAATACTCGACAAGTCAGGATTAAGAACAGATAATCATGCCTTGGTAAAGTTTGCCGACTGTCGCCATGAGAACTCGCACGCGGCGCTACGTCTCTCCAGTTGCATCCACTTGATGTCATACTTTCTTGGACGGAATCAACCTGGTCTGTGATTACTTGCAAATCTCCTTAATTAAGGCTACAGTATCACTATAGTACTCGATAAACCAGAATAGTTGACAACAGCAAATCATACAAACAGTCGCAGTTACAACTTCCGTGTTAAGTTCCTTAGAGAGTTCCGGAAGGCACGAAGTTCTAGAATTGTAAAGTCTCAGAGGATTTGCAAAATTATCGTCGAACGTAAAAAACTGTGAATGCTGTCGCTTTATCGTGACGATATCACTGTTTCTAGCATTCTTAAGATTCCTTTTAGCGAAGTTTTGTATGTCACCATCGTTGCTCTCTTAATTTGTGGCAAAACAGAAAGAATGCCAGTTGACATTTGGATATGACGGTTGAAATTAATATTTGATGGCAAATCTTCTTCTTTACATGTTCAATAGATCGGTTATATTATTCTGAAGAGCAAAATCTTGTGCTGGTCTTAACATATACTGAAAGTTAATTGAATTGTTAAAATATCATTGCCCTTCATATGTTAAAGATATCGTTAAGTATACTTTCAACGTTTCCTAAAGGAGGGCATCACTACAAGACTTGTGCAATTATAAGATTGGTCTCCATGTATACTGTAAAAATAGCGGACGCCAGACGCGTCTTTACGCGTTCAAAATGTAGATGTCGGTGTTCAAATTTGAACGGCTAGTGTTCATATTGTTAACACTAGTGTTCATATTATTAACAATGATGTTCTTAACCTGAACACGTAGTGTTAACAACCATCTCCTTCAAGTGTTCAAAACTCAGCATTACAGAAATTTTGCAATACTGTAAAACAATTAACAATCTTTAGTGTTTTTTTACTTTACTATGGCTATATTAAATTTACTACTGCATCGCTGTTAGGCAAACGTACACGGATTTTGATGTAACGAATTTCCCACTAAGTGAAAAATATCTCCGGTCTAAAATTACTGAAAGCATGTTTTTTCTAAAAAAGAAAGTATACAAAATAATTTTACACGTTTATTACGGGTTGAAATTTTGAAATTTTGAAAAGAAAATCAGATAACCACCATGAACGTTTTAATTTTAACATCGGCGTGCAAGAGGCGTTCTACTCCTTAACACTTTGGTGTTCAACTTTGGTGCCTTTTCTTATCCCGTCATGCATCAAAACGGAAGTTGCGACATTTTTCTTGTAAACGCACGCTGAAGTCGTGATCGTGCGGAAGCAAGACCAGAAAGGGTAAGTTTCCTCTCCAAAATAGTAAAAGGTGTTGAATTTTGAAGCATCTGTATTATTATCCTTTCAAATTAATTGTATTGTACCTTGAAATAGCTTAACTACGTGAAGAAACCTTTTTTTCTTTCAGTGGCTGCTATACCAACAACTAGCTGTGAATACGCAGTTGTACTTTTGGCCTAGTCTGGTTCCCTGACCCATTTTCCCTGGTAGAGGGCGTGGGGAAAAATAGGGTCAGGTACCGGCAAATGTAAACATGGACGCTATTGGGTTAAAATAAAACAAGCTGTGATTGGATGAAAGTAACACTTGTAACTTTTTCTCATGTTTCTCGGGTTTCGCACTTTCAGGCTCACTTGACACCAACTTCTTGTCGTGGAGGTAGAAAGAAAGACTTTCTACCTCCATGATTTAGCCACTGTGATTTAGCACACCTCTTGATACTTTTAGAACGTCGACATGATGCCTGGCATTTTTCACGAAATTCGGACACTATTCTATCCATCGAAATCAATCGTCGTTCACAGTTCCAACAAAGTTTGCTTTCAATTAGCTGTGATATCGCAGCAGTACTTGTGGCGTGTATCGAACGTGCTCGGGTCATTGGGGTCACGCCACAGTCGGCGATGACCTCAATGACCCTAGCGCGTTCGATACACGCCACAAGTACTACTGCGATATCACAGCAAGCCTTCAATCACCTGTATTTCCCCGTACTTCTGGATTAATCCTTTCAGTTTATGTTTCCCGTCTCGTGTGCCAATGTTTTTGGTTCGGATACCAGTGTTTGAACATAATTCTGATCCAGTCGAATTTTGACCGGCGTTTTTATGGTAGCAGCCATATTTGTTGTAGCATGTTCTGTCAGGTGACTAACCTCCGCCATCTTGAACAAAATTCTGTTCAAGATGGCTACCCGGTACCTGACCCTATTTTTCCCCACGCCCTCTACCAGGGAAAATGGGTCAGGGAACCAGACTACTTTTGGCCATAGCCTATCGGATCGATTTCACTCGGGTCAAGGGTCATCGCAACACAACTGTAGCGATAACCCTTGACCTGAGCGCGATCGATACGCCTTGCATAGTACCGCTGCGTAATCAAAGCTAACACATGTCTTTTAGTAGACACAGTCGCATGTAAAACATCAGTTAAACATCGTAGAGTATACAATGTATTGTTTCAGCATATGAGAGTTTGGCTTTTTTATTTTAATCAGTTGATGACAAGAAGCAGCAAATATTTTGTAACAGTATTGAAGAGAGGCACTGTATATGAAAGTCTCCCCTTCTCCTTAACCTAATCAGCCCCTTGTCTTTCATTTAAAGTTTCATCTCGCCATATTACCTATTGTTGCATTTTTTCAGGATGTAAAAAGTTCGATTTAACTGAAAATCGAAGAGCTGTTATAGAAGCTGGTGGTACAGATAACGAAGAAGATGAGTGTACAGGTAGCTGTCTGGAAACAAGCTTGAGAACCTCAGTTCATCTCTAATGTAGATTTAAACTTCCAAGGGTCAGTAACTGAATTTTGATAAGTTTCTGTATTTTTGTTCTGAATTAATCTCAGCTTTGGTAGCATGCTATGATCAACTAAATGTTGCCGGAGAATAAGCTTTCACAGACGTGTAGTCTCCCTTATTTAAATTATTTGAAAGCGACAGACCATTCAGAGTAAAAATGTCCACTCTGAATTACTGATTTCTCTGAAATTTTCACTCTGAATTTTCTGTCACTTTCTGCTTCAATTTTTCATCCTCCCTTGCTCTGATGAAGGAGACTTCACGTCTTTGAAAGCTTATGCCCTTGTAACATTTAGTTGATCATAGCCTGCTACCAAACCGTAGATAATTTTGTATTGTAGCTCAACACGTCTCTTGTACTTAGCAACTGGTTTTTAGCTTTGGTGTCAGCTAAATAGGTGGATGTGTAGCATTGTCCTCAAATTTGTACATCCAAAGGTTTTTCTTCAAAACAGCCTGTACGAATCCTTTAATATTTGGATTACAAGTCCCAGAGATTACCCTAATCATATATGTTCAATTTGTATTTTTGCGGCGAATTTTGCTATTTTTGGCAAAAATCTTCTTCTCTTTTACTGACGTCTTCAATATTTGGTAAACATGTCCCTAAAAATGACCTTAGTCAAATTTGTGCTAGTTGTGATGAAAAATTCAATTTTTTATATTTCATGGCAATTGTTGTCATTTTTGGTCAAAAAATGTTTAAAAAATCTTTTTCAAAACTGCTAATCGAACAGCTTTGATATTTAGGACATAGATCTCTAATGATAGTCTTTTTCAGGTTGTTCAAATTATGCAGAAATTTGCAACTTTGTATTTTTAGGACATTAAAGACATTTCAGACATTTTTAAGACATTAGGGATTACCAGAATGTGATATATTCAAGTTATGATGAAATGTACATTTTTTCATTTTAAGGGTGATTTTCACCATTTTTGGTTTAAAAAAATGTATAAAAATTAATAGCAGGGTACACCAGAATTTGAAAGGTCTTTACGAATATGTTTTAAATTTCTCAGAAGTATATTTTTGAAATGTCACCCATTTATTTCAGGGTTTATTTAAAGATATTACAAACAAACAAACCTTTTGTTTATGAAGGACTTTGTTGGACAAGGAAATAGGTTTTACCCTGCCAAGGACCCACTTTCCCCATTTCTGCATGTTGTGCCTTACTGTGACACTTTGACAACTTGACATGTTGTGTTTACTTTAGTGTGGACAACTATATACCATGTGCACCAGAGAAGCCTTGACTAACTTCTTTTTTCTTCAAAATTTACAATTGTCTATACAAGAGGAAATGTCTTTAAGAAACCATCTTACAAAAATGGAGTATGCATTTCATACATATACATCTTTTCAACACAATAAGTATGCCAAATTTTGAGCTTTTTCAGATGATTTTTGTACGTTTTATGTTCATACTTTAAACAAGTATGAACATAAAACGTACTCCACAATATGGTGATTTTTATTGCATATGTTTTGATAGGAAGGTGTTAACACTGTTGGTTTTTTTTCCTCTGACAAACTTTACATACAAAGTTGCAATGTTTATTTGCCCATTTTACAGTAAATTATTGTATTTTACTCTAGAAATATTTCGTGTATTTTTAGAATAAAATAATTTTACTGGATATCAATTGTCTGTAATGTTATTTCAAGGCTTGAACACCCCCTGAACGCCCAAAATTAAAGGTGTTCAACAAGCGCGCATCATGTGTTCTAGCCTTTAACACACTTATCGTTGAACGGCGTCCATGCGTTCAAAAAGTGTTACAGCCCTTTGAACGCGTAAAAGCGTTCAATTTTTTGAACATATTTCCTGTGCAACGTGTGTTCAGATATGGAACACCATGGTGTTCAATATACTGTCTGATGAACACTATAGCGTTCAAAATCTGCACACGTGTGTTAAAATTGAACGTTGGTTGAACACGTAGTGTTAAATTTCTGAACGTCTACAGGCGTTCAAAAAGTGTTACAAAAAGGCGTTTAATTGGTGTTCTATCCTTTAACACTTAACTTTACAGTGTAGTTTTAATTACTTTAAACCCTGAAGATGTTTATGCGTTTATACAGATTAGTATCGTCCTTTTGAATTTACGTAGATTAGAGATTATGTTTGTGGGGAATGAGTAAAATTATAAACACATGACAATCACCTATGATATACTGAATGGAACATCTCATAAAGCTATGATTTACACATCAAGTTTACCTTGCTTTACAATATAGGGCAGAACACAGTAACTGTTTGGTATACATATACATTGGTTTCTGCATCAAACATTATCAGGCAGCAACTAATATTTAAAAGAGCTGTTTTCAAACTGACTGTGTGTTTCTGAAATATTTTATCAAATGTATAGTTGCATAGTAGTTCTATACAGTTGCATATGTATAGTTAAATAAATGTTTCAGACGTTGACAATTGGACCCATGGCTCAACTTAAGGTAGAATGCGCCTCCGGGACAGATAGTTGGACTCTCAAACTTCTAAAATAATGTCTGATCTGCCACTTGTGGGTGCTCATTTCAAAGCTCTTGGAGAAAGTAAAACTTTCACCGGCTTAGTTTTTCCAACATCTAAAATTAAGTTTCCCCATAGAGGTAACACAGGAATGGCGGCCATTTTGAATTTCAAATATCGCAAAATGTTGGGTAATTTGTTTCGCTCGTTCAAAACTTGACATGGTGACACCCGACTTTTATTGGTGATTTGGTCAGAGAATTGTTCAAAGATTCATTCAGGAAAGTTTGAGCAAAAGTTTAAGTATTTCACTTTCGATTCGAGGCGCATACTACCTTAAGGCAAACTTTAGTGAGGCCTTGAAGCTCGGCTGTGGGATACAAATATAGCCGTGATATGAATGTAGGATGTTTTTTTAAAGCTTTGAGGTTTATGTCAACATGTTTATTCCGACTTTTCGGGCTTCCTGTGAGTTTGCTGCTGGTGTATGTGGGTGTCTTGTTTTTCTTTCTGGTAGCTTTACGCAGTGGCGCCGGGAAAACGAACAGAAGTAATTGCATCCGCATATTTTTGTGCATTTTGTAAGAGATTGTTCCTGTACAATATGGGTAGCATCTATTAAGACTGGCCAAAAAGGTAGAATATTGTTTATTGGAATTTGCAAGCTTGTATATAAGCAATAACTCCGCCTGTATGCACGAGAATTGGGTATAATGTGTGGCAGGTGACTGCCATAATATAAAGCAAGCTGTACACAAACTGAATGTATAATCTCCTACGAAAAGAAATAATAAGCTAAATATGATGAGGCAGCTCTTAAAGCAAAATTTCAAAATGTTTAAAAATTGTATGGATGTGTTTAATCATTTTAATTTATTCGAAGATTAACTTTTCTCATACATAAACGATCGTTGTTTCAGTATTAACCTTCTGTTTTCTAGTTGAGGGGCCTGTTTTAGCACTGGTCTATTATTCTTCTTTATATCACGCCACATGCTCTTTCTGTGTTGCGATTTGTCAATCTACGTCACGTGACGAGAAAATATATATATACGTCTAGTCCCCACTTCATCGACAAAAGTGACGCCAGAGGTTTATATATTATTGCCTGAATACATGGGTTTAAGTGCCCTCGCAGCGGGAGACAATTTGTCCTCCTGGCGTCGGGAAAATTGTCACCTGCAACATTTGTGGCATTTGAAATGCATTTAAAAATACTAGTATGCTGAATGTTCCTTACATTGAACTTCATTTGCAACGTTATCTTCGATATAATCATGGGCTGGTCTACGATGTATAGTCCCTCGGTCACCTTGTTCTGAACGATTATACCTTCGTTGAGAGCACGGCATGCCGTGTGTGTCGGGTCTATCTGTCCTCGCCTTTGATTAAAATGGATAACACTATACAAGGAAGCGATCATAAGCGAGGACTGCATTGGGTAAATTACATATTAAATATACATCAAAATGTACTTCCTGTTAGTGTTTAGTTTTAAAGAAACAGGGTCCAACAAAATGACTTCATAGAAATATACCGTCAGCTTATTTTGTTTGACGGGACAAAGCCATCTCTGCAAAGTTTTCCCTGGTCAATATTTGGTTTTGAACTTTAATTTTATGTCGAAACATTAAATATACTAATGTCAGTGTAAAGAAAACCTTCTAAAATGTTTTAATTGAAGTGAGCAACTCGGTAGAAATTCAATTTATTGTGAAGTATCGGTAAATGTGTTGGCAAGCGTTCCGCATCACATTTGCCCCATATAAAGTGTATGCATAAAATGGCCTTGCATATGTCGATATCATCACCCATTCGCCTATTCAGCGTTGTTGCATTGCGTAAAAAACATTCCCGAGGGCATCGACAGAAAAGAAACGTGACCGTGGCTACAATTCCCATAATTTTGTATGGTTCTGTCAAAGAGGTATATGAAATTCTGCGGGAGCGTACATAATTCGATGTTTTGCCTTGTGGCTGTATCCTTCCTGATCTGTGGTATAAATTCGAAAGCATATTTGTCCCTTTGAAATAAGAGTCGGTTCGGATAGATGTAGGCGAAAACAATTTGTAAAATTATTACTCCGTATAGCCTCAAAAGTGTAGCAAAGATCAAAGCTTTTCGGGTAAATTTGTCTCTCGGGGCTTCCTTGAATCAGATTCCATTTCCAATTATTTCTGAGATTCATGTCTTTGTCATAACTTTTGTCGCCTTGTATTCAACTTGGAACGCTAGAGAACGTAACCTACTTCTCTAAGTGTTCATTGTCCTTTTCAATTAGGTTTTGACCTCCATATGCAGCTTAGTAAGCAAAGCCGTCTGTAACAAATAACATGGCTCTGAAGTCTTGAAGGTTTTGAAACCTTAAATACCAAAACGCGCTTTGGAAAGCCCTAATAACTATAAACAGACACAGTCATAAAACTGTACGCTTTTAGGGTAGATGTATGCATGTAATTTGAACGCCCTTGGTTTTCTATTCAGAATGTATGTAATTTTCTATATTCCTCTTGTATTTTTCTACATTCAGATATACCATTTAACAATGTAATATTTGTTGTCTCCCTTTGCCTTCCCCGAGAACTAACCAATCTTGTTGTAAAGCTGTAGTTTATGTTAACGGTTATTGTAAGCTACATCATAAATCTGTGAGGTATATTGGTGCTTGATCCCATATTATCAAACTGCCATGCTAACCAAAAGTACTGCAGATCAATGTAGCTGAATTCTTTTGATCGCTGACTTGTTTACTAGGCGAATATGCACCCTAGGTGGCGAGTTTGAATCCGATGTGGAAATTACTGATTATCTCTATTTAATAGAAATGAAGGGAAATGATTTAATAGAAATGAAAGGAAATGAAAGTATTTGTTATATATGTAGTCGGTACACGGCAACACTTTCGCAAACACCCCTGTAATGGCGACGTAATGTGAATTCTTCATCAAACCGATAAGTATAGAAGAACATAAAATGGTAAGCAACGTCCGGAGTTCCCCCACATTTCTGATTTTTGTTTCATGTTATGTATGTTGCTATCATATGTAAAGATAATTGCTACTTTCTTGAGAAAGTGATCTGAAGAAATTCATGATTATGTAACAAATTATGAGATGGGTCAGTTTACTTTATGTAATTGCTGAAACTTTAACTCTACCATATGTCAGAATTACAGAATTACAGTGAACTACAATGAACTAGAATGCTACAACACAAACGGCACTAAAGATAGACGTACTTTCCTGTCCATGTATCCTACATCCCAAGAAGCAACGCCAACGACGACACACGATACTGCTGCTCGTGGAGACTACCGATGATTTCTGATTAATGCAAACTTGAAATACAGTCCTCAATAACAGGCCTGTGTCCCGATTTTGTAGCAGTTTAGAACATTTATATATATACTAGTTTGCTTTTAACATTTAAGCTTGAGCCTTTCTTGTAAAGGACAAAGCAACATGATATCGAACCTAATAATGATGATAAAGATAAGTATGCTAGGCAAGCTACTCGTTATTTACCCTGTTTACTTTTGTCACTTTCACTCGATTCACTTTTGGTGGCCTCTAGATATTTTAGATATTCTGGAAGGATCATGCTGGTTTTCAGAATTGTTGTGAAGTTTGTCCATTTTATCTCAGCATACGCAGAGCGACAGGATATGTATGACAATGTTGGAAGAGCAGTAATTCACTTATCTCTCCCCTACCTGCTACATAAACTTTGATAATAGGGCGGTAACTGGACCCTATTATTTCAGGGTATAGCCAAAAGGCATTCCTTCCTGTTACTCCTACCAACTTTTCAATTAGGTTTAGAAACAAATGTTCCATGTTATGCTCCACAAGAATGTTGAACATTTTTAACATTGTTAATATTGTTAAACAGTGCCTGCTAGAAAACACTCATAATTATATGTTCTACCTTGATTGATTTCTGAATTTCTGTTACTAACGAGACCCGCAAGACTGAAAGCGAGCTTGGAAGCGAGCGGATGTTGCACGTTAAAATTGATGCCTTACACCTGAGGCGGTTGGCTGTGTAAGTGTGTGTTCATTATGAAGTGAGTACATTCCCTTGAAAAGAGTGCCATCCTATTTGAAAACGTCAATTTCCTCTTTACCATCGACGACAGTTAACATTTGATGGCTCCCAGGCAACAATCATCCAGTTACGATGGTCGTGAATAACTCTTGATAAAGTAACATCGACTTTAGCTGTGTACTTTGCTACTGATAATGTGGAACGGCTGCATAACTACTGACCGCGTTGTGAGCAAGCTGTCAGATATAATGTATTGCAAAAATCCGTTCCCGTTATCACCATGGCAGTTTATCTAGAAACTCTCATGTTTCGCCGATGGATAAAATACTTCAGCTGTCTTGAGAGAGATGTCGTTTTTGTCGTAAAACTAGCTTATCTCAACTACAAAAACGGGTAAGTTTTTACAACATGCTTTAGAAACGTTTTTAAAAAGTGGCGTGTACATGCCTTGGTGAGAAAGAAGCCTAGAACATCCATGCCTACATAGTTTACATGCTTTACAGTATCAAGCCGTTAACTTCAAGCACACAGCTGACACACCGACAGATAGACATGCGGACAGGCAGACAGATGGACGGATAGACAGACAGACGGAAGGGCACACTGTCCGTGACAATAAAATTGGCAGCCTTGGATGCCTGATAAAACCAATCGGTTTCTCCTTGCAGACTTTTCCATGCCTCTGCAAAGTGTGCGTTCGCTGGTTCCAAAAAGACAGACATTTTCATGTACGAAACTCAATATGGTTATCATAGTGGATACTCATCGGTTTCTGTGTGCAAACTCTTAGGATTGAATGGAGCAAATCGTTAAAACAGGTCACGCATTTTCTTCAGCGGATGAAAGTGTCAGCTAAAGGTGACTCAGGTGAAATAGTGGAACAGATACCGCGACAGTGTATGTGCTTTGTATGTACATGTATGCCTGCCATGTAGCAGGTAATGTTGGTAACTTTCGAAAGTACAAGTCGATCGGCGACGAGTCAGAAAGATTGCCAACGAACAGTTTCTTTCCTTCCATATAAGAGTTATTCAGGGATGACCGTGATCCCCCCCCCCTAACTTATCTTCAAAACCCCCTAAATAGTAAAAGTTGTTTCATCTTTTCCGGCAGTCTTTAGTTATTGTGAAGATACTAGTTATCCGATGAATGACAAAATGCGCTGGCGATGTATCTCTACTTGCAAAGACAAATAGGACGGGTCCACTAGGTTATTTACATGCATGTGTAGTTACAATGCCGAGCACAGGATGGCATGGTTTAATCCTCGGTACAACCCCTGTCTTTTTAATAAACCAACATCAACATTCATAAAAACAGGCACGCGCTGACAGCTTTTTTCTGGGCAAATACATATTACGTTGTCGAAGACAATGAAAGGATTTGGGCGGTGTAAAACACGGGTAAAGTATGACACCGTTGTGTTTGTTTTCGAGAAACTTTGTCACGCAATCATCACATGCACGACCGTTTGAATGATTCAAGATCACGTGACAAGAATAAGTTTGAAGGCAGCAGATGTAATCGAATTGTATTTTTAGTCTAAATCCTATCACAAGAAATATGAAAACATCTCACCATTCTTTACCAAAAATTGTCCTGTGCAATCTGTAACCTGTTAGCGAAAAGTACTTGACCGGAATTTCTGTGAAAAAACTGCAAACATAAACTTCATTTGTTATTCAATGTTGATAATGAAAACTTCAATAGGTACAAACAGCTTGTAAGGTTAATTTAAGCCTTTAAAATGACTCGGCAAAGTCTACTCTTCCGTAAGCGAGAAATAAGGAAAGACAATGTATCTGATATCACACCCATTTATCATGAGTCTTCCTTATTTTAAAGTTTCAAACTCTAGTATTCTAAACAAAAATAAACAACGAACAAAGTTGGTACAAGTATCACTATGATAATATGATGTTGTAAACATATCAGAAGAATTGTCACTTAATAGTGTGTTCACAGGAAAAAAACTTTCTTTTTGTAAATCAACATATGTGTATTACTGAGCATTGTTTTAACATGCATACACGTATAAACCAAAAAAGAGTCATTATCGAAGGCAAATATTACTGTCCAAAATTCTGCATTATCTATGTCAACTCACTATTTTATTAACGTTAAAAAGTGCATGAAATTGATCGCTTTGGTTTGATTGAGTAAAACAGTAAATGAATTTTTCCAGGGAAGCAAATAATTATTGTTTACAAAAACAATTATTTTATTTTTAATTTGCCAATTGTTTCAAGCATATCTTGACAGCAATTTTTTATTCAGTATTCCTAAATTAAAGAGAAAGACATGTTGACAGCATTGGCTGCGTAGTGACTGTAAACTATTATTTTTGAACGACACAATCTCATTTCCTCGTGTAGCCATCTTCCAGTCTCCCAAATAATATTTAAGCCTAATAATAGAATGACAAGAAAGTATGCGAGTATTTTCGCTGATATTTTATAAGATCGTGGGAAGTTCCAAACGGTCAATACCCTTTCTTGCTCATTCATAAATGGCGTTAGTGCTCGGATGTATATCGTCAAGCTCTCAGTTCTTAATACTGAGACAAAACGCAAAGGTAACAGTGTATTCCAAGGACAGAATAGGCGCCCTTTCAAAGCTCAAACATTTGTGTTTCCTTGTTTTCTAAGTCGTTCTATTACGGTAGTATTTTCAAAAGTTTAAATAGATTCGTCATCTAGATAATTGGCTTTCGGACCTCCTTCAGATTGCAACAGCTACCATATAGTCCCCATTTTAAACAGGCGCGAAAGCTAATTGTCTGAACAAACCATTCAAATTTTGAAAAATAGCTTATTGTAATTTTTTGTCGAGAATTCAAATTAGTTAATTGGTTTGTCGATATGAGCCACCGATAATCAACTGACATTCAAAAATGACTTTCCTCTTTTTCTAAGCCTAATTTTCTTTGACTGAATATTTCACTGACATGAATCAGTTAAGTCAACGCCATGAATATGCCATAAGAACATACGGTATAAACTTACATGTATTTGCATCTCGCACCACTAGTGCGGTAACAGAATGTAAACTTTAAATTGATCGAAAATGTGACAGTCACTGAAACTTCTTGAGTCGTTTGGTAAATGTCCGCAAAGTTCTAAAACAAATTACTACAGTTTGAAATAGAGTTTCTAAACAAAGCTGAAATAAAGCTTTTTCAATTGTAACAGTCAACATAATAATATTCACTTGTATTTTACTTTCAGCCGTTTATCTTTGATTCTATGCATGTTGCATTGGTATCAACTCGGCTGTTTTAGAGAAATTGTTCAAGTTCGTCTGGCTACTTGCTCAAAGCTTATTTCCGAGAGCAATCACTTTGTTAAAATTATTTTCATGCGCCCATGCAGCCGGAATTGTCATAATTGTAAGAAAGTGCAATCTGTTATCGTTATGGAACCGTTGATTTTAATACACATCCATCAGTACAGCTTCACATAGGCGTTGTTCCATAGGGCATTCAAATGCAATCTCCCTATACTTGAGTGTTGGTTGTCGAGCTTGGTTTCTCTTGGTAAACCTGAGATCCTTCTGCCTGCTCTGTAAGTCCACGTTGTTTACTCTGTGCATTCGTTGAATCGTTTGTGGCCTGTGTTAGAACAATAACGAGGGGTTAACAAATATTATGTCTGGGGTATCAAAGAGCATAAAATCGTCAGGTTTTTTAATTCTTTGTAAACAAAAGCCGTTCATTATTTCCGAGAAAAGGCTTTTACTGATGTGACTTCACGCAATCAGCGTACCAGCGCACGTTACTTTATATTAACTGAATGCGTATGCCCGTCTAAATCGTTACATCGATTTTAGTAACACCGCACCAAAAGAACATTCTTTTCAAGTTATTTGGCTATATGCATCCGCCGTAAAGTAATTGAATTCGTTACTTCAACAGGGCAAATTCTGTATGTTCCTGCAAAGTTAAATTAAAGAGGTTTAGATAGGCTATCATATTATTTTTACGATACCATTATGGTGGTTATAAGTTTGGAGACGAGAATACGCCACTCCATCACGTAATATGCTTAAACTGTCTTTATACCGAAACGAATACATTTGATACGTGTCCATTTTTAATATCAGAAACTCACTAAAATTACAGCTCTTATATTTGAATCATCGCACTTAAAATAGACGCTAAAAGAGGTAAATAAATTGCAGTGATATCATGTTTTGTACACCAGACGTGAGCACGGGAAATTCGATTACTTTTCCGGGGTTTTTTTTGCGTAAAAGTTTGCATCATTCGACTATTCAAACACAAATCGATGATGACTGAAAATACCCTCCGCGCTGTTACATTACTTGTAGTCAGTTTGTACTCTTCATCTAGCAGGAAAAAAACTGTCCTGATTCTTACTTAAAAATTATAAGCTGTCTGAGGAAATCTGTTTGACGCTTCTCAAGATAACGAATAGGAGGCGTATGGGCAGAGCATTACAATTTTAAATACTCCATCGACTGCATTCTCAAAATTTATCCTGTTTTTATCTTTTTCACAATAATTCGAATTATAGTTCCTTCAGTCGAATGAAATCTGTGATTAAAAGGTAGATATAAATGCCCCGAAATAACCTTTGTTTGGTGTTTGGTTGTTATATGTTATTTTCGGTAAATTAAACAGACGCATATATCCCCTCATTAGACGTAAACGATCTCTTATATTCTGAAATACTAAGAACCTGTTATCTTTCTTTTAAGGTAGTATTCACCTCGGAATGAAAGACTTAAACCTTTGCTCAAAATTTTATTCTAAAAATTCTTTCAACCACTCTCTTTCAAAATCATGAATAAAAATCGGAGTCACGGGCAAATTTTGGTACGAGAGAGACAAATTGCCGATTTGAAATTCAAAATGACCAGCATACCTGTGTTAACTCTATGGAGTAAAAAGTTTTGATTTTCGAAAAACAAAGATGGTAAAAATCTTTCTTACACCAGGGGCTTCAAAATGAGCCCCCACAAGTGGTAGATCAGAAAAGAATTGTGAAAGTTTGAGAGTCCGAATATCTGTCCCAGAGCGGCATTTTAACTTCATTCAGGGTTATGCCTGTAATTAGTTAGCTTCGTAGATAGGGAAATTAGATATAAGTTGCTATGATCGACAATAAATGATATGCGGTTGGCTTGAATGTTTAGGTGACCAGCCCCAACAGTGAATTCCCAAATCGATATTTCTGTAACCTGTGCAATATTACGAGCTATATTAGTCACTGGGGTATCATAATGGAACGTTTAAAGATTTCTTTCCTTATTATTCTATGATCGACCACCGACACATATTATCATAGGCTTCTGACAAATAACAACGACACAACACAAATAACAACGGGTTCCTATGAATTGCCAGCACTCGTAATCTACGGCATATTGTTTACTTAAAAGGGTCAAAACATACATGTTTTCATGATATCTTTCATTCAAGATGATTTTATGACTGTTAATTTGTTACCTAATGATGTAGATTACGTCAAAGTTAACATTCTGTACGTACACTATAGATAAGTATTCTTTGTGCGCGATAAGGCGTAGCTATGCATGTCAGGAAGTCGTGACCTACTTCAATATCTAACTCTTATCAACCCAACATAAAAGGAAACATGATGACAAATATGAACGGACAAGGGCATACGTTCTTTATGGTAGATTATAGTAGTCATTAGAGACGCTTCAGAGCGTTTTATGGTGACCTGGATCCATGTGAAATTTTTGAAGATTAAGAGAAAATCATTGGAGCGAGAAAATCATTGGAGCGAATCGTGTCTCTTACATTCAACAGCGAAACCATGCGATAATAATTCTCGGTGATTATCTGTGGCCTTCGTCGTGCTGTGGACAAAGCCAGGTCCCGTTAAATAAAGCGTAGTTCGTAAAATCAGCGTTTCGGTTCGTCAAATAGTCTGGTCCGTCGCAAGAGCACACGATTCTGTATCACAAAAACGATCAAACGCCTCAAGAGCGTTAACTCTCCTGCCTGTTGTAATATATATATATATATATATATATATATATATATATATATATATATATATATATATATATATATATATATATATATATTTTACAACAATATTACAAACTCTCCTCTCTATTGTGATAGAAAGATAGATAGATAGATAGATAGATAGATAGATAGATAGATAGATAGATAGATAGATAGATAGATAGATAGATAATACGCCAAACTGCACAAAATATGGTTAGGTTTCTATTTGCACTTTGATGGTAGTAAATTAAGTGGCAGTGCAAAAGAAAAAAAGCACTTCAGCCGTACTTCACCTCGTTGTGTTGCTCTGATATCTTGCTTGCCTTGGAACCTTAGGTGAATTGAGATTCACGAGTTCGACGCGAAGACGTCCAACATCATCGCAAGAATTTGTCGTTCATTAAATGGGACCTTTGTTAACAGAATTGTTCAACAGTACAATGGAAAGACCGCACCAGTACAGCAACATCTTCCAAAGCATGGTTAGTGGTGCTGAGGTTTAGAGGGCTCATCGGTATCAAACGATCTGACACAGTGACCCTTCCCTTTTTACCGACCGTTATTACATGCATACGATACAAGAATAGTTGGACACGAGGGCAACATGACAATTTTGCAGCCCTCTCACGGGACAAATGTCGATGATTACCTAGCTAGAATGTGTTATTAAAATTAAGATCATGGCGCCCTGCCCGACGGCAGGCTATCAATCGCTTAAGGCTTGATATGTATTCAAGATATTCAATCCCACTGAACATCTGAAGTTAAATGAAAGTTTGAACTTGATTTGTCATGAAATTATACTACAGCAATTAAAGAAACTGTGAAGGACTGCACATCATACAATCAAAAGCTAATATCAGCCCAGAGTTTCCGAAGCAACTTCGAGGGAATGGCTAGATCATTTCGTTATAAGCTTATGTTCCTCTCGTAACAGTAATGGTACCGTTATCAAAATCACATGAACAGTCAACGCATTGTAATCATTAGTAGAACGGGTTTCGGCTTATGGTATTTTTATCGCGGCTGACAAATAGAGGAAAAGAAGTGTTTTCTTAATAGCAATTAGATTCGCCCATCAGTTTTTCTCAAATAAGGTAGTCTACGATGTGCAATCACAGATAAGGGGAAAAGAACCCCGACTCACTCATTAAACAAAATCGGAGTTCCTTCCAAATGCTTTGAAGGATGTGTCCTTTGTTCAATCGCACTGATACATTTAGATACCAGTATTGATACGTTTGTCTATCTCATTCAAACTTTGCAAGCCTTTATCTTCCATTGAATTTAAATACGTAGCGACTATTACAGTGTACTTGCTTTTTCTTAATGTAAATATGCATCCGTTGTTTAGTTACCCGTCTGTCACCGTAGTCTCAGTAGCTAGTTATAACTTGAAGTTTTGACCTCTAAATACTATGGAGAGGGAAAATCAAATCATTGTAGCGACAGATTTGTTAAGATTTTAGTTTCGCCGCTTGCAACGCAAGACGTCATCGTTGGAAGAATGACGCCTAGAGAGACACGAAGAGATCTCTGTGTGATATGCATAATGCAAAGTCAATCTGACTATTAATTACAAACAAACTGCAATTGAATTATTGATGTTTGTGTTCAAATAGCAGGCTAAAACTGCCATTGATATATAAACGCCACTTTAATTTGTTTTATTTTGGAAGTTGTTTTAAAGGAATTATTCTGCTTACCCTTTTATAGTATAACGCTGTTCCTCTTCCGGCCTTTAGTTCTTGATATTGCGATATCACGATAAGCAGACCGTAGATCTAGGATATACGGAAATGAATCAAGTGTTAATAGTGGTTTGTCAATGGATAAAATCTACATTTGATACATACCATATCTTGATAGCTTTATTTCTTCCACTTCCTGTGATATATAATATAGAGAGAACCTTGTTCTATTTTCAAATCAGTCTTTTGTCAGACTATACAATATTTCGTTCTTTTTCTCCTGTACACAACTTACAAGTGATTATTTGCGTTAGTCAGCGATAGCACATATTCAATAAAATACTTTGAATCCTCAAACTCAATAAAATTAAATTCGTCAATCCTGGGTCGACTCTACTGCCTTATGCTTCTAATAGAAGATTGAGTCTTACATGACATTTTATATCTCATTTAGTCAAACGAATTTTTTACGACTTTACGTTTTCTTTGCAGTGTTCTAACTTTGGGCAATTTTATATGAATGATGTTACTACTGTTGCTGTCATAACTAAGATTATCACTATTATTCACTATAACTATAATCATCATCATCATCATCATCATCATTAAAAAAGAGAAATGAAAACGCCAAAAAGGATAAACCATATTTTGGTTGGGGATTTACAAAAAATTGTAGCATTGCATATATGTGAGGGGAAAAGAATACCATATCAACGGATGTATGTATATATATATATATATATATTATATATATATATATATATATATATATATATATATAAAGAATATCATATATTTATACACAATAGTAAACTATAAAAAGGTGAGGTCATAAGGCTTGATTAGCACAGTCGTCTCGTCATCATAAAAGTTAGCACGGCCCGTGCATGTGAATGCAGCGCTTAGTCTCTTGGAGAGTTGCCACGCTCTGATTACTGTTTGTAACGGATAGTAACACTCACTCAAGCAATCTGTTAGGGGTTAGGCGTACTGTATGGACATTAAATTCGACTCTTCCCTTGGGATTAAATTGAAAACTGCTGGAAAATTATTTCTAGCTTCCCTAGTCCGTTGGGAATGTGACTGAGAGCACCTTGGTACCAATTGGGATGGATTTGTTCTCACCGTATCAACCTGTGAGCTGAATTTCTAGTATTATTTACTTCGTAAATACATATAGGGTAAAAATAAAATACTAAGTACGTTTTCAATGTGTTGGAAGAGAGCTCACTCAATGTGTATTTGAGTAACTTATACATGGTGACGCCTGTAAAATAAAATGAAAGCTAAAAGTTCATTTGACACAGAGTAAACACAACTTTACGTATGCTGCAACACTTCATTGGAACTCCCTACCAAATCATATCAAAATATTTCAGAGAGAAGATTATTTGCAGCTGCTATAAAGGCGTACTTGTTACTTGCTCATGTAATTTACTGTGTATTGTATTTTATTTTATTGAGTATTGCAATCTTCTTAATTTGCAGTTGACATTTAGTAAACTACTATTATGCTCGTTTAAAGGTTTCTCATACGGTTACACTTGAACTCGCTATAGTAAAATCACATTTGTTAGGGTCGTGGACTTGACTAGTTCAAATAGAACTATTTCCATGACCTCACCAGAAATACTTTTTGAGTTTACTCCTTTGCTATGTACGATGTTCGTGATCTTCTGGAGAAATAAATTACAATTACAAAATTACAATAAGAAGTGCTAATAATAACATTAACCGTCGAAGGGAAATTTTCGCAAATTCTCAACTCAGGTCTTGCATGAATTGTTTAATATCTTGGCTACATAAAATGCCTTTAACAGATAAATTCGTATGCTCAGAGCCTACACCTATTTCACCTTCCAAGTTGATATGGTACATCCGTTGGACGATCTGAGAGTGACTGATTCCATGATATAACAACACATTATTTTATTTTCAAAAATCGCCGTGGGCAAGTACCCATAATATAAATACAACAAAATCCAACGACTATTGTTGTCGTTGTTGCTGTTCTTGCTGCTGTTGCTGTGTTATTACTGCTGCTGTTGTTGTTGTTTGCTTGTGCTTGTGCGGGTGTTGTTGTTGTTGTTGTTGTTGTTGTTGTTGTTGTTGTTGTTGTGCTTGTTGTTGTGCTTGTTGTTGTTGTTGTTGTTGTTGTTGTTGTTGTGCTTGTTGTTGTGCTTGTTGTTGGAGAAGGAGCCGGAGGAGGCGGGGAAGGAGGAGGATTAATGTCGGTTTTGTTGAGTTACCTCTTAAGTGTGTCGACGCAAAAATTTTACCAGACTCAGTTTGTTTACATCGAGCCAACCTCTTTCTGGTTATTCCCAGTAGACTGTCGGCATATTCTTCAAAAAGAGTCATTCCAAAAGTTCGTGACGGTAGACAACAGTACTGTGGTTTATTTGTTTTGGTAGTAGACACGGGGCTATTGTGTTATTCACGTCCGTGTCTGTTTAATTCCGATTCCATACTTTTAGAATAGTCCGTTAAGTCTCATATATAATGGCAAAACATAAACACAGAGTTTTTTGATGAAATCCATCACGGGTCAAGGTGACTTTGAGGTAGAACGCGCCTCGGGGACAAATATTCCGACTTTCAGACTTTAACAATTCTTTTCTGATATACCATTTGTTGGGGTGTAAGAAAACTTTTCACCGGCTTAGTTTTTTGAAATTCGAACATTTTGTTTTTGTTATTAAGGTTAACACAGGGATGGCGGTCATTTTGTATTTTAAACATCGGTAAATCTTGGGTTATTTGTTTCTCTATCACCAAAATTTGCTGAGCGACCCCGATTTTTATTATTTCATTTATGGTTGAAAGATTCCTTAAGCGAAAGTTTAAGTCTTTCACTTTCGAGGTGGATACTACCTTAACATTTGCTGATGGATCGACCGCTTCTATATGTTTGCCGATTTCATTTTTTCGGTTCAAAAGTCCACGGATTAAACTGCTAATACTTTCACGCCACTATTTTCTTAGTGCTCCATCAACGACCGAATTCGCTTAAATTTTGTTTTATTAGGTAGTAGATATGTTTGCCAGTTACAATATCTGGCATCTGTTTCTCGCCAGAGGCATATACTTATCATATAAAGGCATTCATTGTCCAAATATTATCTGGAATACGCAGCTTTCGATAAAAGTTGAAAATTGCACGCCGCCTCTGTTACTGTCTCACCAAGTAAGTCCGAAAATCACGACATTTTCATTGTCGTAAACGAATTGGTATTTTGCGAATAGTTTAAGTAGCTCCTAAAAATAAACTACTAGTCCCTATACAAGACTTCTCGAGCTCAACAGACAGGTGTCTACTTAACTGGCCTAAGTAATTGCTACAAAACTATCCGTGGCGCCACGGAGTCTGAATGATGGACAATCTGTCTCAAATGTTAAGATTTTCAAGCGTGAAATGCCAATGAAGCTGGGTTGTTTGGAATTTTCTTCTCCAATCCTATCAGGACACAGTTGAATTTATCAGCTTGCTGTAATCTCAGTAATCTTTAATATTTAGTATAATCCTTATCAGAGACGTGACATCTGGAGTGAAGTCTGGAACTTGGGTACCATTTATTACCACACAATGCACGGCCATTGCACACCGATAAAATTAGTTGTCTCTGATCTGCCAGTCCACAGAGAGATCGTATTTCACTCTCAGACCGGTAAAATTGCAGGATAATTGAGAACTTCATTTCCGATACCTCGCTAGGAAAACTAACTGCGGCATTGTTAATGCGATTTCAACTGCTGTGTTTCCACCAAATTTAAGAAGGCTGTGGGCTCTGCGGTCGATCCGTCATAAATGCTTCACAGCAACATTGTCTTGGTCAAGGACACAATAGATATGTCAACAAACTTTAAAAGTAAGTTACCTCGTACGGAATATTTCCCAAGGAAAAGCCTGATTTTCTATTAGTTTTCGTAAAAGGGGAACTCTTTTTCGTTATGTTCTTTTATGCTCATGTGTAAAGAAGATGCATTTGTCTGCGTTATTCGTGCACCAGTTCGTACGATAATGTTCGGCAAAATACTAAAAGAGCTTTTTGAATTTTTGAAGCACTGACTGCCATAATAACGTGAGGGCCTGGTTTGGATCGGCAAACATCAAAGTGATTTTCACTCTTAAAAATATTACACTGGCGGAATATAAATCATGTATGATTTGAAATCACATTGCTTAGAATAAATGCTGTTTCATTATGGCGTCACCTTGATCATACTAAGGTGCATAATTAAATGATCGAAAATGGGTTCCAAATCCCAACGCAAGGATATTTTCAGCAACTTCCATGATTATTGTCGGTAAACTGGCCACATAAAGCCACGCTCTTTACCATAAGAAAACGTCAAATTGCGAAGACGCCCTGTCAGTTTAGTTACCCACGTGGACTTCATTAATGCTATGTATTCCAATACCGTAAATGCACTTATCTGGAAAATTACTCCGTGTAAATGCAGTGAACCATACGTAATGACAAGGACTGATTAAAGTTTATACTCACATTGAAACAGCCGGTGACAATCCAAACCCCAAGATATACAAGTGTAAAAATGGAAAATCCCTGTTCAAGGAGAAAAAACTGTTAGTTGACAGATATTTCAAACTAAATGTGAATATCAATAATGTGGCATTAGACTTGTGAAATCGGTCTTACAAAATAATTAGAATTATGAAATAAAACATTGCACATTGAGTACAGTCATCGTGTGGGTCCTGATATTAAAAGTATTCCTGTATGAGATTTAAAGTTTTCCATGACAACTCTAACACAGGACATGATAAATGGGAAACGTTTTTGACCCTAATAATCAACATCAGATTGAGTCACTAGTAAAACCATTACCTGTGACAGTTATCGAAAACGAGATGAACACATTGTCAATTGTAGTCTCGTGTCATTTTATTATATTGGACTCTAAAACTTGCAAATTTTCAAAATGGATTTGGCCTTTACTGACCTAAAACATGATTGTACCGTTCACTATACTTGAAGACTATATGCGCCATTCACAACTCCAGTTCTAAACTAACCTATTTCTAGCTTTTTCTTTCAGACTGAAGAAACTTCAAAGCGTATCATATCTTAGGCTACAGGTATTACTTTATGATTATGTGATCATTTCCAATGTACATACTATATTGCTAATTTATTATGAAAATATACAAAAGGTAGAACATACATGTGCTATAAGGTAAGGCGGTTGTTCTGCGATAATCTGATGGTAGAGGTCCTTATCTCGGCCGATACCCGTACTTTTTCGAAGTATTATATCTCATCGTTTTATTTTGAAAATAAAACAAATTACAGCATCCCGTGAGTTTACATAATCGAAAATGGAAGGTTTGTGTGCATTTTTTTTGATGTTGCAATTTTAAAAGTAAAATTTGTTCGCAACGTTCCCCTACGTTATATGTCCCTATCAAACACGATTATGACGAATTGTATTATACTTTATGTACTTGTGTTTTTTCTGCTTGTGAAAATGAGTGGCAAGTCTTAGGGTAAAAATAATATATTTTTAAATTGAGAATTTTAACTCATAAGTTTGATAAGTTGGGAAATTTCAAATAACCCGTTGGCGCAAACAGTTAGTTTTAGGCGGATTATGCCTGTCAGTCATCGGAAGAACTCCAAATAATTACATGTAAGCTTACTGAGGTGCAATGGCATAAACATCGATGTATTTCTAGAAGTAAAACTCATTCCAAGGTAAAATGTGAAGGAGGAAAGAGTTCCGTCAAGATTAATAGATGCTTTTCAATTAATGTTCATTAATATCAGTGCATTTTCGAAATAGATATCGGTGAATTTTCGTCGTACAGAGCCTTCCAAACTAAATGGTAATTGTTGAAAGAATTCCTTTATGGTAAAGCATTTTATATACCAAAGCAGCATGACGTTCGGGGATATACACGTACTGACAATGTGCCCATCTCGCCACCAACTTTGTCCTCGGAGAGCAGTCTACTACGGCCGTGAATGGTTTATTAAATGCGCGCTAAATGACATCAGGCAAATCCTTTAGTTTATTATGCTTCAAAGGAATTTGAGACGACAACTCTCTGACACACGCTACCATCCTGGCATAGCCATCGACCGACATTGCATAAAATGGCGCACTGCTCACAAATCGACAAAACGTTGAACATCGGGGCGTTGTGAGAGTAATTTGTTTCGGTTTTTGAGGGGCGGGGGTTGACGGGCATATTGCTCAAGAAATAAAAATGGTTTACCGAGAAATCTTGAATCGCTCTCCTTGACCGATATTTCATTGCTGCTGAGAAAAACAAGGTGCAAAAGGCTATCCTGTAAACCTGTACAATTACGCGCAATTGTGATTAGTATGCACGATTGCTGTCGTCGATCATGATATGCCCTATTCAGAACATTGACCCTGAGGTCGTTGGAAAACGAAATAATCTTCAAACTTCGCGAGATTAATGTGTTTTCCCATAAAATTACCGCAATATCTCATCAATTTGACTGAAATCGTTCTGTAATACGACCGTGACTTCATCGACGAATGAAATCGTTTTTTCACTGCGGCCACGTCTAATCACCCGCTTTTGAAACCATATAGAAAAATCACAAACCGATCAGGAAAGCTCAGATTATCGGATCATTACGCTCCTAGCCCATGACAAAACTAATCTTTCAAATTTTAGAATTGATCAAATTTATGATTTGGTTCACACATGACTGAAGTTACCATTTCAGACACTTTAATCGGTATTATACCAGAATATTCTTCTCCGATTCCTGATGTACTACCTTTTCCGTTCAGGAAATGTGAGCTACCGTCACACCGACGCCACCCTTTATCGTTATCACTATTGCGGTTCGGTCGTAATTGGTTGCTGGACAGGAATCCGATAATCACACGCGGAACTGATGAAGGGAGCTTCTTTTTGGTCTTATGTCCGTTGATCGATCCCCAATGTTGGGCTTTGGTATGTATGTTTGTGTCATCCAGGGTTTTATTGGCTATTTTGGGGGTTTTTTTATAAAAAACTTATTAAAAGAAGAGTACAAGCTAATTAAATAAACATCCATTCATCCAAATAATGGTTGGTAAAAATAGCACAACATTTTCAACATCGAATTTGAAACATTTCAGGACCATTGCATCGATTCGGCTAAAAGCCTTTTCAGCTTTATTACACTTCATCTGGCGCAAAAATAATGTAATTATTATTTTCGTCTAAACATAAAAGACTGGTACCACGAAAAAGATGGACAATATGAATTAGAAGGCTTCTTTTTTGACTTCATCGCCATGCAGTTAACCCAAAATACTGAGCTCTGATCTTGTTTTTTGTTTTTTGTTAATTTTGGGGTATTTTCGTATGCGCTTCACTGCAGATTTGTTAATCATGAGAAATGAAACCCCGACAGCCTGAGAATATATACTAATTTCTTTTTTTCTGCTGTTATCATCAATCACGATATTTATTGCTTGTCGCTTTATTAAAGACATTACAATCGAATTCACGTCTACAAGATGTGTAGTAATTGTCAACCCTCTATTCAGCGGAATTTGACTGTAACGCTAGTTGGTTTCCTAAACTTACGATTATATAAAAAAATCACATATAAAAATTATAATCGGTAAGTATTTCAGTCGAAAAAAATGACAACAATGTCAATTCTCGGTACCTAAGATACGATTTTACCACCTAAGTGAGTCATAAGTCTCAGGCGGCCGACCATGTTTTCAATATGGTGGATTTCTACAGGTGAAACACATACTTGTAAGATCACAGAAGCAAAAGTAAACTTTTTAGCTAATGCATTAATTTAATGCCAGAAATGCCTAAAACGATGAAACGATGAATCATTTTAGCTAGTTTCACGAACAAAAAGATTTTTTGCCATGACAGTGATTACATTTGTGTTAAAAGAATTTATGAAATCACAATCTCAAACTCTTTCTGTGCTGGAAGTCGACATTTTACCCACAATGCATTGCAATATCATGTAGTTCTCCCTTTAGCTCAATACAAAGGCTATTCAAGGTAGCGAGAACTTGACGTCACTGATTGTTGTCTACAAAAAGAGATGTAGTAACATAAAAGTAATTTTTAACAGTTTCAGAATTCAGACAAATATGCCGGAACTTCAAGAGTTAAAGAGATCAAACAGACGTAAGACGAATATACCGCTGGTGACATATGAAAGCTACATGTGCAGTACCAGACACCAGTCATTTGGTTTTGAGGCTTCAAGTTAGAACAAAATAATAAGAGCAAAAGAGGTAAGACTCTGCAGACTACAAGATAATGCCGACGTATTTCACCGCTACCTTGTTCATTGTCGAAATTATTACCGTTCGAAGGACCAGAAAGACTGTTGAACATGAAATGACCTTGGATATTCCAAGCGACCATATGCATCCTGGTCGTTTAGGAAGCGGTGTCGCTTTGATTGAAATATTAAAGATATCGCGAGACGAGTGTGTTCTTCGTCTTTGTGTAATGATATTAATGATTTTTCTCTGTGCCGCATGTCATCAATAAAGTGAGAATTTTTTTCCAAATATGAAGTGCTCAAATGATTCTGTTGTGGAAAAGTCATTCACGATTACCTAGGCAACGAAATGCAAATTATAATGGCAAGCTTCGGGCACTGCTTCACGTGGCACCATTTAGCTGTTAGTTCGTAATGATTTAACGGGAAAAATAGCATTCAATGTGATGGATATTGCTCAGTATACGAGTTGGACGGACGGGATGACTTATAAAAACTAATGTAGAAACAGACAGAGAGCACTGGGGACAACTACAGGTAATGAAAAGTTGTTTTCTACTAATGAAATGCCTGCGTCAAATTACCACGAAGTGCCCTGGGCTCAGTGTGAATGATGTACAAGCGAGAAAAAAAATTGTTACGAATCCCCGCAAAAATTAAACCTCTAGGTTTCTGAAGAAAAACCAAGCGAAATACATCCGCCTCTGTGTAGACTTACTGAGAAATACAACGCGTGAAAACAAGTTCATGCTCCGTGATGTGTAATAAATAACTTCACCGATGGTGTTATTGAATTAAATGAACCCTGATCGATCGTCTTCTCGCAAAGATCACGCGTTCAGAGTTTAAGCTCGCTTCACTGCCCATTATTTGATGTCAGTTATTCCTCTCACTACATTGACCTGAAACCGGTACAAGCTTATATGTACACCTGGATTTCCATACTGAAGTGCTTGATTCTTAGAAATAGGTCAGTGAGCTGTAAGGCTTCAAACAGTGAACAAATGCTTGAGAGGCTTATACACAAGAATGGAACAAAGTAATCGCTCAGCTCAGTCTTATACATCTTCTACCTTGTGTAAATTTCAGCGGGTGAACCAATTGAAGATATTGATGGCTTTCATTGAAGTGGTTATATAGTGCCAACAGCTTGTCAATTCGGTGACGTAAATCGCTCAGGCTTGTCACCCAGTAAAGACACTGTCTCTGATAGAGGCGGCGCCATAGCTTTACGCTGGCTTCTGTCATACGCTTTTGCTGGGGAGGTTTCGACATTACCATGTTAGGCACGATATTAAACGGCTTTTGTGTGGTGTATATAGAATCTAAGACATAGACGACACCGAGCGTACACAAAAGAGTGTGACGCTTCCAATAAAAACCATTGAGCATTGCAGATATCCTAGCATTTTCTCAAATAATACTGATAGCTTTTCACAATAAACTAGTTGATAGAATTTGTTGTTTTGCTACCGTTTTTAATAGCTACACACGTTTTCGCCATAACAATGACGACCAAGGTTGTTTAAAATAATGTTGATGTACTATTCAATGATAATGACGTCGAACACACATCACAAACAAACAGACACAAAGAAACGAAAGTGTACATGATATGACAGAATCATAAAAATAAGGTTTGTAGACAGGAATTTTAAATTTCTATCGATGATATGGTACCTGCTGACGATTCATGTAACCTGTGAAATGCCTTTCATAATGACATCTATTGAAGTAACACTTTTACGTTACTTACCATAGACGCTAGCAATGCTATGACAACAACAAGGATAGATACAACAGTCAGAACAATGCAGAACATCCACGGCAAGAGTAGAACAACTATGTCCTTCAAGAGGAAAATATGAGTTTATAAGTGATACAAATAGTTATAATTGTAAAAGGATGTATTAGGAAAATGGGCTCTTTCAATACTTTGCATTACAATTCCCTTTCAAACACAGAGAAATACATATCTATCTATCTATCTATCTATCTATCTATCTATCTATCTATCTATCTATCTATCTATCTATCTGTCTGTCTGTCTGTCTATCTGTCTATCTGTCTATCTACCTACATACCTACCTACCTACCTACCTACATACCTACATACCTACCTACCTATCAACCTATCTATTTATCTATCTATCTATCTATCTATCTATTAATTTATCCATCTATCAATTATCTTTCCACACATCTATCTATCTATCTATCTATCTATCTATCTATCTATCTATCTATCTATCTATCTATCTATCTATCTATCTATCTATCTATCTATCTATCTATCTAACATTTATAGCTATGTATGTCTCTATCAACCGATGTACTTGTTTCTCCATTTATATACATGTATGTGTTTGCTAGTATAAGTATCATTGTGTGGTTTCTTGTTATGATTTTACTCACATGTTTTCGGACATTAATTCACACTAATTCAAACAAACGTCAATGCTATTTTCATAATACACGGGTCAGGTAAACTGTGTTTGACTTCCATTTTGAGGGCAAAACACATATTATGGTCGCACATGCAGGAAATATGTAGTGATTAGCAAACAGATAATGAAATCTTTAAAACCTTCACGACAGTGGGTGCACATCGGTGCAAATCCATGGCGGGGGTATGATACAAACACTACATTCTTTATTAAAATAATGTTTGGCCAGTGACGGTCCTTCTATACCCGGCAATAAAGATGAATAGAGAAGTACCTTTACAATTCCAATTAACAACAGGACAGAGGTGATGACGAGAATTCCAAAAATGACCACACACGTGACAAGGCAGATAAATCCGACTGTAGAGAGAAAAAAACACTTGAGTCACTTTTTTAAACAACAAACTTCACTTAAGCGTTCACTCTCGATGGCTCTGTGACCATTTTGAAATCATTATCTTACCTTGAGTTGGTATCATAAAATTTAATATTGAAAATAACAGGAGGAAATAGGGAATAACATTATAATCGATAAAATCATGATAAATACCTGTTCTATATGAACACCACACTTAGTTCAATTTTAAGACTTAAGTTCGCTTTGGTGCATAAAATCAGAGTTACTGAGGTTACATACATGAATACTTAGCATAAATATATATATATATATATATATATATATATATATATATATATATATATATATATATATATATATATATATTTTTCTTGGTATACATGTATATATCATATATATATATATATATATATATATATATATATTGAGGAGTTATAAATCTGTTAATAATCATATACTGATGCCTTAATTAAGGCAATTATCAGTACACTTCTGCCACAAATAATCAAAGTCATAGCACTACAAATGGCGACAGTCCTCTAAATACGCGTGTAATAATCTATAACTAATCCATTTGTATTGTATGTGCGTTCTCTGCGATCTTCAGGCGCCAGACTTGTCTCTATCCTCTTCATTTTATAATAGCGATAATCATGGGAGACGCATATCATCTTGAATATCAAATCTTTGTTGAGAGACGAAGATTCTATGAACCTAATACACAATGACTCCAACATGATCTGACTGATGTCACTCCAGGCCACCGATGCCATCTTATTATGAGGGAATCAAATACAAATGAACTTAATCGTTTCCCGTCTCTTTTAATGTTTTCTTACTTCTCTTTTCATTTCGCTCTTTTTATAACCATAATCTTCATGTCCATGAATAGATGTTATAAATGAGGATCGTAAAGTCAGCGGTAAGCCATAATTTCATTGGCGAATGATTCAAACATTGCTCGTTTTCCGGACTTCCTAGGAGTAACTCATATCCGCTGTTCTTCTGTGTCTTCCTTGTGGCTGGCTATTTCTATTCATGAAAGGCGCACGCACGGAAAAACTGATCTAAGGAAGAATGCACCTTGGGGATAGATACTGGGACTCACAAAATTTTACAATACGCTATTGTCTACCACTTGTGAGGGCTCATTTTGACGTTGATGGAGTAAGTGAAATTTTCATCGTACGCGTCTTGTTTTAGTGAAAATCGAAATTTTGATTTGTCCCATATAGGTAACACAGGAATGACGGACATTTTTAATTTCACATGTAGGTAAATACGAGTATTAGGTAATTTGTTTGTCTAGTATCAATTTTGCGAGGTAACTCTTGATTTTAACTCTCAATTTCGAAAGGGATGGTTTAAAGTGTCCTTACTGTAAGTTTCAGAAAACGTTAAATCTTTCATGGCGCGTACTACTGCAGTTTTAATTATTTTCTCGCTGTTCTCAATCGTCTTCCAACTCTAGTATCACAGTACAGCAGTCACCCATTTCTGCATGTGCATATATAATTATATTTGCAGCTGAAGGGCAAACATGGGTCAAATGCAAACACATATTCCATATCTTAAGTGCTGCCATGGATGTGTTCTATATTTCGAACAGTATTTTGTGACTGCGACGGAGTAAATAGTTAAATCGCTCTGGTTGCATTCATATATAACCTATAGGCAGCAGGACAGACAATATTTGGTCAAATTCTCTTGGAAGACATACCTGGCGAAGATTGAAACATCAGGCTTAGTTAATTCCTATAAAATTTGTATATGGCCAATGTACATAGATATTTTAGATGGCCATTCTGAACAGTGGTGGCTCTGTGTTTGCGTTGCAATAAATTGACAGATGTTACGCACACATGCGTTGCTCTATTGTGAACGATAATATAAACAACAAACCGACAAATCAAACTTTCGGGATTCTTTTCAAACTATTGCTTCTTTCAATCGCTCTGGTTGCATTCATATATAACCTATTAGGCAGCAGGACAGACAATATTTGGTCAAATTCTCTGGGAAGACATACCTGGCGAAGATTGAAACATCAGGCTTAGTTAATTCCTATAAAATTTGTATATGGCCAATGTACATAGATATTTTAGATGGCCATTTTGAACAGTGGTGGCTCTGTGTTTGCGTTGCAATAAATTGACAGATGTTACGCACACATGCGTTGCTCTATTGTGAACGATAATATAAACAACAAACCGACAAATCAAACTTTCGGGATTCTTTTCAAACTATTGCCTTCTTTCGCGTAGTCCGACAGTCATTCCGCCTTGTCAATAGGATCTTTTTGAGTCTGACCCGAATTTATCACAATTGTCATGACTGTCATAGCTTGCGCATGCTATACCTCAGTGTGTGGTATTTGAATTTCCCTGCATGTAGTGCTACCATTGGGCCTACAACTGAATGCATCAATCGTCTAAAGGCTAGCTAGTCCTTGCAATGTTATCATCCATGTTTGACGTATCTGTACTTTCGTTTAATGAATAAAAATGAAACACAGAAAGATGGCCCGTTCTGCCCGACTTATTCGAACACAGAGTAGATAAAATGAAACTTTGATCTGGGCATAATGTTTATTCTTAGCACACATAAATTATACATGTACTTTGCACACATAATGTTATACATAATAAACTTCATTTTGGGCATATGATGTTTATTCATAGTACACATAATGTTATACGTAGGACACATAATGTTATTCATAGTACACATAATGTGACACTTGGTACACATAATGTTATACATAGTATACATAGTACACATAATGTGACACTTGGTACAAACAATGTTATAAATAGTACACATATAATTTTATACGCAGTATACATAACGGAAAGAAATTTCTCTTTGCGTCTACAACACTTTATTTTCACCCGTCTCCCTCCGTTTGCATTAGAAATCCGTGTACTCTGCTACCGGGTAAAAACTGTTCCCAAAGCCCTACTTTGATCATCAGCACTGTCTCGGAGTTTGCTCACACGCGATAACTCTGCTCAATGCAGACGGAAACAGTGTTGGCGCCAACAAGCAATTTCCGTGATAAAGTATGGCTTTGGTAAAATCTAATACCCTTACACTGGGAGCAATAAACCGTGTTTATTTTCATGGCACAAACAAACCCGACAATACCTGTAGGCTCTTGGAAATCATAAAAATTCAGAAGCGACAGATTTTCATCAGGATTTACTTACCCGGCGTGTAAAATCCAAAAACGACCAGTAGTAGATTCAAAGTCACTTCCAAGCAAGACAAGATCTGAAGAAGAAAGTAAATATCACTATTACCACCACCACCATCACCACCTCATGATCATCAATAATCATCATCATAAATTTAAGTTCAACTTTCGAACTGTGCCAACTGATGTACTTCGAGAAAATGTCACTCTCACAATTGGTGAGACTCTGCCGTCATTCTCACTACGACCAGGTGAGAATTGGGAAATTCTTATTGTTCTAAAGTGAGACTCGACATTTTTCTTTGGTCGGTGATGAGACGCAAGACCGTGTGGTAGCTGTGAGCACAGAAGGAAACCATGGTGTGCTCTGCATTATACTTGGACAACCTCATAGTACTTTGCACTTCGACTCTCTTTTTTGTCAATGCTGCATGAGAGGTTAGCTAATACAATTGGCAAAGTGGATATGTTTAAAGAGTGGTCCAAAATGTACCTCCAACTCTTAAAGAAGATACCTCTCATGGAGATATGCTAATAAATTGACGGTTGCTCTCACAATTTACAAATCCCAGCCTGGGGTAAAGGGATTTTTATTTGACACGCACGCCATGCTTGATCTGTATTATCAAGGAAAAGACAATTACCAAGACAGCAATCTTCGTAACTTTAGCTGTAGAACCATCCGACACTTCACAGTATAATTGAGCTACCGTACTGATGACTTACTGCATGTGCTGAAAGTCACAATTAAGAACTGTCCCCTTAAACCCTAGGAAGTCCCATTCGGTACTCGTCAATACACCAGTTATGACATGCACAGGTAGTAACTATCTGGACACCCTGCTAGCTAAACTAATTGGCAACCACCTATTAAACCAGTAACGATGTCGGCAACTTTAAACTCTACGAACGCAACTTGTATTTTTCTCACGCAATTATCGCCAATTTACTGGGAGTCGGTTTCACACCGTCTTTGCTTCGATCGCCGAGATGACTCTCCGGGGGTAGAATTCATTTGTGCCGAGAGAGAACCAATTACGGTTAAAATCCTGGTGTGTCAACTCTTTAAAAAGTCCGTTTGCAGCACCTATGGCCTCAATGTTTATGTTAAAGCCCGGGGTGTTCGCAATGACGTCAGATTTGAAATTATATACACTACATTGTAAGTTTGATCGATGGTGCTGTAATTATAAATGTATCTGCGCGAGATAAGTCCTATCTTTCAAGGCAAATTTTAAATTCGGGTTTGTACAAAAACGCAAAAGGCTCTTTGAATCAATGGGAAAGAACCACTATCCATTTCATTAATAGTATAGCGGGAAATTGTATTTATAAAATACATAATTCTGAGAATGATATGAGAGAGTAACTCGAGTCTTCTGCTTTATCTGACTGACGCATCATAGCCGTAGGGCAAATCTCCGTCGTTTCTCGTCATGATAACGTAAGTGATGTTACAGAGATATTGAGAAAAGAACAATGAGCCGATACGGTGACCAGCGACACACATGTCTTCCCTGCCATGCGAGCCAATCCTACATCGTCGTTCTTTCTCACTTCATTCTAATGAAAGAACAGACGCCAGCAAAAGCCCCCTTAACATACCCTGATCACTTTTTCAAACAATATTCTTCCCATAAAAATGGATTATCCTCTCGAACTGATCGCCATGATATCTGTGTCAATTCACATCTCTCAATTTCCCGTAAAAAGCCTTGGGTCTGTATTTCTGCTTCTTGTTCCCACAGCTGTGACGAAAAAAGGCAGTACTGACGTACCCATGGAAACGACTGTTTAACCAAACATCAACGAGTCTCATATATTTCTGGAAATTGAATTCCAGATATATTGTGCTTGTATTGGTAAATTTATTGCGTTGATGATTAAATTAATAAGACAGAATACAGTATTTAAGATATTTATGTCAGATTTTCTACACCAATTAAAATTTTCTAATGACAATCCCCCTACTCAAAGCCTTCTATATTATCTAAGCTAGCGTTGTTTTGTTCGTCTCGTATCTTATTTGCTATGACATACGAGATTTATTCAATCTTACATTATCTTATCTTTGGAAGTCCATCTCATTTTATCTAACCTCCCTTCTTTTATCATTCTCGACTCAGCTTTCATCAACTTCTATTCTCTTCTATGTATGGGACAATTTCGGCTGCGTTT
The DNA here is from genome assembly GCF_041260155.1 of Ptychodera flava. NCBI lineage: Eukaryota > Metazoa > Hemichordata > Enteropneusta > Ptychoderidae > Ptychodera > Ptychodera flava. The sequence goes on along the minus strand of NC_091945.1, from coordinate 22,160,638 downwards.
TCATAGTTATGATTCGTTACGTTTTCAAAAACTAGTTCGTAACTTACACTCATTTCACCATGTTGCTACACGAACGCAGATTTTTCGGACTTGTCAAATTCAATCAAGCACCCCCATTACAACTTAAAATTCAATACAAGGACAACGTGAACTTCACCGACCTCTTCACTGTCACAGCACAGAGAAAGCTTGTTCGTCATTGTCATGGCGAAATTGCTAAAATGTAATTCCGTTACATTAAGTGGCGCTTGTTTATCGATTTCGATGACTTAATTTATTGAGGCCATGTAATTGATGAAGAGGGCGGGAACAGCCTAACATTTTACAGTTTACTGTCACCAAAGCCTTCATGTCTACGGGGATTTCACCCTCACTCTGTGTCGTCTTCTTAACAGTGAGTTGCATAGAGATGAGACGTGAACAAGAGTGAAGACAGCAGCACGTAATGTTCGCCTGAGAAATAAAGGGTATAAAGCTTCTAAGCAAAAGAAATCGCTCTGACGCAAAACGTTCCCCAATGTGCAACTTTTGCATGCTTTCCATTTTTTGGTAGACAAATAGGCCTCAAGTCAGTTTGTGCCTCGAAATTGAAAGACTTAAAATATTGCTCAAACTTTCGCCAGAAAACTTAAATTTAAACCTTCCCTTTCACCATGCAAACTTTACTATCAGACAAACGAATTGTCCAATATTTGCTGACTCTTGAAAGTCAAAATGTCCGCCATCCCGTGTTAACTTTATGGGGGAAAATTAAATTTTCGATATATATAAAAGTAAGGCATTGAGAGCTTTAGTTAGTCCATCAGCTTCAAAATGAACCGTCACGACTGATACATCAAAACAGTATAGCATATGTTTGAAAGTCCGACTCTCTATACTCTAGGCACATTCTTAAGCAGTAATTGATGCGCTATGAGAGCACAGTGAAAGTATATCTATCATCGTCTTCCAGGATCTGACAATTTGGTTCACAGTCTGCCAAGCATATATCCCAGCATGCGTGAGACTGAAATGAGCCAGTGAGTTTTTCCTGGCAAAGTGATCTGACATACGTGACCTCACGTTTTTAAGGGATTACCTTTCAAAATTATCTTTAGATTAGCAATTCGATTATAATCGATTCATTAACCGTTCAAACAGAGCCGTGGCAAATTTTCGAGATTTCCTGTAAAACGCGCGGGTGGTTTCACTTGCGATCAAACGAAATTTCCAGTTGATCGCTTTTCACGCCCAACGAGCACGAGTTAGGCGTAAGGCTCATAAACAGTGCGCTCAGATAATTTAAAGGGTCCATGTCTTACAATGAGTCTCGTGGAGATGCAAGACACAATACTGAACAATTTCTACACAATACAAGGCGTTGAGCTTGGTCGATCAACGGAATCCAAACTGCCACGCTAAATACGTCATCAACTCCAGTGTAAATTGCTCTCAATGCTCTATATCATAATGTCGCCAACGTATCCTTCAAATTAGCAGCATATAATCTTGATAATGTCACGACCTTTCCTGCATTTACTCGTTCTCAATAAAGCTGTAAATGTAGTAATTTTTTGAACGAGTGAAAATATGCTTAAGGCGACTACCTGACAAATATTGTTTCACTAGAACACACTTCAGCCTTTCAAATATTCAACACTAAAATTATTATTAGAAAACATAGATAGGTTTTCGGTCCCTTGGCAGTGAGTAGTATGAATGGCATTTGAAATGACTTGATCATATGGCGACATTGCACTGAGTATGAAATCCAATATGACGCTGACAACAATATTCATTTTTTTTTAGTATGACAAATTATAAATTATTACTTTTCTCAATTTTCAGGACAGCGTTGCCAGATACATTGTCGAAATTAAACCATAAATAATGTATCTCGTGAAATATTCTTGGAAACAGTATTGCATCTTTCCTGTTCCATTCTCGTTTTAACGGTAAAAGACATACCCGAAGATTAATCTCCTGGAAAAAATTGCCTCAGTTGGTGAAGCATATTTGAAACGTCCATGAAAATATAACCCATCTTTCTATCAAATCATTATTGCTTCGTTTATAGTTCTGAAAGAAAAATTGATGGCTATGCGTAATATACGATAAAAGCTAATTTTCGCAATGGCTCTTAGCAATGGTTTTATCTTTGTTCAGACGTTGTCGCCAGGGTTATCGCCTGAGGTTGCTTTGCCAAATATATTTAAAATGTCTTGGTTTACAAACATGACAACTGCTATGTCTAAGCTCTTGAAAGAATATTTTTAATTCTTGAACTTGATACCCATTTTTGCCCTTTCAATTTACCAAAACAACTTCCAGAAACTTCCCAAAGGTTCATGAATTTCAGTTTACCAAAACAACTATTTGAAGCTACCCGAGGGGTCACGAATTTCAGAGATATTTTATTAAAACAACTTCCCAAAACTTCCCTAAGGGTCATGAATTTCAGAGATGTTTTACCAAAACAACTTCCCGAAACTTCCCGAAGGGTCATGAATTTCATAAATGTTTTACCAGGGGTCACCAATTTCAGAGATGTTTTCTTTGAAGCGCAAAAGACGAAATCTGGTGTCAGTAATTATTCCTCGATTGAATTATACTTTTGGCTATAAAAGAAACCATCCTGGTTTATTCGTATAAAATACGATATATATCGTGCCATGTTTACTAAAACCGAAGGCGATATCCAATTCGTTGGAGCAATAGGGCCATTGGCCTTTATGACGATTGGATGCGCCTCGGGGCGTGTTTTAATTACGTCTCGCTTCCAGGCAATGCCAGCGACGCAAAGAAAGCTTTTGTCACTCACACAATTTTATTTACTTCATATCTCCATATTTCTACACATCCATCCAAATGGAAAATCACGTACTCACATTTTCAAATTACCATAATAATTGGCACGTTTACTCTCATCCCAGAGGTCATGCACGACTGGCAAAGAAGGCGTTTTTTTCTAATTGACATCGCGACAATTATTGGTATAGAAAATTACTTTGTTAAGTAATACGGGAAAGGCTTTCTCGGTATTCCCTTTTATATTTTATGCCTTCTCGGCTAATAAAGTAGCGTACTGTATGTCGTGCCACTTCTCGTATACAGTGTAATTGCCAGCTCTGAACCAACCAATCATTGATCTTGGAAAGGGTTCGTGCATAACAAAAAATTCACCCAATTAGACTCGAAGACGGCACGCTGAAGCATCACCTTGTGGTATATGGAGGTATTGGAATCTTTGCAAATGATAATTTCAAGTGAAAAGCAAGCTGCAATCTATATTAAGGATTGAAAGTACAATCATGTAGTTTCTACACAACAGTTGTGACTGTGCACTGGCTTCGATATCTCAGTCTGGCCTGATGCGTTAGGCATGCGTAGGGTTCGGCTTCAAGACATGGTAACTGTCAGCACGGGCTAAGCCATCAAAGTGGTCGTTTAAATGATGTACATGTATGTCACAGTCACATCATTGAGGATAAGGCATTCTGAATAACAAGCATCTCAGAGAACTTTCTCGTTATCGCAGTCTGGTCATGGAGATACTTGTAGATGTGACTACCACGCTCCAGATTCAGCGGAATCGCCCTGTGTGTATCTTTCATCTTTTTGCCATTCTCGTTCTATTGCTTGCGGACACATTCAAATTTGCACTAATGCGCTAGCTTTAGAATTTTTGCGCAAGCCGACTAAATTCTGTGAATAGGCATAGGGAGCTGCCTGCATGTCCGTCTCTAGGGGTGGGTAAGTGTTTCGTTGTATTGCTAATAAAGCTTTACTCTACCAACCTTTGGTGTTTTGGTCTTAACTTAGCACTACCCTCGACAACCTTCCGTAAAGTTAACGTTTTATCACTATGCTGCGTCTATATTATCTGAAGGGTTCGATCGCCTAATGCGCCAAAGTAAGCAAGGGTAAATTACGAATCTGTGGCCGCTGTCACAAGATTATCACCGGATTAACTGGGGACGGACATTTTGTGCAGCCCCCTATGGGATAGGCTGAGATAAACAAGGTTTTGATGAAACCAGGTCCTGTGTACTATGTTAACTGTACCCTGTTCTATTCACTCTTTCAGAGTCCCTTTGTTCGCAGGATGGATAGCATTAATTTGTCAGCCTCACTTCTCGCGAGATCGTGTGATATTAGTTCGTGAAAGGTATGTGTTGAGGAGCCTGTAGTGTTTATAAGGGCAAGGAATTGGAGAAGGTCATATTTGTTACAAATCTGCTGCCCCTCGGAGAGGGTCGCATGCAGCAAACTTAGCCTTAGGGGAGGGTCACATTTTACATTTGCGTTGTGCTGATACAAAGTCTCAGTTTGTCGATCATAGTATTGTGAATTTTTGCACGTTAATCCAATGAGAATTGCAAGAGCGATCACGCAGTAAACTAACGGTTGAAGAAATCGGTGTTGGCTACGAAGATGGCGATGATGATGTTGATGATGATGAGGAGGAGGAGGAGGAGGAGGAGGACGACAACGACGACGACGACGAGACGACGATGAGAAGGAGGAAGAGTAGGTCATGTCATGATCGTGATCATCAGATGACGATCATTAATGGTCAAAATATATCCTGTCGGGAGCGACCATGAAGGAAGTGTAATCAGTCCGGGTCATTTCCAAAATTTGCGACGCTATACCATAATATTTTCCTCCTCTCATTAGCCAATCAGCGACCAGCGCGCCATCAGTAAAAATTGTATTTCCTGGCAACCTCCACATGCGTCCTTCGTTAAGTACGCCATACTGTGTCGAACTCTCGCGCCGTATTCTGTCATAATGTCGTTCAGTTGTGTGGCCACTCTGCCAAAAGACATTTTCAAAATCGCGGACCATTTTATTCTGGCTTAGACAACCAAACCCCATATATCGCTGTGATTCCTAGACTCTGGCCTGAAGTCCTGCGAAATATAAATCGTGTACCTACACAGATCTTTCAGAAAACCCGTTTGTATCGGAGATGGCAGCGATACAAATTCTACCGTATGGCGAACAGTTGTGTGGCCACTCTGTCAACACATTTTCAAAATCGCGAACCATTTTTAGTCTGCGTTGGACAACTAAAAACAGGTATCATTTTAAAGCTCTGACATTGCTCTTCCTTCTTGCAAAATGCTATACGCGTACCTACACAAATAACCTTTATAACAGTATTTCTAATAGAGATGACGAACATCCACAAAATGATTCTCGGTACTTGAGCGAAATCGATAAACTGGGGGTAGAAATGAATTGTCAATATTTCGAATATTTCTTCACTCATCGGACTCCTTGTTGGACATGACCTTCTGCAGAACACGTGGATTATGTTGACAGTCGAAATTCGTCGAAATTCACAAGACAGAGGCTTAATAAGCGGCCCAAAACTGCCGATCACACTTGGTGGGTAATTTGTGACCCAGCGTGACCTGTACTTTATTAATGATGTAATCTGGTCGATGATTGGCTAAAAGCCGGAATACATTATCATAATGAGTCGCCAATTTTGGAAATGACCCGGACTGGTAATCATGTTTTACCCAAAGTAATTACTTGCCCAACTGTATCTGTACACAATAAAGTAAGCAGTTCAATCGATGTCATGGACTCATTTCAAACTTTTGAATTTGGAGCAGGGAGAGAGTCATTTTTTGCATAATAGTATTTGGGGAGGGCCTAAAAATTCGCCAAAAATGTGTTGCTTTTACATGAGATTGGCCCAGTAGGTGGTTTAGAGGAACGCATGTCCGGTAGTGAAACAAAAATCGCTTCTGAATGTTTTGTACACGAATCACACGTTTCCCGAAAGTTACTCGTTGTATGGCGTATTCATGGATGCTTACTGGTATCTCGCTCGAACGAAGTGTTTTCTTTCTTGCAAATGGGACACTAATCTTGATGACAGCTGAAGCCTGTGTTATCCAATGGACTCGATTTCTAAGTTGTCCTTGGCGGAGTTTAAAGTACATAAAATACATGATAGCAGATGAACAGCACCAAACACGGAAAATCACCATCTGCTGTTTTTTTTCCACATTAAGGCACTTTTGTCGGGATTCTTCAGATTTTCCTTCAAGATGTGAGTGTTCTGTCTTCTTTATTGCTTGAGGTCTAAAAGTCATGAATATATAAGTCGACGATAGATGATTAATGGTGATTGTTTCACCCGGTCATGGCAATTGTGCATCTACATGTATCCGTATAGGATACACATAGGGGTTATATTGACTTGAAATTTGATCGATGTGGCGCTGTGTTGGCGTGATGTGTGCCTGCATTCTGACGAGTTGCGGAGCAAGGACTCACTTTTGATCTCATTTCGCTGTAGGAGATGTGTCACTTCTTAAAGCGGGCATAACAAACGATTAGCGTAATGTATACAATTTCAATACTAAGTTGTCAACACAAAGTTTTATAATTTCTTGCGGATTTTCAAACACATTTACCAACGAAAGTGAAAGTCAATCATAGGGTAAGCTTGGAAAGCCATGATATTGTATATTTCTTCTGACTATACTGCTTTCTACACGAAGATGTGATACTAGTGGTCCTGTAACTGGGAACGGTTAATTATTATGAACAATAACCCCGCCGTATGCGGGGTGCAGGCGAGATTTTGGCACTGCGCATCATATAATATAGCACCATTCACTGTCTCCTATCGGGGATTAGCCAACGAGAGATCGTCAGGATGCAGAAACTGAATATAGGCTCCAAGTCTTCAAAGATAACACAATTTATATGCTATGAATACAAATGTTACATACTGTCCGGTGTTGTCAATTCTTCGCCTGTATTGGCAAACGTTCCTTCTATATGAAGTGCTTATTTCATACAGGTGTAACTCATCATACTATTTCCTATACGTATACGGACATCGTGTGCGATTGGGCCCTCTGACACATCAACGTCAATATCACTTTGTGGTTTTGTTTGTAACTTCTCGACTTATCGGTAGCCAGCCGAAAGCAACATGTGAAATGGGCGAAAGATTAAAAGTTTAGTGGGCGAAGGGTAACAAGTTGCGACCTTTGACATGCTACATTATGATAGCAAAGTTGACATCATGGTCAAATATCAGAGTGAATGGCCTCGGTAACATTCACCCTCTCTATGAATGTGCCGTTTAGTCGAGTGCTATATGGAGTGCAGCATAACAGCCTGCAGAGGGCAGTAAAATATTCGCTACTTATTATATCAAGAGGTTTTTACTCTACGGAAACTCTGTGAAAAGTAGGCTTTAATGTACTTGACATGGAAGTGAGCGACAAGATAACTACTTTAATCAAACGGTTTTTTTCTATCATTAGGTATTAGTCACTCGAATGGAGACATATTTGTGTGAGGGGTCCCACTGTCCCATCGGTTGAATGGCACTATCCTGAACGCTAAATACAAAAGACGGTATAAAATGTTGGCTTTCGATAAAAAACAAAAGCAATCGGGGATAAAGTCTTACTTCCGTCATTATAAAAAGTTTATTCATTGAAATAGGTATGTTTTATCATGTCTAGTATTTGAAAATTAAGAGTTTGTCTGTCAAAGAGAGAGTTTAGACTTTGTAAATTAGATTTGCAACTTCAACCAAGAATCGTACCTATGGCTTGGTCTTTGGAAATGAGGGTTTTCTCAGAGAAAGACTATATGGTTTGTTTGCGAAAAACAAGAGTTATTTTCTTTAAATGAGAGTTGGCTGTGTTAAATTAGATGTGCTCCTTTGATGAGATATTTGTCGATATTCGACTACGGTCCGCGAGCATGAAATAATTCGTCCACCCTCTGCAGGCACGCATGAGCCACAAATGTCACGTGACGAACGGCAACAGAACGAGCATATTACGAGTAAATGTATTCTCAATCTACACCGTAGCTTTAAGCTGTAATGATTTTATTGCCGAAACTGCAAATTTTGCACAAAATAGAGTGCAGCCATCAATCGCACAGGTGATGATGACCGATGCAATATTTCAAGTCACTTTGCGTGTACACTAAAAATTTCTCTCCGCCTCTCCCACGTTGATAGGGTAGCTTTTGTGGGTCGACGCTAATGCTTCCGTCCCCGTTGGGTAGTTCAGCTCGTGGCTCGAGATGCACGGTCTAATTGCATATCACCATTCCGGCTCTTATCTCACTTTTTTGATAGATAAAAGGCGTACCGCATCTAGGGTCAACTTCTCAAGAAACAGCCAAGAGGCAGCACATTGTATTGCAGACGTTGATGAGATGTTCCAGACAATTATGCAAAAAGCGATCGCTGCTTGTTACCGTCATATACGAAGCATCATGAAATCAAATCAGTCTGAAGACGGGTCAATTTCTGTCGAAGCTTTGCTAGTGCGCAAGAAATAATATCAAGGCACACGTTTTGCCCGGATGCTCGACGATGCAGCTTTTATACCTCGTTATTTACTCCAATTGGTAAATAGAAGTGATTATGTTTGAAAAAGACATAACAAATAATATAACTTTATGGAATGACATTCCAGTGTGGAAATGTACATTATTGTCAACAACTTGAATCATTACTTCTTGGAGAACAAAACTGTTTTTTGATTAATAAACACAGACGACGTTTGTAATTTTAACTTAAGATGGCAAATACCGGCTGCTAGAAACCTACAAAACCATAGTAAGCGACGTGACTGTCAAGGGATGGGGGTCATTGCATGACAAAGTGTGTCCATTGTAAAGTAGACTCTGAGCAAAAAATGTTGGAACTCCTGCAGACTCAATGCAAAGTAGTGTCAATTTCTCATACTCCCGTCGATAATATGTGCCTCTTGATAGCTGTTGGGACACTCAAATTTTCAAAATACTTTTTCTGCCTTCTGCTATGCCAGTGTGGACTTATTTTCAAGGCTGTGGAATAAACGAAATTCAATTTTTCATGGTCGTTTTTAAATCCATGGACACGGAACTTTCTACTTTCTTCATACAGTTAACACAGCCTTACATAATAGCAGCCATTTTGAATTTCAAGTGTCGGTAAACATAGCTTTGACAACCTCTGATTTTTTAAATGAAAAGGAACAGTATAAAGTTGACTTGTAGAAAATTTGAGCAAGAATTTAAAAGTAACTGTCCCGAGGGACATGTTACCCCAATGAGACAGTTTCTGATATATTGAGTTTGTGAGAAGTGATGCTTTGTCTTCGTGTCCTGTACTGAGAGTATTGATATTAAAACGTAGCGAAGCGTGCAAAGAACTTTTACATTTGCTATAAAATTTAGGTTTGGCATTCCCTCTACCTGTTTACTTTTCCGTACTAAAGGAGATTTCACGAGATCTAATGCTACTCTTATTTTTTTCAAATGTTCACGATGACGTACAAACGTATTGTAGTCAACAGTGTTTAAGATTATACACAAGTCATCATTGGCTCTACAGATTGAGTGATTGACGATTTCTCTCGGCTGGCAACCGATGACTCATAGAAGTTTCAGACTGTAACAGGGGTCTGAACAGCAAAAATAAGGGTGCGATTAGTATCGTCCGATTGGTGAACGTCGCTTTAGCATTTAAATCGATCGCCGTGAGAATTTATTGAAAGGAAAACCTACAAACTATTTTCAGTACCCTGGAGCAAATTTTACTCTGCATCCCTTATCTTCGTTACCCTTTGACATCCTCTGCAGCGCAACAGGCAATCTAGTCTGATTGGCAGTTATGGCCGCCACGCTTCCCCTGTAGGCACTGTGCTCGCGGAAAATCAGGCTAATTTTAAACTCGGATAACGCGAGGTGATCACCTCTTCGTCAGATTAAATTGCCGCAGGTTATGCTTCGTACTTCGACACTTATGTAGCAGCAAACACACTCCATATTTTACTGTAGGAGCATTTCGATTTTTCACCGACACGTCTTCTTGAGTGGAGCTTTCCAACGTTAGTTGGAGTGGGAGATTCGAAGGGCTCTCATGGACGGTACGTGCTTTCATTGACGACTGCATCGAAGATAAACAAGCATAGTCATACGAACGAAATGCATTTTGAAGAATTTTCTATAACGTTAATGCAGTGTTTTCTTAGTGACAACTTGAAACTGGGGTTGTTTATATCCAGCCTGCTCTATCCACTCCAAATAATAAATGAAATACGGTACAACTAAGTCTAAACTCCGCGCTCTTTTGGAAATCAGACAATATTAGACACGTTCAAGGCAAGGATGGATTTATGAAGTGTCTACAATCTTCGCTTTATGACAGAGTGTGCCTGGGGGCAAGTACTCGATAACGTAAAGTCATACATTTATATATATAAACACACTGAAAGTGTTATATATATATATATATATATATATATATATATATATATATTATATTATATATATATTATATATATATCCCTTAAGAGTCTTTTGAAAATGTCGACCCTGGCAGGGTATATAAGCGCAATTGTGTCTAGGGAAAAAATCAGCTTCTTTTCTAATGTAAGGGGGAGAACATGAAAGTAGAGTTTTTGAATTTATAGGGTTTATAGGGTTCTATGAGTTTACGGTTTAAATTTACCAGATTAGCGGAAATGATTGTTTCATGCTAGTATCAGTTTAAAACAAAAATCCTCTTTGCATGTATAGGTTTGCACCTTATATATATTTGTTTAAAACGATACATCTTTGCTCATGTATTAGCACATAGCAGGGTCAGCCAACGGAGCTATTCATTGAAAAAGCTATATTCCGGAAGCAAATTTTGAGGGCAGGGGAAATTTTAATTTTGCTTGGGCAGGGGACATATTTTTAGGTGGCAGGGGAGCAAATTTTAGTTTTTTTTGTCGGGCAGGGCAGATATTGGTTGATTGTCCTGGGGACAGGGCTTGGCGAAAAACGAGGAGAGGGGAAGCTACTTTTAAAACGGGGACAGGGGAATTTCAGCCATGGTGTTTCCGGGGATGGGGACACAGGGCAAGTACTTATACCTTTTAAAGGTTACCCAGACTACTTAGCCTATCGATTGACCCCACATCTCACTCTATGTACTGCGAGATGGAAACAAAATACAAGGCCACTGCAGTATGTGTCTGCATGGGAATGTTAAATATTTTCTCAGGGCAGGGGAAAATCGACAGTTTTTTTTTTCATCACAGGGTAGGGTAGCTTCATGTCTGCAGGGGAAATGGAATAACAAAATTTTAGGGGAATTTTTTCCACGGCAGGGGAAATCGGCAAGTTTTTTTCGCTACAGGGCAGGGGAGCTTCAAACATTCACAGTGGGGAGGGGAAACAGGCAAAATGTGTGGGGAGCGGGTAAAAATGAAGTTTGAGTGCTATAGGGTAATTCGAAAAATTTTCATTGGGAGGGCAAATTATGAACAGCTAATTAATTACCCTCTTGACTTAAAATTAGTCAGTTCACATTACTTGTCATGTACAATATATCTTATCATAGTAAGGACCCCTTTAAAAGTGCATTGTTCGTTGGCTGCACCTGACATAGGTCATTGCAAATGAGTGTGCAGATGGTTTTGACTTCGTGATTATTCGGCTGCTTTTGTTGAAGATTACTTGGATTACAAACACTGTAACTGGCGGGGGGAAATACGCGTGTCTCAAATACTGACCGATAATTGATTTCTCTGACTCCTTTGAATGTTAAGCATGTGAGCGTAGTTGCCAACGTGATCACGATGGACAGTAAGAAATGTCCTGAAAATCGCACAGACATTAAACGCTACTGTAACGTAAGATCAACGCGGCCATCTTAATTGCATCTTTGAAAAAACAGGACGAAATGGTTGCTTGAGAACGAGCAATACTTCTCTGTACATTTTAATGAGTATTAAGTACAACTTTAGCTCCTTCCATGATATTATTAGACACGTTCAAGGCAAGGATGGATTTATGAAGTGTCTACAATCTAAGAATACTTAACTTGGCAGGTAACTTGGTTGCCATGGCTTATTTAACTAAGACAATTATTACCATTGTCTCTGCGCAGTCTCAGTTCAGCGTGTGCAGTTTCGGTGTTTGTAACTTCTATCTATTATCATTAATATTTGTAAACACAATTTGTTGCATGTAATATGCCGGTTCCGATTTTCCTATTAATTTATTGATTTGCGGGGATGACTGACTCTTTTTTGGTTTGTTTTTCCCCTGTTAATTGAATCTCGCTCGACATTTTCAGGTTGATAGTCTAGAGCAGACAGACGAATTACGCAATTTGTTTTGAAAAAAAAAATCCCAAAGAAAAGGACTGTGTCGCAGGCAGCTCAAGCAACAGGAAAGACGGCCATCTCATCATTTTGATGAATTTGGGATACAAAATGTTCCAAAAATAATGACAGCAAATTATGTATTGTTTTGAATTCTCCGCACCATTCTAATGACACCATTCCATTATCTTGACCTCGGAGACATGTAAAAAAGGGTTCCAGGACAAGTATTAGGCACTTTCAAACAATAAATTCTGAGCATAAAATCTGTGGTATTTTCTTCCGCTGTACAAGCGCTGCAGTAATTCCAGTTGAAATTTGCATCATAAAAGTTGCTGTATCAAGCTTGCAAGGTAAGTCCACGAATTTTGTTTTATACTCCAGGTCATTTTCTATGACGCGACAATTTAGTTTGTCTAAAAACTTTAAGAATCCATAACAAAAAACTAAAGCAGATAAAAGAAAGCTTAAGCGCGCTTTTCGAGTTTATTATGCCGTCAATTTCTGGTGCTAATTCGACCAAAAAACACTTCAGCGTTCGAACAGAGGCGAAGGTAAAACCGATTTAGTTTCAGAGGCTCTTCAAATTGACTGTCACATGATCTTTATGTGAAGATATGGTTACAAATACAAATCACAGGATTTGCCAATATCCAGGCTTTCAGTAAATGTATACTTTAAATAAGGTACAAGCGCAGTTTTTTGCAGAGAATTCATTGTTTTGAAGTGCTAAATACTTGCCCTACACCAATAATACCTTTCTCGGCGGTCGAATAAAAAACAATTCTTGTTTCATCATGATTTATCGTTTCTCTTATCGGAGCGAAACGAGAAAATTTGACGATAAACAATGTAAGAGAAAATGGAAACGCCAGAAGCATTTGATTTCTTCAATATTCGAAAATTATACGGATTTAATAATCTTCTTGTGTTCTAACAGGCGGTACATATGGCTGGATGTCCAATCTGAACACAGCAAACTACTGAAAAACACCTCATTTGCTATTCATGTCGTCTTCCACTTTTCTGCGTTGATACATATTTCTTCGAAAGGAGAATAAAAAATTCATATCGAGTCGACACAGCTGGGTGTTTGAACACATATCGAATTATACACGCACCTGGTAAGTCTTGAAACTTGGTAAATACAACGATAATTGAATCGTGTACTGTGACGCAAAAGAAGAATATAAATTAAAGTTATTTCCTACCCCGGCGTAGGGTGTACCACGATATTTTGACTAATTCATGACATAAACGCACGAGATCCACATATTAATATCCATCTTGCTTCAGAAATCGTGCCACTCTCTCCGGTCATATTTTGTTTGTGCTTGTAAATCTGTATTAAGATTTTCACATACTATTAGCCTTTCAGGAAAATTGCATTTGAGGAAATGCTGAGTGGTGAGTTAACCATTTTGACTTTATTTCATCTGAAAATCTTACACACCTGATATCGCCGTAATGGTCCTATGAGAGGTTTAAGCGTCATTCGGATTGATGAGCTATACTGATTGGCGGACACCTACAAGCTATTTTGAAGAGACGAGTGAACGATCTGACCATCTGTCGAAAAAAGTGGATATTCTTAACCATTTTACAGATTACATGATAACTTTATATTCAAAAGCCGCCTTACAGCCCCAGAATTACACTGGCGCGATATTGAAGAAAAAGGAGTGATAATGATAAACCGATTTAGTTTTTTTGTTTGTTTTAAAAGGGTATCTGAAGTGCTGAGTATCTGCATATCACAACATGTACAAGAAATTACACATGTCTGCGTGTCGTACGACTCGTCAGTCTATCTACTCCCAGTTTGCCTTTTTGTATGCATACCCACTTTAACCTTGGGTACAGGGAGGAGTCGTTGACTTGCTATAGAAGATCAAGAAAAACACGCAAGGCTCTGGGTGGCTTCTGATGACAATGTAGTATGCAGTAGTCTGCCAAGAATGTCAAGGTCCGTCGCAGTCTTTACAGGTGTGCTATTAGCAGCCATTACTCCGCCAACGGCACCACGCCACTGACGATATAATTTGGAGAAGCCCGGCAGGAGCGCGGTGAGGGAAAAACTGAGTAAAGCAAAATCGAGGTCGGTCCATGCTGTATGGGCTACAGAGTTAACGACGAATATCATAGGTCAAGCGTTCCGGAGTAAGGGGCGATCTGAATTTTTAGCAAGACCAAATCTCTCCATCGTCCTTTTTTTGCAACGAAAAACAAACAGGTAACTTTGCCTCCTGTTTTTCGTACATGCAAATGAGAGGCCTTTGAATTTTTTCCCATTTTCTGAAGCGTTTTAGACAAACGTGAATTCCTCGTTGACTTTTGCACCTAGAAAGAAGTTTTCAAAACGTAAAGGAAATATCTTGTACAATCTTACACATGCAAAAAAAAAGATTCCAATAGCAATAACATGCACTGCCACACACTTCTCTTTCGTACAACTTACCAGTGTATAGACTGCGATCACCAAACTACCCGTTCTGACGTTGCAGCAACAACAGCACGTCGATAGCAGGCCCATTTTCTCTGTCGTTCCCGCGCGCGCGATCTTATGTCGTTTGGCTGGTAGCGATAAAACTTATAAAAGGACTATGTTAAAGCCAGCTTAAATAAATCTCACAAACGCCTATTCTCGAGGAAATGCCCCTCTCAATTCTGAATCTCCCCTCCGCACATTTACGGAATAACCGTTTTGCTCTTGAGTGAAATCGTCTTGTTGAGGCTAACTGGATGGCTGTTCCATTTATTGTGTGTCTCCTCGTTGCTGTGGAGACTGAAGTGGGCTGCACAGCTGTCAACGTTAACGATAAAGTCGCTAAACGGTATAATCTCCGTTTACTTAAATTTTGTGACACGGTGATTGGTAACCGCTATCATAAATAATTTTATGAGGAAAATCATGACAAAAATAAAATATCCGAAACAGACTGCGTTTTTATGTTTATTTGTTTGTTATGTAGATTTTGTCGTGTTATAGTCATTTCGCTGTTGATTTTAAGTAGTTATTGTTGATTTGGTCGATTTTTTTCATGACACGAAATCTGCCTGAACATAATCACGTTGACTAATTAATAGGTTGGTCTCATTAGTTACAAACGCATATTCGGTTTCAAACAGTAGGAAGTTCAAATCTTGATTTTGTCACCCTCCCTGACAGCTTTAAAGAAATTAAACTCACCCTACCAGCTACCCTTTCCTAGTCCCTGAATCAATCCATGTCCCACCCTACAGTTGTACAATTTCTGTCTCCCTGGGTTTGTAACTCACTGCATCATGTTGTCAGTTCTCGCCGATGGAGAGCGCCACCCTGGCAGCTACGTGTATGTATTGCGTACATGTTCGAAATAAAAAGATTGCCAAGGCCTACTTAAATTTGTTCAGAACTCGTCCTTCACTTGTATTTCCCGTTCCGCTGAAGGCTATGCCTGTTCGAACCGGTGCTTATTAAAGCAAGGGAGACTACATATCATTTATGGAAGGTGTGTCACAATTTAACGTATTGATGGGTTAGATTCAGTCCCAGCAAAGAGATTAATAGGTCTTTTCACATTTGTCTTCAAGGGTATGCGCTGGACGTAAAAATTAAAGAACATTAGGGTGAAAATATTACAGTTTGTATCAATAACATGACTATACAGATTAAAATAAAACAACCTATAAATACATTATTCCAAGATTAAAACAGTGTTTTAACAGCAGTTGGCTTTCACTAATATTTTACTTGAAAGTGGGTATGGTTTCAGAGAGAAATAAAAAGCATTGATTAAACACAATCTTAAAGCATTGTATTTGATGAAGACCTGAACATCTGAATCATAATGTACTTTTTGAAAATGACGCACCCTGCATATCTACACATGTGATTCTAGCAGCATTCACCAGACATGGTTTTCCCGCAACGTAATGAGAGTTGAGGCGTTGAAGTGACGTGCGGATTATTAAATGCCTTCCTTTTGTATGAATTGGAAAACTTAAAACCCGATGACTATTTCCTTTTATTTATTTCACATATTTTTAATTTATTTGATGACACTTACTTTTCATCATCCCTATTTTGATATCACTGTCATTACAACCGGCGATAAAAATTTGCTCTTTTGTTATTGTATAGAAACATTTCTGTGACACAAAATATAGAATTGTCACTTCTGATTTTCAAATATTTGCTTGTTATTTTGCTCCTCTTGTCGCTGCAACTATTTGTATTATCTTAATACGTTGTACATGTTGTTATTATTATTATCATCATCATCACACAATCATCATCGATATCAGCAGTATCACTATCTTATAACCGTCATCACCACTACTAAAAACAACTAGGACTCACTAGTTACGAACGAGGTTGTAAAATCCTGGCTTCATTAGATATGTAATCCATGGTCGTACCACCTGACGGCTTGCAGATTAGAGCGATTCAAGTGCTTTCAATTCATTAAATATCCATGAGCCTCCGCTATACAAAGACCAGTAGATCTATATAAATGAAGCAAGATGGTGTATTGTGAAAGTTGGGAGTGTCATATATTCTCATGCAGGATTAAGAGGACAGGTTGGCATTCTATTGTGAAGCATAGGGATATCAAGTATTTTAGGCCCCAAGTCTTTAAAACCCATCAACCCAACCACGGTAAGTTATGTCCGCTTCCTTACTTCCTTAAAGAGATGAACCAGCAGATTCTGAGTACTAAGGTAAAAACGCTGACATACTAAGCTCCAGTTGAAACGCGAATTGATAAATGGGAAATTGGTGGATGCATTTTACGACTCGAACGAGAAGATTGCAATAAACGATAATGCTCCACATCGTACGTTTATTTATGTGTCACCCAGTTTCCAACGTAGGTGTCGCCCTAAAAGCAATTAGCCATTTACGATGAAGAAAGTGATATACTGCGGGTCGGCAGCATTAGTCAATCGGAACCTTTATCCTATGTCGCTGTGTATTTTTGCCAAAGGGGATTTATTTAGCTAGGTAACAGCTTTTGTTGTCTTAGATAGATAAAATCTTTTGAAAACTGTTGTATTTACGTCATGCTGTTGACAAGCTTTCCGGTCATTCTTTTATATTCCTTCATAACGTTTTTATCACTTTCTTCGTGATGGATTTCACTCTTCCATGTCCATTTAACCCTTTGAGCGCCAAAGTCAATTTTTTTCACCTTTATAAAATATACCCCAGTCAATTATTTTCAGATTTTTGCCAAAATTTTGATAAAAAAACTGTAGCCTATGAAATGCAATTTCCATTTGGTCCAAAATTATCAAAGAAATTACAGAATTTTTTTTTTTAAATTGGTAAAATTGTGCACTAAAATTTTGGAGGGAAAAATTACAGCACTCAAAGGGTTAATATGTTTTCGTAAAACGATTCTGAGGTTATTTGAATCGATCCTTTCGATAAATTTATGAAGAACAAAAACTATAGAAATCAGTGTATGGAAGAAAAAAGGTATTTTAAATGCACCTCAGACTTTGTAAGAAAAAATGGTTGTCAGGCAACACAAAAATATAAAGCTGATGCGCGTGCTCCTAACCCGGTTGACCTGACATCGTCGAAACTAGATTAACATATGGAGGTGTTGTGCACGATGAAAATTTACGGAAAATATTATCAGTAGACAGACAAACTTGACGCTCATCGTCGATAAACGAGGGAAACTGATAGACAAAGCGACTTGCACATGTAAGGGTTAGACAAAATTCATTTCGGAGGAACAGACGTGCAATTCCAGTACAGGGGAAGGAGTTTGTCACACTCTCATCAACATTTAATAAGCAGTATGCACTGCTTGGTTATACCAAACACGATTGGAACTAATTTGGGATAATTGGATGATGAAGTAATGTTTATTTGATCTTCAAATGTGAGCCCTTCTGCTTTTCTTTTTAGGTTATACACTTGTTATAATGAGTAATTTGTAATATCACAACATTCAGCTATAGGGCACCTGAGAAATTTGAAAAATATGAAAATCCAATTATCCTAAATTAGTTCCAATCGTGTTATCATAAGTTTATACATACATATGTACAAATAGGGATTCAAGTAATACATTTCCTTCTTCACTTTTCATAGGATATTAGACGTGGGCAATATTTTCATCATGGCATCCCTAAAAAAGCCTGGAGACATGTAACAAACTGATTGCAGTCTCGTTTTCTCCAAAAGACTCAATTCGTCAAATTGGTGAAAAACTTTGGACTTGGTTTATGCGCGGAAGCGAGTATTGCATTTATTGTGTTAATTGCTTCAAAACAAAGGCACCTGATATCATGTACGATAGTACCAACAAACCCGAGAAGTGAATTTTCAGGACGTTGCTTTTGATTCAGGTCAAAATTATGATAAAAGATAATCTCGCATTGTTGTTAATGATGATGATGATGATGATGATGATGATGATGATGATGATGATGATGATGGTGATGCTTTGTTGGTACTGGTGGTGGATGTGGTGAAAACTACACAGATATTGATTCCAGTACCGGATTGCTCAGGAGCATGCCATCCGAGTTTTATAACGTCTTTCACTTCTGATAGTAGTCTCGTACATGATCATGCCATCAATCGCACTTCACCAGGAAACTTGTCAAATCATGTGCTACGTACAGTGTCATATGTAGATAAAACGTACTAAACATGTTCACTCGAAAAAAAAACAGTATTGCGCAATGATTGTCGTTGGTGAATATTTCAGTATGGTTGTTTTAGGCCTAATGTATGGTAGGTCGCTTGCTTGTTCAACGATGCTGAACTTTGTTGATTGACAAAGCAATTGTATCCTGCCACGTATCTTATTATATCTGGTGATCATATCTGGAAACAAACTGTGCATGCACGTCTGGCTTACGCGAAACGTTACTCTAACGTTTACTTAAAGGTAGCTACATACCTTATAGACACTTTCACATTTTTATTTTTTTCTCAGTTATAGAAGTCCCAAACCACAATGAAACATATTTTCTGAAAGCTCTGATATTGGGAAATCCGACCGTGCACAATACATAGTCATTATTTGCATAATAGTCACGTGACAGACATTTTGTTGAACCTTCCAAAAATCCGAGTTTTCTCCCTTAAGCGAACACGCTGCACATTTTTCGGTTGAAATTTGTGCATTGACAAGCCTTGGTAATACCCTTCAAATCCGTGTCTGAGATTTCCTTTATATGCCTTTTTTTGTTATGCATCAATAAAGGTGTTAGACTAAGGTGCTTTTCATGGAACTGTAACTGTCGTAACTGTTGTAATTTGAATGAAGACTCGGAGAATAAAATCGCATGATTTTTCAAGGGTAACGAAAGGATGACCCAAGGTTCAAGATACTTGCTTTAAAATGTTCAATCATAATGTGTTCGTATTTGGTTACGTTACCCAAAAGCGTGTGTCCAGATAAAGGCTAGAAATGTACTGTACGCAATAACAGTGTATTATATCGCTTTACCGTTGGTAACACTCAGTCTGGTTGAGTATGACTTTAATGCTAAATCATTATTTCGGTCAGGTTCTCTTCGAGTTCAAGGATAAAGCAGGAAGCAGTTACACTTGTGTGATGTGTCGTTTACATCTACTGCTTTGACATTTTGAGTTTGTACTCTTCTTGAGCGTGCCATATCCCCCCGCCAGCGGTGAGGATAAAAGGTTTTCACAGTGTGCTTGCCCTCTGCATCGTAAAAAAGTCCGTAAGAAACATAGCAACTCGAATGTATTTCCTGGAGGAGGCTTTCGTTGGTTCCGGAAAACAGCGCGCTCCAGTTGAGGATTTCAATCGGAAACGCCGGTGTCATAAATCCGGTATCTATACGACAGGGTCGTGATCACCAGAAGGAATACATGAACTGCTTTACAGTATCCACTCTGAATGGAAGGAAGATTTTGATGCAATCGACTCCCTGAACGTTTATGCAACTGTACCGACCCATGCCTAGAATACTGTGTTTCAAATTTTGGCAGAAGCGGCACATGCAATTTCTCTTAAATATCACACGAGAAAAGGAGAACAGTCGGAAAATAAATATAAAACGTATTCTAACGGCCGATGACATCGTAACGTCACCACCTCTGTACCTACATTAATTTCTGATTATATCAGGAAAGAAATGAACATAAAATTATCACTGCACACATATGTTACATCAAGGAATACGCCTTGCAATTATTCTGCGGAACTTCAGTCAACAGATTTTAAATTACAGTCATGTTTATTTAGCCTAATAAAAATGAATTGTCTCGACATATATATATATATATATATATATATATATATATATATATATATATATATATATATATATATATATATATATATATATATATAACCGGGAGGGCACATTGTATACATTTTGTGTATATATATATATATATATATATATAATATATATATATATATATATATATATATAATATATATATACAGAATTATATCATACCAGTATATTGATGGCGCAAATACTGCGATCTGATTGGTCGAGACGCGAAAAGAACCATGGTATATTGGCGATACACCACGGCTGCATACGCGCGAGCTCTCAGCTTTAGCAAAAATCCATTTATGACGTTCTACGCCAAATTTCAATATACTGTTATGATATAATAGCAAATATACATCTGTATCTACGTTAAATGGCGAGCAACCCTTGATAAACAGGACATAATACCTAATTATCTTTCTATTTCTGAGTTGCTTTTGAATAATAATATTGTGTGAGATAATCTTCCTCCTCATATATAATTCTTTGAATGTTAGTATAGACGCGATGGTAAAAGGACAAAAAAGCTGTCAGAGAACGCCCCCAGGCAGCTCCGAATCATGCCGGTTGAATTGTAGAGAGCCTTGTTTCCGAACAAGTTTCTAGAAATAATTTGCCTTCAGTGAGGTATGGTGTCACGTATATGATGACGTAAAGTTGTGTTCTTACAAGCAACCGTTGATATTACAAGATAATCGAGTCCAAAATTGTCAACAGAAATCTTTGTCTCAGTTTGATTGATGTGGGTTGCGTTTGGAAGCAGCTTTTAGGTTTCGTGAACTTGGACATGAACATTCGACCCTTACAAACAACGCTGTGGCAACGCTAATCGCAAGTCACGGTGGCACATACGAGGCTTTACAATTTCTGTGGAAATTTACTCCTTTACAAATATGTCAACTCACTCAGTGATTTACAGTGTTTTTAGTGCTTACGTTATCTCAAAATTTCGTTAAACGATAGGTTCATAAAACTTTTAGAAGTCACACACGATGACTATATATATAATATATGGTTGTAAACTATTACGTAACAACAAAAGTTTCTTGCGATTTATGTTGAAGCTACTGCTCCTTTTAAAAAAGAGGTTTAGTTTTGTAAGAGAGCGCTGAGGACGGACAAACAGACGGACAAACAGACAGATGGACAAACAGACAGGTCTCTAAGAGCATTAAAACAGGGAACGACGTTTCTGAAGTGAGCTGGAAATCTTTGTTTCTAGGCATTTTTCAGATCTTTTCTCAGCGCGCAACTTTACATTTATGTAGTGACCATTCACTCTAAACGAGAACAAGAAAGTAGACGCCAGAAGCCTTCACGGGTAAACTAAACATTCAACAGTGTGTCCTCTTCTGCACATGCGCGGAACATGATATATTGTAATTCATTCATAATTCGAACTTTCAAGGATAGTTGAACCGTTCCCGTTCATGCAATCTCAACAAATGTCTGCATGTACACTACAAGTTTCAGTGCCAAGGGGAAAAGTCATAAAAAATACCATTGATATGGTAGGGTTACATGAGCATCTCACTGCTTCAGACCCTTAAATTTTTTATTGGGGTAACCGACATCAGGTGAGTGCGTGACAACTTTTCCCCACACAGATTTAGACGTGGTGGGTATTCTTCCCCCCTCCACTGTCTATGGTATGGCCTATTTGCCCCCAATCGGCTATACCACCTCGTCTATTAAAATTCATGAGTTTACTTTTCTTGTTTACGCACACAATTTGATTTATTGGAAATCTGAAGAATGGCTATTTCATGAGGTTTAGACCCCCCCCCCACCCTACCCAGGTGGGCAGTGAACTGCGAGTACGGCTTTTTAGCGCAAGAAAATGCTACTATCCACGATAGTATAGATGTATAATAGTACTCGATACTGTGATATTTCGACACAGAGTACATTTAGGTAAATTGGTACATAAAAATAATTTACCAACAGTTAAAGAAAGTTAAAAAAAATTCTTTTCTGTCAGCATTGATTCGGATACGACATATTTAATAAGATATATCTGCTGTGTTGTTGCTCGATGAATTTAAAAGTTTTCTATTTCCCGTCTCTCAATTTTACGGCTTCCTTTTTGATTATCGTCCACGGCTATTCATTTCAATCACAGAGGAAAATTATACAGATGATTGATGAAGGAGCAAGCATGGACCTCCAGGGATTTACCAACTTCTGAACTCCCAATAATAGTACTATCAATTTCGCGATGAGAGACATGTCGGACGAATGACGTCTCTCGCTCACCTCGCTCGCTCTTCAAAATGATCATGTTGACAACTCACCCACGGCGTTTCTCGACTGTCTATGATTGATATTATCCGGAAAGTGGTTCAATTCAAAAGTTCAAATGCGGAATCGTTTATTTTATGTTTAAATTTGAAGATGTAGAACACATCTGGGGCTACAATGCAGGATAATCTGATACATTATCAGTAATAATATTTGGGGATGACGTCATAAAACTTCACCAGTATTGACAAAGCTGTAGGGAATAACGCGTATCGTACATTTTAATAGCAAGGCCATACTCTGTCTCTCAACACACTGTTGGGATAAGAATGAGACAAATATTATGAAATATTATCAAACATTGCAACAATTGCCGCCTTTCAAAGTTGAAGTGCCAGCTACCTCTCTCACATTGATTTCTTCTGTGTTGTTCTTCCTTTATTTCCCTTTGTAAGACCCACAAAAGTGGAGACGAATTATAGTGGTAAAAGGACGTCGAAACTTTTTATTTACACAGATACAAACGCCCTCTTGGGTATAGCCTATAATTGCGTCTTTCCTCTGAAGTAAACAATGTCCGGTATTGCCTAAAGGTAGTATGCACCTCAAAAGTTGAAGACTTAAACCTTTGCTCAAACTTTCGTCGACGAAACTTTCAACCATTCTCTCTCCAAATCAAGAACAATATAATTGAGGGTCACTGGGCAAAGTTTGGAACAAGAGATACAAATTACCGAATATTTACCAATATTTGAAAATCAAAATGGCCGCCATATGAGGGAAAATAAAATTTTGGATTTTCTAAAACCTAAGACGGTCAAAATATTTTCTTAATCCAAGAGCTTCAAAATGAGCCCCCATGAGCGGTAGACAAGAAAAATATGAAATACTTAGAGTCCGAATATCTGTCTCCAGGGCGCACCTTACCTTAAATAGAGTCCTGTGGACTAAAAAGGTAAATTTCTTCTTTTGCCATTGCCCGTGTAAAAATTCCAATGGTTCACACGCAACACGGTGCAGTGTTAGTGTGGTCTGCAGTGCGTGCTGGCTAATATCAAAACGGAATATATTGGCGTTATTACCTTGACCTCTTGATTAGTTACAGTAACTGTCTGATTTGACGAACCGACAGAAGCCGTCACCATTGCCCTACTTACAGTTCACTTTCACTACCGTCTTCCATCGGGATATTACCATGCGAGAAGTCGTTGCGATACACGAACAGTGTAGACACCCTCAATCTTCAAAGTTAATACCGTTTTATTCTCACGTGTAGAAGTTACAACGACGCTTATTATTTTATCATCAGCCCGTTGATGATAAAAGGCTGCTATATCAAAACTACTACTTACTTCATACTCTCTTAGCTTAACTAAAATTGCATATTTCATGAAACTCTTTATAATATAACTCAGGGTAAAACTTATCATATTGCAGCTTGTTTATGATGACGTCAGCTCATGCTGACATCAGATTGATGACGTTGTTGATGTTCGGACAATTAAGCGTATATATTGTTGTTATTGATGCGCTAATGTAACTTTGTGTTGTTTGTAACTGTTTCCAATTGACGTATAACTATCCGAATTCATAAAATCGGCTTACGTAAAACGTATTGATGGCTTACATAAAATATATCAAGCTTTGTACTGAATAAATCGACGCATGTTCAGAAGGAGTGAGTCATCTTAAAACAGCCTTGTACGACATACAGATATTTCAGATAATATATAACATTTCATTTCGAATGAAACAGTTGTATTTAATTTGTAAGATTTTTTTCTCTCAGTTCGCAGAGCCTGAAAACTTGGTATGGCGAGACTCTGAGCTCGATTCATTTTGAATCTATGAATAAATTTTGTTTGTTAAAATGGTTGATGGTTTCATTGAAACAGTATTCGAGAGATCTCATTGTGACGCGCAACATTGGGTCAGCCCTTGGACTCGAGGTCACCGGAAATGTTCAGTAGTTCGTTAACCTACACTCACGTGACTGTCTTCAGTTGGCGCTATGGCATAACACAAATACTAGCTGGAACATCTTCCGTAAGAAATCCCGATCGTCTCCGCTATTGTCTGGTAAGTCGTATTCAACTATTTTGTGACGTGAATGTCGTAAAGTGTACCAACGGCAAACACATGACTTGATTCACTGGGAAACCATTACAACGGTCGTCTATGTGCATGCGCGAGAACCAAAACTAGTTCATGTCCCTGTCCAAACTGCGACCACCGCGCCGGCAAACCGGTTGTCGTATGTACACACTACAGGTGGCTTTGTGTTCATAGCTTTGAGGGTGATTTTTACTTCCACGTCTGCACTTCTAACTAGATCTCACTACTGGGACAAGTAGTGATCTCTCTCTCTCTCTCTCTCTCTCTCTCTCTTCTCTCTCTCTCTCTCTCTCTCTCTCTCTCTCTCTCTCTCTCTCTCTCTCCATCGTTTGGGCAAAAATCTCAAGTCAAAACTGCAAAGTAAATTTGAAAATGTGCGATTCCTAAAATCAAATCAAAATAATGACGGCCCAGTCACTTCATCGGTTAGCAACTGTTGAGGAGTGAAAGCCAAGGATATACATCTTTTATGACAAGAGACTGTCAGGAGTAAAAGCAAAGACTACACCATTAATCTGCTGATCCAATTGATCCACCGAGCCAGTGGAAAACTGTGTTAAGTGCCCTAGTTCACCAAATGAATGGAGGTGACCGCCGCCATTTTTATATCAGTCGACTTTGGGCAAATGGGGTCAAGGTCAGGAAGCGACGCTAGCAGCGTCCTCTAATCTCAAGTTGTTGTGATTAACTAAAATCTCAGAATTGTCGTTCCCTTGCAGGGCCCGACAACAATTTCCGCGAAATTTGCCGATAAAATAATATTTCCGGGTTAGTTAACCTTGAATTGTAATACATGTCAACGATTATTTCATTTATCTTAAATAGCCTCGGTTAGTGTGCCTGATGCTACTAAAATATACAGAGGCTAAGCGTAAACACATACTTCGGGTTCAATGTGTATATATATACAGATTTCTTTTTCATAGATTTGGTAGATTTTATTGTAATATCATGATTTTGAGAAAGCTTTCTCTATTTTCATGTAATTTTTTCAGCAGTTGAAATCTAAACATGGAAAATACGCCCCCGTTCCCCCTCTATCACCGGGCTTCTCTCTCTCTCTCTCTCTCTCTCTCTCTCTCTCTCTCTCTCTCTCTCTCTCTCTCTCTCTCTCTCTCTCTCTCTCTCTCTCTCTCTCTCTCTCTCTCTCTCTCTCTCTCTCTCTCTCTCTCTCTCTCTCTCTCTCTCTCTCTCTCTCCTCTACTACCAATGTGGGCAAAGTAGACAAAATACCACGTTTGCATAATGAAAATTCTTAAGCTAAACGTGCAAATATTATAGTACAAAATTAAATTGATGAAATGACGTTGACGTCGATCTAAATGTTCAAATAACTTCGATACTGTAAGGTATTGTATTTTGAAATTTTTTTTTTCGTTTTCGATAACAATATCTCGCAAATTATAGAATTTGATGTCTTGTGTGTTTGTTTTGTATAGATCTTGATTTTATTCAAGATGCTATCAACGGCAACACGAAACAAGTGTCAAAGATAATATGAAACATTTTTTCGCCCCCCCCCCCTCCCCATGTATGTAAAGGGCCCGAGGCTGTATCTTTTGAAATTATTCTCAATATCGTTTGTCGAAAAGAAGGGTTACTGTCGTCTTCAACTCGCTAACGTATGCTTCAATGCAAAGTTACCGGTGCAAACGTAATGCATTCCGTACAGTTTTGCTGATAAATGAGTTACAGTCGGGACCATCTTTCTGTTGAGTAGTGTCAACAATAACGGTACATTACACACATACAGGTTGTGTGGACTGTTTTAACACTAGGCGTTTCAACAAGATTTCGGGTGAAGAACAAGAAAAAGTATTCTAAATATATTTTACAAATGGAACAAAAATACCGGAAAACACATCAAAGTCAAGGATACTGCTAATCGATTTTTAAATTGCTGCTGAACGGCAGAGCGTAGGTGTTTTGTAGAAATTGACTCTGCGTGTAGGAGCAATCAAAATGGCGAGAATCATGTAATGCATCAATTGCGGGGTCTCATATTCTTGAAGCTATGCCAGTAACATCACTGTTATCTTTCAGAATGATGAATCCATCCGAAGGATCTATCGCTAGAGGCATCCTGTGGTCAACATTCAGATGTTGTACAACAGCATTCGAGCGATCAATCCGGACTCTAGAGGGCGTCAAAGTGTTCCATGAATACTATGGCAAGGCAGCTTGTTTCGGAGAAGAACGGTCATTCTTCGAACGCTGCCTTGTCGGTGACCCTTTGCCCGGATTGAAATTTGGCGAGGTGAAGAGTGTACTTGAAGGTGATTTTCCTGGATACCAAGGTGTGTTCCTGAAGGATATGGCACTTAACCTCGTTGCGACAGGGAAAACTGAATTTGTTCCTGATGGGTACCGCCATGCTTTCCTTATTCGTAACCCGACCATGTCCGTGCCTTCCCTTTATAGGACTCTCTCGAGGCAAAATGTGGATGGATTGCCTGAAATAATACCCGCTGAAGCCGGTATCCGTGACATGTGGGCCTTGTACGAATATATTAGGGACGTCAAAGGTCAAACGCCGATGGTTATCGACGCTGACGATGACCTGCTGCGTGACCCGGCGACCACGATGAAGAAGTTCTGTGACTTCGTCGGGTTTGAGTTCAAAGAAAGCATGCTTCGCTGGACGCCCGTCCACCCAGAGGAGTGGGTCTTCCACGATGAATGGTACGATACTTTACTCAGTACCACTGGCTTTGTAAAAAATACAGAAACGCCAAGTTGTCCCCAAAAGGTGGACGTCTCGTCGTATCCAACATATGTGCAAGATACCATACGGGATTGTAAACCATATTATGAGAAATTGTACGAGTTGAGAACAGCGTAGGGACATTTAGTATCAACCATTTCACAATCAATGTCAACAGTTGTTAGTCTTTAACGGCAACAAACCTTTCATTACTTTCAAATTAGTGGTCCACCACAGGCGGCGCTGTTCCTTTTGAATTCCTGAAATTTTAAACGAGAAGCTTGGAACAAGAAAGAAAAAGCTATAAGCTTATCTATGAACGAATTTTCAGTCCTCGCGCCATGTCATCGGTCACAAGGGGTCAAGGTTCGAAGTGTTGGAGACAATTTTGAAACTGTCGGATGTGCTGTCACACGTCTACAAGCGAGAAGATGGAAAACAACAATACCAAACGATGAGGCGGCTACGACATTGACAAATCTGCCAGCGATTGTATGTCAGCCGACATAGCCCAACATGCCAAACAGCGGCAGCTTTGGCTTTAAATGTGCTTTAAATGCTCAATCATCCAGGTCAGATATTAAATAATATGTGATTCTACACTAAGGCTGTAAATTCCATGGACATGAAGGCGTTTTACTCCACGTCCGGATAGTAATAAGCGAATGCTTACTGCACTGACAAAGTTTACGTATTCTGGTCGTCTGGTTATCAATTGTTTATATTTTCAAAGAATGGTACCAAGTGTACATATTGCTGTAAGATACTTAGAACTGATTCAACCAACTTAATATTCAAGACTGAAAATCTGCAAGTCCAAAATCTGGCCAAAAATATATATATACCAAGCTGCCAAGCCATTTACCTTTACAGGAACAAATAATCATCATGATGATATCGTTCTAGCTTAATAACGAAAATTTAAAATCTGCAAGAGCAAGTGATATGTGAGAAGAAAACGTTCGGATCAAATATGTCACTCGAAACTTTATCTATAAAATTTTATGGTCATTTGAATAAATGTGAATCTGAATAAGTTCAAGACTTCGCACCTATGGACTAGATTTGAAAGCTATGGGACAAGCACTTTTAAAGAAGCTGAGGATGTTTGGGTGAAAAACGAGGATGTCAACCCAGCACATGTTCATTGTCGATTAAATAAATTTTAACGTATTCAACGTATTTAACGTATTCCCTAAACATCATTATTTGAAGGATTTTGGCCGAGGTCACATGTCGTCCCTGGTCATTATTATTTGAGGGTATTTGACCGTGGTCATTCCCAGGAACCTATAACAAAATGTTCAAGCTATGAACCGGTGGCTTTGGAGAAACGACATTTTGACGAAATATATGCAAATTTGTCAAGAGTGATTCATATTATACGCAAAATTTATCATAATTTTAACAAATTGAAATAAAAGGACATCGTTTAAATTAAAAAATAAAATTGTACAGCTACGAGATAAGTTTTGACGAGAATTCGAAGAATTTCGACGAAAATTGAGAAAAAAGAATTTTAGAAATTGTACATCCACAAGCTTTGTGAATATTTGGGAAAACCTAAATAATTAGGAATATATATACCTAATACAAAAGACCAATGATTTGTGAGTTTTTGACCTCTGGTGTTTTCATATTGTATACTCATTTCCAAATTTAAAGGCCAGTGTATACATTTGTGGAAATCCGACTTACAACAATGATACACCTGCGCATCAATACAAGTACTTTTGGTCTGCGGTGTGCCGCGATCTGTCATACATACATACATCATACATACATACATACATACATACATACATACATACATACATACATACATACATACATACATACATACATACATACATACATACATACATACATACATACATACATACATACATACATACATACATACATACATACATACATACATACATGCATACATACATACATACATACATATACATACATACATACATACATACATACATACATACATACATACATACATACATACATACATACATACATACATACATACATACATACATACATACATACATACATTCACGTACATACACATACATACAAAAAAGAGACTGGACAACAGAAGTGATATTCAACTATAATTTATTTAATCTGTCTCTATAGATGATAATTGTAAAATCCCATTACCAGAATTATTTTAAAAGGCTTAAAATTATGATTATTTCTTCGAACAATGTTTTATGTGGTAACTACAATGACAATGCATTTCCTCTGATGTTTTAGTGAACATTTATCAACCTGACTCTAAGTTTTTTCTCAAAACACTTGAATTATCGAATTCCATTCATAATATAGAAATAAAACGTGCACTAATATTAAACACCGTGAGACCCGAAGGTCAGGTGGATGTTAAAGTATTGTATGTATAATGGCATGAATTAAAACTGTTCCTTTTAGTTCTTTCCGGAGAGATACCGTGAATGAGTTAAACAAGTCTTGGAGTTTACTATCAGAAACTTTTTATTATATAAAATATAAAAACACCATTAGTGTACAAACTTAGATCGTACAAATATCACACCTGTTTTCTTAAAAGTGTGACATTATATAAATTGCAAAACGAAAAATGCATTTTCACTGGTAAAGTGTGTTTCAGGGATAACTTCACTCCTTTCAGTCGAATGCCAGGATATCATTAGTCGACTACAGTGTATAGTTTTGTCTTGTTTTCATTATCAGGCCAGTCCCTCCCAATGAAAAACAATTTTCGATGCTTTGCAAACTCTTTTTTTAGTACAAGAGATTAAAAGTAGTTTAACATGATACAACTTAATAACCTAATTTCCTGATAACTTCGAAAAATATTGCTAAAATGATATGCTGGGAACAGCATACACGGTTAATTTAAGCATTTAAAATTATACAATCTCTCTCTCTCTCTCTCTCTCTCTCTCTCTCTCTCTCTCTCTCTCTCTCTCTCTCTCTCACTCACACACACACACACACACACACACAAACAACGCATATTAACAAAAGTTAACAAAGGTTCTGGTGGCAATATTAACTAGACGCTATTTCTTCGCTATTCCTATAAAGCTTTCTCGGCGGAAAAATAAACTACACTCTTACTTATAAGCTTATTAATGAATAGCAACATTCACTTAAGTCGTCCTTAAGTTTTAACTCATTAAACTCTAGTATTCTAAAAATAAAACAACACACATTTAAGACTGTATATCTATCTATGAAACGTTTCCTAGTTTATAAATGTTAAAAGAATTGTTATCACAGATAGCACATTTCAGAAGACTTTTTTTTCAAGAAGATGTTACTATTTTATCATTTGATAAGAATATACAGACTGCATGATAGCTGTTTTGTCAATAACTGTGAATAATTGAATTCTAAGAGACGGCCTATCATCTCTAAAAAGAAAATATTACATTTTCACATTTACATCTGTATTAAAATGTATCGACCAATTAGAGCTAAACTCTGTTTATGGATGTACATCTTGGCATATGAGATGCAATTGATTTTCACAATCCTCCAATAACATGCCATTCCCTGGTGGTTCTTGCAATAATTTCTTTCATAGCTATTGAATTAGATTTGATAAGGCTGAGATTCTCTCGAGAATGAAATATAAAAGTATTTCAGTTTAGTAAGTAAACAATGTTGAAATCAAGTCGTCACGATGGGTTTTAT
This sequence comes from Ptychodera flava, assembly GCF_041260155.1. Lineage (NCBI taxonomy): Eukaryota > Metazoa > Hemichordata > Enteropneusta > Ptychoderidae > Ptychodera > Ptychodera flava. The sequence goes on along the minus strand of NC_091945.1, from coordinate 22,129,504 downwards.
ACCGTGTACAAATGTATTACAATCATGTTTTCATAATTTATCTGGAGACTTTTCTCTATGCTCGTGATAGCGCTAATAAGAACTGTGAGCAGACTGACCACTTTTGTTCAAGCTTTCTGAGTGGATGATGTTGTCGTGGTAACAACGACCGGGCGTCCTTGGGCTGCGCTCAGCTGGAGGAAAGAAAATAGGGAAAAGGTGGTGTATAATTGGTTGTGAAGTGCCATAATACTACTCTTAATCTTGTTGTGACGAAGCAACTGAATTTGCGCCACCATCCAGTTCGACACTTAGAAAAAATATGCCTTTGTCAATAAAAATTACCTGAAGTGAAATTCACCTCTCCAAGTGTTTGAGAGCACACGGTACGAACTTGGCAAGCTCTACACAACATTTACTTTAGTCTTGCAAACTTACCTGGCGATAATATTCGACGGTACCACGTCCGGCTCTGAGCTCCTGGTACTGAGACAGCACACACAGGTAACAGTATATCTGTGGGAGGAGTAAGAAATCCCCTTAAATCCCAAATTATCATGTTTTCTGCGTTGTTGTCTTCTGTGTGATGTTATTTAAGACACATTTATCAAACTCAGACGGCGGTTCAAGTAAACTGTCACAGTCCCTCCACCACGAATAAAGTGTCGATAACGCTTCGTCATTTTGATGGTCTCTGGCGCACGCAGTTACAGTACGCCCGCTGAGGGCAGGCGACTGTCAGAGTGAGCCTCGGCGAACAGGGAATCGTCAGGTCTCACGCGGTAGTAAACATGGATACCTCTAGCGAATATAACTGAAGTTTTACTTCGAAATCCAATGACATTTACGAAGATTTGCAAAATGTTGAGTTCTATTAGTCATTCGTAATTCGGTGGAATTTTGAGTTACTCTACGAGCTGGGAAATGTAACCTTACAAATTGTAGCCCGAAAGAAAGAATTATTGTAACAGTTTGAGAGTCCGAAAATTTGTCCCCACATTCTACCTTAAGTCAAATCTGAAATGCAGCATTGTTTCACGGCCTTGAAACATGTGAGGGCGTCGGGGAATCAAGCCTCAGCGGATCTGTTTACTTACGTTGAAAATAGTGAACAGGATGAACAGGATGATGTTAAGAACAGCAACCCAGGAACCGATACCCTGAAAGAGACAACAAAGACTTAGTAGTCTGTGCAAACTTCATCGCAGTGTTGATGTTTGTCGATATTTGATGTGTCACAGACAAAACAACTCTTGACCGAAAGTCAACAAACGCATCTTCCCGTTTATGGGAAACTAAGGCGAATGAAGCCAAACCATCTTCATTTACTTCAATCCAATGACAATTTAGACATGCTATATGAACTTTTCGAAATCTAGACATTCTTGTACTAAAACTGTTTAAACCTCATTCGTACATTTGTAGCGTTTGGACATCAGATCTTAAAGGGCGGTGGTCGTCGGAACTGCGCGTGTACTACTTTCTTATTTATAAACAATGTATTTCATGCAAGATATCTATATGCATCACTTCAACATAGCTGCAACGTATAAAGTTTAAGATATTCATTGTTGACAAGCATGTTTCAACTTTCATCAATCGCCAACGTACCTATACACTATTTACTTCGGTCGTATGGGTCCCTGGCAACCTTTGTGCAAAGTTCCGACGACCACCCCCCTTTAAACAAATTGGTATAATATCTCGACCTCCCTGTTCATATATATATATACAATATATATATATATATATATATATATATATATATATATATATATATATATATATATATATATATATATATATATATATAAGATCTCGGAATTTTGTATTGAAAAATAATAAACTTCATTAATTTTGTACTTAAATTGAGTACAACAATAGGTGAATGTCCGTTCTTCAGATTTTCCCCAACTTTTTATCAGTTTTCATGAATTAGGGCATGGTTTCGCTGTGATACTATACTTACAACGAAGAAAATGAGTATGATGATACTGATCAGCTGAAGGATTATGTAAATTGGCATCATGACCAGCCAGGGAATGAAAAGTCCGCCATTGTCCTGAAATCAAGAAAAAAAACACGCCAAGTTTTAATGATGCTGGTACCAATCAAAGGACGTAGAACAGACATTACACAATACTCCAGCTAGTAACCGCATGGTTTCGTCCTATGTTAAGTTAGAATGCACCTCGGTGACAGATAATCGGATTCTCAGTGTTTTATAATTTTTTACTGATCTAACACTCGCTGGGACTCATCTTGGACTAAAAAAAATTCACGGGCGTGTGTTTTTTTTTCAAATATCGAAAATTGTATTTTTTTCTCTCAGAATAAACACAGAAATGACGGCCATTTTTAATTTCAAAACTGGTAAATGTCAGATAAATTGTATCTCCGGTCCAAATTTACCTTGTTTACCCCTTATTTTTATTCATGATTTGGTAAGTAAATGGTTGAAAGTTTCACCGAGGAACCTTTGGGCACAAGATCAAGTTTTTCACATTCGAGGCGCACACTACCTTAATTCGATGTGACTTTCTAGCACGAGAGACGAGCGTCATACCTAGTGACATGTTTATGTGGAAAGACTGTCTCAATATATAAGAGGTCGGGTTGAGGTCATCTGGGGTAGCTAGCTTGAGAAACTTATCATGAAGATGATACGCTGAAGATGTACATGTGGTGTACGTCGGTATTCTAGCCATGTTGATGTGAATTCCATCGTGATGTCTAATTTGCATGTGGGCGGGAATGTATAATGAGGCCACATTTGCATCTTCTGCAGACAATAAAAACACTAAAAATGGCCAAAATAGATGTAATACAATGATAAAGCATAACGTTACACAAAATAATGTAACATTCTCCACTTGTCTCTGATGTCTTTTGATGATGAGTAACGAGAATTATGTATTTGAGTGCCGTGTGCATAACAAAAAAGCCATTATGTTAGGGATCGATCATATGATCTTGATGGGGTAGTCAAAATTCTCAAAGATTTGCAGAGTCAGTATTCAAGGCTTTGGCATGTCGCTAAAAATTGCACTGACTTGAAAGTGAATCAACAGAGGTGTGGAATTCTGTGAAAATGCCCATGCTCTTGTCCACTCTGAAAAAATATATTTGTCAAGAACAAGAAAGCATTTAACCAATACCATCATCACGAATATTCAATAGTTTGTCTCTAACATGATGGCGTAATGATGCGACAGTTATTGTTACGTACCCGGGCATGGAATTATTTGCATCGAAATACCAAACCGTCTTTTATTCTGTCCGCCGCTTCAATCAATCATATTTTGCAAATATAGCAGTTGTTCATTTACATTTATTATGCATTGATCTCGACATGCCTAGTTAAGGGTAAAACGTCTCAAGATATTTCCAAGTGTGTGCGAATAAAAAACGAAGAGCTCACCTTGAGGGCGGCGTAGATCAAGATGATTGACACAATCAGCAGTCCAACGTAGAGCAACAATTGAATCACCAAGGGAATAAGAACACCTTTGAAAAAAAAAAAAAACAGGCATTTAAAATCAATCAACTATATCTGTAAAATCTTATGGAATTTAATTGCAAAAGAGAGAAAAAAAGCGCAGTAGAAGAGTTCAGTGGAGGTAAGATTTAGGATACGTAGGAGAAGGTTTTGTGAAGGCCCTCGTTGCATGATGCTCAACTTTGACCTCAAAAGGACGAAAGCAGTAACTTTCAGAGGATTTCACTTTATTATTATTTTTAATGTCAACTACAGTGTGTTTCTTGTTCTACTCCCCAAAGTCTGTTGAAATAAATAGTATTCAGCTTGTCAACTTAGCCTGTACGTGTGTAGACGGCATTGTTACTGTTGGCAAGGGATGTCTGGTCGGGACTAGAATTCTAATGTAAACAATAGCAGTGCATTGTGCACGCACGCTGTGTTGGCAAACTAAATTGTCCACCTTTCAACATGCTTTGGGAGTAGTATAAGAAATTGCAAAGCAAAACAAAAATAGCGATAAAATCATCAAAAGTTATAATAACTACTCCTTTAACTACTCCTTGGGCTACTTGAAATTAATCCGAAATCAGTGCTCTCCTTGTCCACTGATCTTCACTCTTGCCAGACAAGACGTTCAAAAAACTGACAACGTCACTATATTGTTTGGTGATTCGGTAGACTGTGCCGGCAACTAAAAACGGTCTACACAAAACGATTCTCCGGTAGGACAATTTGACTCATCGTCATATCAGACACGGTCGGTTTGAATACCCATTTGCCCGCCCTCTAGTGATATAACCCGCAGCTGTAAAAATTCAAAATAAAACCGACAGAGACAACCGACATTTGGGCGTGTCCAAACACGGAGAGGAATATTTGCAACATCAGTGTCCTTTTGAAATTTACGTTAATGGTATAACATCTGTTAACGCTCACATGCAGGTACTCTTTTGTGTCGTGGGAAAATGGAATGACAATAAAATTGTACTCACCGGCTTCAGAGGAGGAATTCGCAACAAGAGACGAAATAGTAATCAGAACATAAATTCCGGCTAAAACCTGATGAAAATAAAAATAAGCATAATAAAATCGTAAATGAGAGCTCAGATAATATACATCTCACGAATATCGCTGTATCGTCACTAAAATGAAGCCGTGGAATTACAAAAGGATATCCTGTTAAATTTGCAAAATAATAGAAAAATGTTTAAATATAAATAGGACATATTTTATCCGTAATAATGTGCTCTGTTTACCAACCTTTTCCTACAGAGAGGCACCGTATGTGTTGTTACAATATGAAATATTGTAAAAATGGTAACAAATCATAATTCATATTTAAATTATTTTAACATGGAAAATGCATCATGAGCTAGTCGTGAATTTAGTAGGCAATTTTATTAAAATATTCTAACCTTTATTGTACTATCCAAAGTAGATAGCCTTGATTAAATATATTGCAAAAATTGTTGTTCGGTATGTCTTAACACAGATATTTTAAATATTCCGTGAACGTCGGGGCAAGTAAGGATAATATTTCTACCTTGGTGAATCTGTCTTTCAGTAAAATTATTTGAGCATTAAGTTGATGAAAATTTGATAACTTTATGAGCATTTCTACGTCTTGTGGTTAATTTGCAAAAGTTTGCAATTTTTTACCATCCGTTTGTGTTTCAGTAAGAAATTTAAAATGTCTGTTCTATCCTGCCTGTTCCATTGCTTTTACAGTTAGTTTTTTAATACCCTGTACTTCAGTTGTCATTGTTATTGCATTTTCAGTACTATTATATAAGTATAAAAGGATGTTAACCACATGATAATTATGCCAAAGCAAAAACACTTCCACTGAATCACTAGTAATCCTGTCCCATCGAAGATTAAAAAGCAAGACAAAATACAAAACAAAACTCAAAGGTGATTATGTTTTACTCAAAAGGGTGTTTCTATTTCATTTCCAAGATGAACGAGATGCAGCTGAATTATAACCATGTTTGTTTTTTTCAGAATCAGTCGGTTCTAACAGCGGTCCTGAATTATGCTAATGAGATAGCTGTGATGTAATAGGTGCTGACTGGTGTCAATATCTGATAATGAAATGTTAGGAGACAGTGGTGCCAATTTCTGTGACGTCATAACTCTTGGCTTGGATCGCCACAAAATATACATAGCAATCAATTGAATGGTGCCGAGAAGATTTTGTTGCCCGCTATTGAACGAACGTGTCATATTAAGCTTGATGTTGGGAGCCAGCAGCAGCACAAGATCGCCTACGTAATGTGCCTCAGTTGTGTACAGCGTAAGTGATACGGTACAGTGACCTCTGAGTGACCTTGAAGTGTGTAACTTTCAGGACTCGCAGTCCTTGATCTGAACATCTGATGCGATAGACAAATGTCAACATCAGGCAAAGAAATTAATTACATAGTAAATGGTCTATTAAAAGAGAGTAAAGTATTATCTTTATGAGTGCAAATGTCACCAGCTGTATAATCGATGAGTTGAAAGCTCCACATGAAATAAATGGGTTTTTTTAGTTTTGTCGGTTACATAGTCTAAACCACATAGGGAGTGAACCAACGTTATATGGTTTGACAAGTAGGCTCTTGTCTATAAAAATTCAGCTTTAACATCGACCCGCATGAGGCGGCAAGCAAGCAGCAGGCGAACAGAACAGACAAAGGTATTTATAAACTACTGCCGGAACGAAATATTCCGAGCACGCCGTCAATGCCAGGCAGAGAGTACCAGATGATCTGATGCGCCTCTCTGAATGCGCACCATCGACCTCAAACGCCTGGGGTTGGGAAAGCGATTTTCCCGTGAAATGTGAGACGAAAGCGGTTGGAATGTGTAAACGAGTGGCTAAAACCAGGCATTAGCCGCTTTTTGAAGGTTGTTTAAGTCGACACTCACGTTAGGAACGAGCCACGAATTCGACAATTGCGAGAGTGAAATATACGACGCTGTTTGAAATCTTTGCGAGCCACGTCATCCCAGGCACGCAAAAATAGCCTGAATGAGGACAGATATTAATAACTTTGATGGTTTATGTTGGTAGACTGCATCGGAGTGTTAATGCTTTGTCTGTTCACACATAAATGTTCTTGGTAGTCGTAATATTCAAATATTCATATTTAGAGCGATTGTATCTAAATAAACTCCATCACACGAGTCCATCAGTTTGCATAGCAATGAACGATGTTCTCATTTTGAAAATAGCAATGTGCAAAGCATATTGTTAGCTTTTTAAAGTGCGACAGGCATCTACTGTTATGGCTTTTTTTGTCTGGACCAAAATGAATTTCAAAATGAACCATATTTACGAATATTGTAATGTATTAATTATTTTTGTCTATAAAAGGTCATGGCCGTAGTTTCAACTTTGTATTCGCACTTAAAATATTAAGTTCGGCTTTGCGTTCACGTGAGAACAGAAGTTAAAACGTTGTATTTCTCCATTTGCTTGTTGTTCAAGATTCTTTATTCTTTTCTTCGCGCCGACTGTAGCATTTGAAAGTTGTAGGACAAGGTCATTCCAAGACCCCAACATGAATTTCACATATGTTTATAACTTTATTCCTTTATATAAACTACCATCTTAAATTTGTGAAAATGATCAAGAATTATTCCTGTACATGGATTTTTAAATGCTACAACCACATTTTGATCTCAAAAAATAAGAGTAGATGGTTTGATGACGATTATAAGCTTTATATGTATTCGAGGATTTGGATCACGCCACCTCGTGTGGATGGTGCGAAAGTTTATACGGTCAACGAATACCCGGCCCCATCAGGAGGCCTATAAATCGAGACAATTTTACTCTTTTGGTCGCCCCAGCTCAAACTTTGATGGGTCGCTAACTCTATTATTAAACTTTGTGATATAAACAATTGATTCTCAATGAATCTAGGTATACAAGTTTTTGATTTATAGCCGTAGGGGACGAATAAGCTGCGAAAAAGTCTCCGATGTTGTAAACAACTTTCATGCCATATATCTGTGCAAACTCGAAAATAGGGCTCGATTTTTTTTCTTGTCCAAAAATGGTATGAAAATTTTAAACTCACCGTGGTGTATATTCCGGTAATGATGCTCCCTGTACGGATATTGAAGCAGCAGCAGCAGGTCGTGATGATGGCCATCTTGAAAGGTCAATTGGACAAGTACAAGTCGAAGACTTTTTTTGGCGGGATGACGCTGAGAGATAGGTCCGGGTACGATAACCAACTGTAGTCTGCTCGTAGCAGGCTAGCCCTGGTGAACAGCTTCAGCGCAGCTGTTCCACTTAACATCTGCACCAGTCCAGGCGTCCGGAATAGGGACCGTCGATTATTCACGACCTGAGGGTCGGGGGATGTAGAGCAGGGCAACTTTACACGCAAAAACCACAATAGATAGTCCTCAGGAGACTCTGAGAAAATGGCGAACAAAAGTCTGTGAAAGAGGACGACTTACATTTAAGATACCAATGTTTTACAGGGTTTTTATTCATTCATTATACTATTAATAAATATTGGAATAGATTGTTTGCCACAAATCGTTTCCAATGAGTAATGTGTCTAACATTTGAAAAGCTTAGTCAATATTGAACAATTTCAATAATTTCAGATGTTTATGATAATTATATTGCCATTTTGCAAGCTACGTTAATCAAGATCTGCCACAAACTTTTCATGCTATGTCAACTTTTACTTTGAATTCTGCGGATTTAGATCATCGGCTTCATTAACTTTCCGATAGCATATCTGTAACATTTCATCATATTGTATTAAATCTATGTTTAAGAATTTTTGACATTCAAATTTTTCTTGAACAAAATTCGGGATCTAAGCTTTCGCTACTTCTGAGCCCTCCCTGGTAGTCAATGATGTCAAATCCCTGAATACCCCCTTCATCTCAGATTCCCGTTTTATTCCAAAGTTACGAATGTTTATTTCATATCGAGTTACGAGCTGCGATGGGGAGAGGCAGGGGAAAGAGAAAGTTCTTGTTGCTTTCCACTTGATCTCGATTAAGGTGGAGTTAGCGGAAGCGTTGGTCATAACAACAGGACATCGTATGGGCGTCAGATCCGCCTTGCTGGAAATTCACAGACCGCATTTTGTACCTGCTCACCATCCCACCCTGTTTCTAATTTAAGAAGCCACAATGCGAACACCTAAAATAAACCCCACGGCTGAATACTGTGCCTGGGTGGCTGCCACATAGCGCTCAAACAAATATATAATTGCACAAATTTTCTATAAAATGCTGCAATTATTGAACAAAATATTTTCATTATGGCTTTTTGCACCTGTATAATTTGCAGTGAAAATTATTTTAATCATGAGTTATTATCCTATGATATCAATGACTGGTAAATTTGAATATTTGTTCCATGATTTATGCATCATACCGTTGTTCATGGCAAGGGCATCTAGAATGTGAAAAAAGTCCAGGGTACACTGCCTAAATTTGCATTTCGCACAGAACCCATAATTTGCCGCAAGATATTCAAGCTGTGGACTGATTTTATTACCCGTTGGTTATAATTCCCAACCAATATAGAAATTGATGCGTCTGACCCGTCGTGACTCCCGTAAACCTCGACAATGTGACAGTCTATTAGTGCAATGACCACGCCACAGTCACTGCGTGACCTCTCACTGTGTAAATGAGAACATGCAAATTTCACTTTGCGCAGTGTGATGTGAAGGCTGCGCACCACGCCTTATACCCCACCCTTTGCGGGGACGATTATAATACTTTCATATCGTATTGACATTAAACAGATTCACCCGCCACGCCCAAGGACTTAAACATTCAGCGTTATTCCGTTGAGTTGCGGTCTCGAAGGAGGCAATTTCGTCAACACGTGATGGTATTTTGCTCGATACAAAACCAATGCCGGTACACGAAATGAGAAAACACAAGCTAGAAAGGCTGATAAGTAATACAACTGCAAGCTATCAAATTGCGTTACCTTTGGGTTGGAGAGCGGGAGGTCATTTTCTAAGCCCGACATTGTAAGCAATGTGCTATCTGATACGATAGGGCTAAAGAAAGTTTTCTAATTTCAGTATTTGTTACTTCTGCGAAACAAATTACTTTTATTTGCTCTCTGTTTTGGGGAGGGGGTTGTTATTTGTCGTCGATAGTGAGCGTTTCTGAAAAAAAATCACAGGCAATATCTTCAAAGGTCAAAGAACTCATTTAAATTCAAGCACAAGGCCGTGTACACAGCTTTCCAAACGACGAAAATTACACCGATATCAATGGGTGAAGTGGACCAAAAGACGTCACGACTGGACGTCCCTGCGCCAGGCGGGTCCCGAAGGTTTTTGCAAATGTTTCTCCTCAATGATGTTTGTTAATCCGGAGTAAACTCTTGAGAGATACACAGAGTCATTTTATAAGAATGTTCAGCTGGCTTGGGGTATCTTTGGTTTGACTTGCCGATAAACATGGTACGCACGCCCCCATATCATAGTTTGATTCCAATATCATCACTAGCGTATTAGATCCGGTCTGAAAACTCTTAGACCTGTGGAAGATTAAGGCGCATTGCAACATGACGTTCTGAAGTTCCCACATGATTACATCGCCTGCGTTAAGTCGGGCCCTGCTTTTCGTTTAAAATTGTGATTTATTGTTCTTCCCTTTGCAGTTGGCATCTGTGATAAAGGTACTTCTGGAGTGACGTGAAAAACTTGAACAAGACAAGGTCACGGATGACATCGTCACGCTGAAAGTTTCATTCTCTTTAAGGTAGAATGCGCTTCGGGGACAGATATTCTGAATCTCAAAAATTTACAATAAATTTTTAGTCTACCACTTTTTTAGGGTTCATTTTAAAGTTCATGGAGTAACTTAAGTTTTCACTGGCTTAATTTTGTGAAAACTTTAATAAAATTACCATAAGGGATGGCGGCCGTTTTGGTAAATTAAAGGTAATGTGCGTCCATTGCACCAAATTTTGCACTGCGGACCCCCCACCCCCCAACCCCAACCCCCCCGGCTTTTATTGTTGATCTTTAAAGAGGATTATTGAACGTTTCTCTGACGACAGTTTAAAGGGATATAGTCGTCGGAACTGGGCTCAAAGGTCGTATGGGACCCATACGACCCATGGCAACACTGTATCCAAGGTACGATGGTGATTGATGAAAGTTAAAACATGTCTGTCATAATCTGTCATAATCTATTTAAAGTGTTGCAGCTATGATTATGAGGTGCATCTAGAGATCGTGCACGAAATACATTGTTTGTAAACAAGAAAGTCGCACAGGCGCAGTTCTGACGACTATTTCCCTTTAAGCAAAGTTCAAGAGTTTCAATTTCGGGGTGCATATTACCGCCTACCCTCTGCCCTCTATTTCCACCCACTCGTCACAGATTAAAGTTGTCGCTGCTGATTTCAAAGTGCGTTACGCCGTGTACTTTGTAAATGATCTATTCATGGCAATTGATCCAGGCAGATCTAACCCGTCTTTTCTACTGGTATAGGAAAGTATTGGAAATCGAGGGTAAAAACCACATACCGCCGCACACCACTGTTTATAAACGTTGTTTTACCCTGGCATTAGCAACGAAACTCTTTGCGTCCTCTCCTACGGACGGAGACAAAATCTCTCCATGTAAATTGTATATTGTTCAACGGTTACGGTTAGAGTTAACTTTACTTACACATTTCGTTTCCAGTAAAAAAATAGTGACTTCAACTCATACACTTACACTGAACGATGCACCGATAATTCTGCATATTTTGTAAGTTTTGAAAAAGATTTTAGGTCCACAGTATCTGTTAATCTATTCGTTTTATTTATTTATTTATTTATTTATTTATTTATTTATTTATTTATTTATTTGTTTGTTTGTTTGTTTATTTATTTATTTATTTATTTATCACAGTCAAATTTACTACTCATCGTTCATTCACTATCTCGCTCATTCACTTATCTAATTGCATACTTTAATATGACCAGACAGCAAAACGTTATAAATCTAATTTTAAAACTATCAGGGCTACTATATTACTCTGATAAAAAACAGTTTCGGATTTGCACGTCTGTGCTAGAGTAGGTCCGGTTACAAGAAATGTGCTCATATCCCGAGATCGTCGATGGTGAGATTCAATCAGTGTGCGGTGTAGGAAATATGTCTGTAGCACTGTGTTACAGTGCTATAGTGCAATATGACGTACATGTATATAATTATCACTTGACCTTTCACGACATGGACAACTTTCATACATGGATGTTTAAATTTATCGACCGCATTTTAGGAGAGGGTGAACTGTGCTCGCTTTTAGCAAGTAAACATGTTTAATTTACATCGATCTGTAAACACTGCGATTATTATTAACCCGAAAACATGTTCAGTCATGTCGATGAATATTAACGTCAGGTGCTTCGAGCGCTCCGGTAGATAGAGAAGTAGAACACACAGTCTGATGTTGCGTTAAGGTAGTATGCGCCTGGAAGAAAGACTTAAACTTTTGCTCAAACTCTTCTCTGGGAATATTTCATCCATTCTCTTTCAAAATCAAGAATAACAATCGGGGTCACCGTGCAAATTTTGATACTAGAGAAACAAACTACCAAAACTTTATCGATATTTGAAAATCAAAATGGCCGCCGTCCGTGTGTTAACTCTATGGAGAAAAATAAAATTTTCGATTCTCGAAAAACTAAGACACTGAAAAGGTTTCTTTCACCAAGAGCTTTAAAATGAACCCCAACAAGTGGTAGATCAGAAAAGAATTGTAAAAGTTTGAGAGTCCGAGTATCTGTCCCCGAGGCGCATTCTACCTTAGGTGAGGTCACTCTAAACTTTGAGTTATTTGGTTGAAACGTTTATTTAGGCCTATAGGGATAGATATAACATTGCACATTAGCCAACCTTGGCATAGATCTTGTTCATATTAAATGCATATTCAGTGTCAATGAAAAAAGCGAGGGACATTTGGAGCATTTGATATCATATTTTTATTAAGATTGCTTGTGACTTCAAATTTAAAGTAGGGGTACTTGACAGAAACCTGCGTTCAAGGTGTATGTTCATACACATTTTCATAAATGCATTAAACTGTTTCCGCCATCATTGGAAGTCAATTTAAAATTTGTAGTCTCATGAATTGAGATCGTCATTTAACATGACTTGAGTTTAGCATCCAATTCAATGCAATACTTTATTCATCCAAAAGCGAGGCAATTAACATTATGTGACATTCCCGGCATGCTGAGGTTCTTCTCCGGAGAACTCTCAGGTCATCGCACTAATCATCATGGTTGTACTTTTAACACATGGTTGTGTTTTCCAACTGTTACAGTCTTAAAAACTGAGAGCTTTCGTTCAAAGCAGACTGCAAGGTAACCCGAGGCATGCGCAGTCGCATCGCTTTTTCGGGTAGCCCGGGAAATAGACTCTCCTGTCCTCGCCGCAGATCCAAAACTGCCCGACGTTACCGTGCCAAGTGTAATCCACTTTCGTTACCGCCACTTCACGCACCCGTTGACGCTGTGGAAAAAGACAAACACATCAGTTTGTAATTGTGCAAAACTACTTCCGGAATGAAATATGACTTTCCTTTTTAATTCAAAACATCAAGTTGTCATCACATTTGTATAAGACTGGTGTAGTGTTGTTACATTATCAGTCCCCGTGAGATATAGTCGTTTAACTCGTGATCGTTCTGTCTGCATTCTGAATGTTCCGAATGCCATACGTGTCGTCGGAGACGGCTCCGTTATCCGAAAGACGGAGAAAGCACGAAGTCTAATACAGGATTATCCAAAGTGTATTACTCACAGTTCGTTCGGACATGATAATCTGACGACATCGACCCATTACCACCGTAGGATATTCAGTACACGGTATTAACGAAATAGGTAGATCAGACAACACGAATAGTTTCAGGGTGTGTAGCTTGTTTTATTTACAACAATAATTCCTATCACGAGCATTTGCGATCTATACCGCAGTGGTTTCTGGTTAGAGTAGGGTAGCGGCAAGTTTTAATTGAGGCAAAATCGAAGTCTCTCAGTGCATGATTATGATAGGTGGACATTTTCGACATTCCGAATCTAAGGCCATCATGGATTTGTCTTCGAAAACGGACCGAAGCTCAACCCCTCTGGGCACTGTTCTCTCGCTATGACGTCACACAAAGCGGTGTTATCTGTAGCGGTCGGCCGACTCAAGTAATAAAATAACTCATTTCCATCGCAGACATATTATGTATGTGAATAGTTAATGAGACATTTCATGAGATATTGAATTCTGTAAATGAAATATCACCAGTCAACAGCACATAATTGGAGTCACATCTCGGCACTTGTTCAGGAGATGACGTCCACGGGGATTTTAAAGCTGCAATAGCTGCGAATTTCATGCGTTACTTTCATGATTTGATTTCAAACCGCGTTTTGACATATTAAATAATTAACGGGTGTCGCACTCATAAAATGGCGCCCCACAGAAAAGTACAAAAAATGCAGTATTTCCTACACATTCACATCGTGATCATAAAAGACACAAGCACGATGTCATTTACTTTAATGCACAAAACATGATGGCCAACATTTTGTTATTGTTATCTTTATTTTCTCTGTCACGTGATTAGTTTTTTTCAAAATGGCGGGAAATCTAAAATGATGTTAAAACCTTTGAATTTATGTGCCACTGTCGACACTTATGGCAGTGTTATATACTTTTTTCAGTCTCTAGCGGGTCTTATTCAGAGAAACCTCTAGGAAAACTCGGGGTATTTTGAGATCGGTTTATTACACATCTTCCACATGACTGTAAAGTAACATCTGTACCTGTTTTAAACTTCTTTCACTTGGCCATGCATTGCTATGCTTCTCGATAAACCTTGATGAGGCTTCGTCTACCTTTGATAAAGATGATATCTTCAGTGGAGCGACCTGCAATGAGGTCAATAAACTTTTACTAGACATATAGCTTCGGAATTCAAAACAATTGGTAAAAGAAGTGATAATCAACGCCTGCATATCAGACTCTGATATTCAAATTCGTACACGCATTTGGCGAAATTTTGTTTTTTATGTCGACCCCTCCTCTCGCTAACTAACGTTTTTCGTAATCACACTTGTTAAACAATCTCAGTGGCGCACGGTTAGAAATCTAAGTATACAATACCGGAGACAATTTGATGCCAAGAACAAGTTGTCGACAATACTCACGCTAGTCGCAACATGTTCCACTATTGTGGTCCCTTTGACGTCATTGACAAGTTCGTCCGGTAGATCCGATTTCTCGACAACGATACTTTCTTTGTGATTTATGCTGTTGGAAGGGAATCGCCAAATATTACAGAATCAACATTACTGAGTACAACGCATTAATATGTGTCATAATTCTTTTCGTGAAAGTTACAAGAATATTTGCTAAATATACCTACTAGCTGATGATTAGCTTAAGGAAGAACTTCAACTGGTAGTGACCCTGACACGTATTACATAGAAGACAACCACTTCCACGACATTCGATACACCTTTAAGAAGGGGAGAGAAATAAGCCACAGAAATTGTCGCATCGGTTATAATGATGACGTGTTCCTCACATAAGTCATGCATTTCAAGCTGCCATGCCCTGGATGTGCTCGCCTGAGCCAAGGAAAAGTACTGGACGCTGGATCATCTGATACTGATCATAAAATGTCACATTTTGTTAAACATTATTCAAACGCTAGGCACTCGAAAGAAACGCATAAACAAATCGGAACTCTCTTTGAAAAAATGATAACTCTCGACAGGAAACTCGTCCTTTCTTTTCCTCTCTCTAGAGACTCCCTCCCTTTTTCATCGGTTATCCCTTTTTCCTGACGATAAATGACCCCTGGATATATACCGACCGGACACCGTACCCTAAACCTATCCCTAACCTTAACCCTAAACAAAGCCCTAAACCTAGCCCCAATCCCAGCCCCGACTCATGGGTCCTGTTACCCTCCTGGCACATACTTGTCTGTATTGCTCTTTAGGGGAGAACCATTTGATTTCTGGGGGGGTATGGAGGATTTTGAGAAAAAAAAAATTTGTCGCCAGGTGAGATAGAAGAAAAAAAAAATTGATCCTGCCATGGCCTGAGAAAAAAAAAATTGTCATAACAGACAGAAGTAAAAAAAAAAATTGTCACAATGCACCAGAAATTAGCAAAATTTGGAAACCCTATTCTCATGTATTCTTTGCCGGCGCGCCGCCATAGGCGGCGCAAATGTTTTTACCACAAGCAATTCTTATGTTTTTTTCCCAGCACTTATGATATAAGCATGCACTACATAGGTCTACTTACACCTCAGTGCACTCAATGTTTTCCTTCCCTTTCCTGACCCAAGAAATCATATTTCAGGATTTCTGTTGCAATATCTCAATGGCATAGGCACTATCTAAAGGGGACTTTTTGACTTCTGTAAATTGTGAAAATTTTAAAACACAAGACAGGAGTCAATAAACTAGTGTTAAAATCAATATAGTATTCTCTCAATATAAATATGTTAGGAAGATGTACAAGTTGACAATGAAAAATTGAGGAACAACAAATGTAATGAAATACAAGGGAGAGGGTCACTAAAAAAATTGAAAACTTCAGGGGGCGTTACTCAAAATGTGGAGAGGAAGAAAGGGGACGGGTTACTCAATTTATTTTGGCGAAATAAATTGAAACACATCTCAGATTGCACCATTGCACACATCCATTTCTCAAAATTTTCACAGGATCTAGGACAAAACTGAACTGTTGTGAATTCATCCTTTATTATCACAGAAACATGTTTTCATTTACCTCACTTCAATGACCATTTTGACAGTTAAACATACCATATTCATGCTTTTCATTAGAAGCTGGCAGCTGGAGAAATGACACAAGAAGGTCACAAATTTTCGGTTCCTGTATATTTATTTATCTTCAGTCTCTGGCAAACAGAACTCTTTTTCACAAATTGTATTGTCATTGTTTGGTTGTTGAATATTGTGACACAAACACTGATCATGCATAAAATGTAAAAATATTGCAGTGTTCAATGTCATTTTCAAACAGTTTTACCAAATGCAAAATAACCTGAAACTCCTCTCAGATTGCACCATTAAACACATCAATTTCCCAAAATTTCCAATACGAGAGGGGGAAACCCCCTCTCGTGCTCTCCCCTTGGGGTGTTCTAACAGTTTCACTTAGTAAAAAAAAAATTAAAAAAACCTCTCAGATCGCACCAGACTGCACCATTGCACACATCAATATCTTAAACTTTCCATGAAAGATAGGGAAAGCCCCTGTGACACTTTCCCCTAAGCCTCTCACGTGTTCTCCCCCTGTACTTTCAAATTCTGCCCGGTCAGATATCCTAGTGAAAACTCTGTCATAATACCCATCCAAATTAAACAATATACTATATGGTTAGATACTGCGTGAGCTTTTATATCTTTATTTATTGTGACTTGCAATTTCATTTTGATGGGTTCACCTTTTTTGAACCATCATGAGATAACTGATGATAGTCTAGCAGAGTACATCAGGATTTCAAAGGTCTTTACTGTTAAATTGCTGTATTTGTAAATTTTACAAATACATTTATTTGTATTTAACTTTTCTAAGTGGGGGGGAGCAGTCAAAATTTCAGAGTTAGAGAGGGGAGTTACTCAAATTCATCATGGTTGACGGGGGGGGGGGTGTCACTTGAAATTTCTGAGTTTCAGGCCGTAAATAATGACGGCTCCCTTATATACAACGCATCACAAACTTGATGACAAAGAAAAAAAAATTGCATTGCTACTCCATTTGAAAAAAAAATTGATGCAGCTCTGACAGTAGAAAAAAAAATTGCTGTCACTGTGACAGGAAAAAAAAATTTGCTCCCATACCCATTTCCTCCATACCCCCCCCCCCCCCAAAAAAATCAAATGGTTCTCCCCTTATGTGTCGTTTTTTTATTTCACTCTTTGTATTCGATGAAAATCTCCAAACCGAAGGCCTGGAGCTCCGCGTCGCGTGTTGCATTTCAGTGTAATGGTGTCGAGTTTCATCACACTGTGAGACAATAATCAGAGCTCCACCCGCATTGTCAATTTCTACTCATGTTTCCCATGATGTTGGTCGGTATCCGGATCGAGTTCTCCAAAAGAACTTAACAAAGCAGGGCGGTATTCCCAGATATCCCCAGAAGTCTCCGGGAGAACGTTATAATCTGTAAGAATAAACCAGGGAGGGTTTCCCCCTACCTCTGATACCCTTCTCCAAAACACGGTTCGCACGTCTCAAGGTTTCCGTATGCCCTGGAGTGACGCCGCTCTGTGTATCCATAACCTCTACAGCTGACGCATACGATCTGTGAGTCATTAGTGCAAATGTCACAAACTATCAGAAATGTTCTATATTTAATTTCTTTTATTATGTACAGATGGGTATATCACATGTACAAGAACAAAGGCTGTATAAACGTGTCCACCTAATTATATCCCAGGCACTGCATCTGAACAAATTGGCCTTTATTTGCCCCGTCGATCTGTCCGCCCTTCCGAATATTTGTCTGTCTGTCTGTCTGTAGGTGTAATAATACATGGATGTCATAGAGTAGATAGATGAATAGGATGGTGTGTATAAATATTTATATTTGATAAGTATATATATATATATATATATATATATATATATATATATATATATATATATATATATATATTTATAATATATATATTTTATAATATATTATATATTATATATATATATATATAATATATATATATATATATATATATATATATATATATATATATATATATTAAATGTAAAACTCTTTCTTCAACATAAACATATAAGGGTATATTTTCATACCATTCCTTGTCCAGCGCAGTTGAAGCATCGTGTAAATCCTCTACCCTGGCAACGATAACATGTCTGTACATAGATGTTAGCATCAGGAATATAGTAAGTATAATTAAAAGGCATGAAATTGAGTCATTGAGTACACCAATAAGGAATGTGAGTTATGCATTGTCAGGCATGAACACCACTCCAATTTTGAGAATATTACAATCACTTGTTCGATGATCATCTTAATACCAATGAACTGTGTGTGAGTCCGTGTGTGTGTTTTCCTGATTTCGTTTTTTCCTTAAATCACTGTATGTGCACATGTTGTTGTGGTTGTTGCTGTGGCGGTGCAAATTTTCTTCGATTGTCTTTCACTGTTCGCATAGCTGAAGATTATACCGTAAGAACACTCACCATCACTGATGACGTATGCGGCACCTTTACCACCTTCTGGTGAGTCAAGAATAGGCCATCCGGTTGGCACCTGTGTTCCCATGGCAACGGGGCTATGCCCATGGCTGGACTGTCGACATAACCGCCGTAGTGTGGGTGAAATGTGCAAATTACTGAACGTGATTCAGTGAACGTTTCGAGTTCATACTGCAAGACATGAAAGTGGGGTCTTACTTTATGTCCCATGATAAAATATTGCTACTGAAAATTCACTGGACATTTCCTCAGCAACCATAAATACGACTTTCTCTGTCCTGCACGAATCTCTTATGGGCCCTCAAGAAATCACTTAGAATTCACTTCCATGTTAACTGTTCTAAACCACAGGTGCTTGCAGCGTTGCTTGGATCGTCGATCGAAGGCCCGGGATCGAGTGTTAAGTATTCATTACACTACTAACGAGGTTCGGTCTTCAGTCTCACACTTCGATCCCGGACCTTCGATCGACTAGCCAAGCAACGCTGCAAGCATCTGTGTTCAAAAGTTGTTGAGAACAAATTCCAATCTAGCTTGACTCAATAAACACATGCAGTGTGAGAAGCCTCACACGGTCGCCTATAATAACTTGCGTCATGTGGAAATCATTATCATTTTTTTCTCAGTGACTGCCTAAAATTGTATATTGATGTTTTCTAGGTCTGTGCGTGGTTCTAATCTGTTGTTTCTTTTCTCATTGAGCATTATAGTTACTACTCATGATTATATTGTTTAATTTCAGAGTATACTTTGATTTCTTACATCAAAGGGAATTAGTATTACCATGTTTTATGTGCAGATGATAACTTTAATGATATCTTACATACAACGATAGACAGTCAGATAGATAGATAGATAGATAGATAGATAGATAGATAGATAGATAGATAGATAGATAGATAGATAGATAGATAGATAGATAGATAGATAGATAGATAGATAGATAGAAAGATAGATAGATAGATAGATAGATAGATAGATGGGTAGGTAGGTAGGTAGGTAGGTAGGTAGTAGGTAGGCAGGTAGGTAGGTAGGTAGGTAGGTAGGTAGGTAGGTAGGTAGGTAGGTAGGTAGGTAGGTAGGTAGGCCAGCACCGTAGCCTGCAGTGAGAAAGGGGGCACTATCTCCTGAGATTATTGTTTGATAGATTGACGCATAGATAGATACACAGATTTACAGTTGTAATCAGAGCATACAAACAACAATAGGAACGACAAGAAAGTATATTCTTACGTATATAACTTATGATGTGTGTATATCTGTCATTTCTATATCTCGTGCATCTTCACTGCCACAGCAGCACTGCTCACTGACGTATCGCAGCAATGCCTCGCTGGCTTCCTCCCGAGTCATACTGCTGTCCCTGGTGTGAAAGATCTGAAGGTTATTCTTCCACAAGTTTTCAGAATATTTGAGTAAAACGTATATCTTAGTAACCCATTATTTTTTAGATGAATTGGAGAGAACAGTCATGCTGCCGTTTCGTTGGTTTAGTTCCCGTTACAACCGTGGAAGCTAAGTTAATCTGATCAATCGTTGAGTAACACTGATTTTGTTCAGCTTTATCAAAAACTCACATCATTTGTGCACATCAAACACTCTACATGAGTCAGCTACATTACCATCGATGTTACAGTCTATTTCATCTTCAAACTCTTTTCGAATTCGTGTAATTATAGATAATTTTCGATGAGAATGAAGTTTTCTAAGACTTGTTCTTGCCTTAAAGGGACAAAGTCGGCCATTTTCATGAATTTTGTTTGATGCAAGATACTTCTTATATTGTTGACATGTTGAAAGACACCGAATGAATGGATGACTATGCACATATTCCACCCTGACTTTAGACAAATTAAATGAAACCATCGCGAAAATGAATTAATGGTTATGACCATTTATTCATTTTCGCGATGTCATGTATCGTGTCTAAAACCAGTGTCGAGTATATGAATGGTCACCCATTCATTCGGTATCTTTCAACATGTAAAACAAAATAAGTAGTATCTCATATCAAACAAAATTCATGAAAAATGGCCAACTTTGTCCCTTTAACCGCTATGTCGCCTGTCGGGCGAATGCTTAAAACATCAATATCTCGGGTGCAGATAGCGGTGGTCTGGCCCGGTCAGGTCGTGTTTCTTTCCTGAACGCTGTTATCGAGAGCGTGTAATGGAAGCCACAGAAGTTTAACCGCAGTCTAACAAGGCGGTATTTGTAATGTTGCGGTTAAGTTAACAGCGGCATAAGTAAACTGAAGATAAACAACCCTTACGTATGTAAGCTCTCATGAAGTTTAATGCGTCAACGTGGATACAGAATGTGACTACAGTTTCTACAGTATGTTTTTTTGAGGTTTTGGGGGGTTTGTTGTTTGTTTAAATTGGTCTTGGTTTTATTTGGAACCTCTACCGGTAGGCAAACTAGATAGGGTTTATTTTCAACAGAAACTGCTGAGGACGACCTGAAGGGAATTATGTGATGGCCTTCAGATATTTTATATAATGTTTTCCGTTCTGTACACGGTGTACTATGTGTCCGTTGGAATGACATCAGACCCTGTCATTTTGACGAATTTGAACTTGCTTAATTTGCTCGGACTGAGATACAGTTTAATACTTGCACCCTATCCAATGGACTATCGACTCGTACATTTGGCCAAACACCATCGCTGTGCACACCAGGACTAAACACAAGAGGTTAACAGATCGCGACGTATTTAGTTTCCTAATGAAATGGCACGTATTTGTTCTGTGAAAGCTGGTAAAGTCTTTTCGCTCTGATTTTAACGAGGTGAGTCACCTAGCTTAAAGTTGCGTGTTTCTTTGTTAATGCGGCGACATTTACGTAGAGAATTAAATTTACAACATTTCCGTTGTTTAGACCTCTAGACATTGCACTAAACCGTTTGTCAAATTAAAGATTATCTTTCATACCATAACTTCTCTTATGGAATTACAAATTGCCAATGGACGCTTAAAAAGTATATTCTGAATGTCTTTACGATTCTTGGACTCGCTTTGTTACACAAACCCTACGTTGAACGGACGTCGGCCTTTTTTAGTTTATATTTTCATTGCATCCTGAGTAAGTTCGTCGTTGCACATTTCTTAAACTATGGCGGTGTTTATATTGCCGACCAACTTCCGTTGGTCACCACTTATGACCGTAGAAGACGTGAGACTATGTTAAGTAACGCAACAGCAGTGGCAGAAACCCGACCAAGAGTCAGAGAACGGAATTTTGCTAATGGACAAGACTCTGCTTCGAGAGTATTATGATATATTATGGCATGACTTTAATACCGCATAAAATGTCTGCTGACTATGCAGTCTGGTGAGGAATGAGCGCTTGCCAGATTGAAATTCCCATATTAGTCTCAGGACCCACTTTCATGTGCGTCAAAGATTTCCGACTTGGCACTGAAGCTGGGGCGCGCTCTACTAAATTCAATGGCTCCAGAAATGTAAACACGGCCGATTTTTTGTGTGTTGTTTCATTTCTCAACTGTCAACTTAACATTGTCAGAATTACTATCATTAATTTGGCCCGTCTTAAATTAAACGTCTTCTTCAATATACTCACATCGTGTACGATTGGAAATGGTCATCCCCAGGGTCGTGTTTCACCGTTGGTGGCGCTATAAACTTTGGCATGTTCAGTTCCAGGGAACCATATCCTTCGATCGGTTTTGGTAGGCGGTGTGTGGTGGCGCTGGGCTCTAAATCGTCAACAGTGCTCCAGTCGAATATAGGCCTGTTCACATCCTCATTTGGTGGTTTCCAGGCTACAGAAGTGACAAAGCGACAAATAATTTTGATGAGGTATTCTATTACTTTGTGTTTTCCGATGGGATAAAACTTTTGACTCAACTTTGAATATCAAAGTTCATTAATTCTATATAAAAGCAGTAGGGATTTTTATATAAAAAGTTCTGCCTTGTAAAGCACGGCCTTGTAATGGGTTTCTATTATGTATAATACGCCACTTTCTTGCGTTATAAATAAAGCCGTTCATAAACTCCATTCTTGTTTGATTTTTAGATTTTACTCACAATTTCCTTGTGCTTCATTGACCTCCCAAATGTTACGATTCGCATTACGATCGTCACAAAGGGCGTCATGAATAGACAAAGACCGAATGGAGCATCTGATTGGTCAATTGCCACATGACAGATTTAATGATATTTAGACAATAATAAACAAATAATAGAGACAGGTTTGGCTCCGTAACCTTGACTTGCCACGATAGTTAACTGTTTCGTTATATATTGTTTTTCTGTTAGAGACCTCGCATATTCTATCGTTATTCTTCATTTATGACGTACATTTCGATAATATGATCTACAAGGTTCGTTTGGTCCTAATGCTTTGAACTTTATGAAACAAGAATGAGGTACCTGGTGGCCTACCAAAGTGTACGCTTATTATTAAAGTTGAAGAACTGACTGCATAGGACCCCACCCCGACATTGTAGCCATATCTCACAGCGGGTGTCCCTTTTTCTGGTTTTGGGCATCATGCATTATAGTAGTGTGTGGCTATGAGAGACACAGCAAGCTACTTTACTCGGAACAGGGTGTTAATTTTAGTCCTACAAAGAAATGATAGAACGTGAGCGAAGACTTCCTTTTCTAATTAAGTCATACATTATCGCTATATACAAAAGGCAGCCGCATTGGAGCAACAAACGACTCAAATCAGAAACAATTAAGATATCATTTTGAGTCGCGTATACCTTGCCAAGTAGAACCTTGTATTTTCACTCATTATATGATAACATATGCTTTTACTTGAAGTAATTTGTGTGAATATTTATAACGCTCTGCTTTCCGCATCGAGCACTGTAATTTCCCACGAGGTAATCTGTATACTTTTATATATGTATACTTATATATATATATATATATATATATATATATATATATATATATATATATATATATATATATATATCTATCTATATCTATATCTATATCTATATATCTATATCTATATCTATCTATCTATCTATCTATCTATATATATATATATATATATATATATATATATATATATATATATATATATATATATATATATATATATATATATACTCGCCCGTCAACCAACATGTGTGTATCGAAGTTCACAGATATTTTCTTTGTCTATCTAACGCTCGATCAGGATACAAAAGAATAGGAAGAATAGAGCAGAATAAAGATAATTGCTTCATGCACACAGTAGTAAAACTGCAATAATTCAATTTTCACCAACTTTGCAATCATCAGAAAGACTATAAATCTATATTGTTCATAGTTCACACTGACAGAGCTTTCACTGCTCGTATTGTTGATTACATGCAATATTCACTTATTCATATTGAAGCTGGCACCGATATATTTAAGCTAATCTACCCGATGATTGCACAAATGAATGAAACTTGAATTTCACTGGTTGATATAAATACAGCTGCACTGTTACCGTTGCTTTCGATCGCCCAACTGTTTCTTGACTCGGAAGTCCTTTCGTCGTCTTCTGAGTGACTTGAAATGTCAAGCGATTCCTTAGCCGAAGCGGAGTTGTTTTTAGCACTAAACGTCTGATATGATCGTAGGTAGCTGCCTCCATTCTGCTCAAAGGATGAATTCGAACTGATTGGATGTTCCGCCATGTACCTTAACGAAGTTGAACGACCGAGGCTGTGAGCTTGTGTTTTTCTGGTCTGTGTGTAGGACATTAATCGAGCACTCGAAGTCCTTCTTTTAAAAATATCACAATTCAATCACACTTCTCGTAAAATAGAGACATTAAACAGGCTTGAACAGAGATTTGATCATGTGCATATCAGAGTCCATTTTTGGTACATGTTCATGTAATTGTCAACCGCCCAATCAAGTATGCAAATTACCACTTTAAGAGTGGTGTACCAGTTATGAACGATTATGAATATGGCTGCCTTGATGCATATCTCACGTTATGCGGTTCAGACAATTGTTAATCTCATCTAGCGAAATCTTCGGCACTTTGGAATGAAAAGAGAAATGAAAGCAAAATAGAAATACTTACAGGTTCAATTAGTAATATACACTTCGGCGCGGTATGGTTTAAATTATTTCTCTGTCTGGTGAACACATGGGAGATATTTTTAGGATTGAGGCGATTGTCCTGTGCTAAACGTGTAACTATTTTCTGACTGTCAAACGTTATTACCATGAGGTTAAAACGTCCCAGTATAATGCAAAGGAATAAAACAACCTTCTGAAATTGTACACCAAATCAATTCTGTGTTCCTCAAGCTCACATCGCCTTCAGTGGGTGGTTGGGGATAAAAAGCTGACCAATGTGAACTGGCCCGCCTCCATTCTGACGGGTTGACGTTTGGTGTTGTGAAGTATTGGTAATTAGGCAATTTACTTCTAACGTGACGTTATGAACCAAGATTAGGACATTGTTCTGCCAAATAAAAGGCCTCGCACCTAAAAAGAAAACTCGTTCATGTTTTACAGATGTGTAGCTGGAAAAGATCATCCATCACGTTGTCAACCCACCGGCGTGCTCCGTGTCGAGTTTTTAGAATTATTGGAGGAAAGACTCACCCGATCCAACATTACCGTAGGCCTATATGAACATGAACTACAACATACCTGTTCGTCAACGTCGATCAAACTCCTAGAGCGTAAAGACTGACTAGTCGGCGATCTTGAACGTAAACATGCCTTTTGCTAAATTCATACCTCCATAGCTGAGTTAAATTGATAAATATAGAACGACAAGGTCATAGGTCAGGAATCCTGGTACCAGCATATGGTGCACGTAAGCAAGTTGTCATTAGTCGGAAACTGGTGAGATATCTACATGCATGTATCACCAATCAGTGGAATATCATGGATCTTGTGGATATTATCATAAATGTTACGTAATTTGTGAAATGCTTACTTATCATTGGTGACTTCATTAACACTGTGCGTGTCTTGCGTATTCACTCGAAATAAAGCTCCATTAAAGCCGTGTTTCAGCACTATACATTCTGTTGAAAACTTATCGTATGCATATTGGTTTTCGCATGTGTATTGAAAGATAAATATTTCCTAACTAACATTTTCTGAGTGATATATTTTGTTCAGTATTACAATATCATGGGGGTCAACAGAGATGCTGTTGAAAGATAGATTTTCCAAGTATACAGTAAAAATCAAGGAGGTGTGAAAGCATGGTAAAATCAAAACATGAATGCTTATTTTTCATAAATTAATCCTGTTTAATGAATCCAAAAAATTATACAACGAGCAAAACAATTTGCACACATCTAACATACCACTAAAACAATCCTATCCATTTCCCGACAAAGGTCTCACGTGTAAAATCTTCTCTTGTGCTTTTAAATAGTTCAGTGACCCCTACAACAACGATCGTGATCTCCAATTCACTATAATGTATGGAGCTCAAAAATAAATTACGGTATATGGGTGAAATTTTTACTTAATGTGATTAAAATTTGAAACTGCGAATACGAAGTTTGAAAATTTACTCCATGCAAACTGCTTTAAAAGTGAAACACAAGGGAAACCCTGTACTGGCAGTCAAAATATGGCAAACTAACCGAAAAGCGCCGATGAAAGTTCGGTCTATGACTGTCAAACTACGTAACATAAGCTCTCTACACGGCGAAAAGAAGTCCGGAAAAAGATATTTGCAGATTTTCGCAAATGCTTGGTTTTTTCTCAAACTCTTCAAACTCGCGATATGTAGCTATGGGCTTAAACCCGACCGACATTAGGATGTACAAATGTAGAGCTGTAACTTCGTGCCAGGGAGTCTAGGCTCAACATGGTGGGCATATACACGGTATAAAGTGCAAAGCAAAGAGGAAAAACAATTCAACCCCTACATCCTCTTGTCATCGGATTGCGATTTGTCAGGGTGAATAAAATAACTTTTGACCTCGTACTTGAACACAGTGACAAAGATTTGGATTAATTTTTAAGGTAAAAAGATAAGGTTGTGTATTTCTTGTTTACAGAGAGTGAAAACATTGAATATTTTAAATTGTTTGAAGATATCAGCGGAAACTATAATACACGATCGGTTGAAAATACTGTACATTAGCAGCCTGAGGTAAAGAGGTTTCTTGTGTCTAAATTTTGCTTGTAAAATATGAAACCTTCAACTGCGTCACACCTGGTTGTCATCATTATTCTCACCATGTTGATCGGTATGGTCGGGCGTTGAAACTTCCGCCGTCTGTTCGTTTGCTTGTTCCGTATTATTCACCTCAGGTGCCTCGGTATTTACATCGGCAGTGGATTCTGTGGTCTTTTCCTCTGGCGGCGCAGGATCACTCGGAGCGCCCTCACTATTGTCGTGTTGCTGCTCATCACTGTTTGGTTGACCATTGACGGCGGGTTGCTCATGGCTTGATTCTGTTGTCGGTGCGTCGGGCACTTCATACCAACCGACTTTCTCCCCATTGTTGGGAGAGGGAGTCGTTTGCCCCGAATTAGCGTTGGATGTGCTGGGCACGCCCGGTGTCTGTCCAGCACGGGGTTCAATAGGAGGCAAGTCACGGAAAGTCGAGCACTTCTCTTTCGATTTCGACATGTTTTCCCCGGCTATAATGGACGGGATGTTGTCCAGATTTTTCAGTTCATTTTGAAGTTCGTTGACCGCGAAGTCATCCTCGTGCGGGGCCACTCTGTTGTGACCGTAGAGTGGTGGGTTGGACTCGCCGTCCGTACTGACCAATGGGATTTCATCTACCATCTCGTCTGCTTCTTCCATTCGACGGAAAAACTTGGCTAATCTGACGCAGAAAATTATGTTTGGCACGAAAAACACCGCACACCAACCATTACAGAACCAGAACGCGTTAAACGGATCGAGAAGACTGCGACAGACGGTATTCAACAGGTTTTTGATGAGGTTGGCCATCGGGCGACAATTTCCAATTTCAAAGTAGATCATGTAGTCAACATAGTTGATGAACTGTGTGGTGTAACCAAACAATCGTGCCATGAAAGTATTTACTTCGTCGGCGATAACACTGTTTAAATTGTTATCGATGTAGTCGTCGGCGTTGTTGCCGGCTTCGATCGTGTTATTCACTGAAGTTTCAATTTCGTCAGCGTCGCTTTGAACTTCCGCCAGTGTGGATTTGACGGTGTCGCGTTCCGATACAATCGCGTCCACGGTGTCCGTTTGGAAATCTCGAATGGTAGTCACCATGGCCGTGAAGATGGACTCGTGCGACCCGGGAAAGACCGAAGAATCACCTGAATGCGCGTCGATGTACGTCTGCAGGTCGTCGGCGAAGGCGTCCAGGTCCTCGCCATAATCGATCAAATCGGAGCTCAGCTCGTTCTCGTAGTCCGTCCATGAAATACTGGCGGCGTTTGCATCGCGCGCATCAGCGAGATTGTCCCGCGTGGTCGAAGACATGACCTGTATCTGGTCTGATATGTTCACCTTCAGGTCGGAGAACTGAGATTTAGAAATATACGCGTCAACGTTTAACATGTCTGTCAGGTTAACCATATTCTCCAATTTGAAGGCTGTGAACGCCGCCATCTCCTCTTCACAGTCGCTGATGATCCCAGACATCGTGAGGGGAATGTCGCCGTCATCGAACAAGGTGCCGGACAAAAAGTACCCATCGGTTCCGGGAATGGCATCCGGTAGGTCTATGGTGTTTTCGAACAGGTCGCCAGATACGGCTGGTTCACACACCAGCTTGTGGATGGGACCTCCGATGATGAACGGAAGTGCGGTCAAGACCATGAACAGAGTGGCGAAGATGAAGCACAGGCCGGCAGACGACATCAGGAAAAGTCCGCCGCAGTTCGACATGAAGCCGCGCTCGGTTGGAGAAACGGATAGATCGCACCCGATGAAGCCGAAAATGAGGCCGAGGGTGTTAAGCACTATCACAGCCAATATGATAAGATACAAGCACTTCATAGCAATGGACAAATATCCTTCGTAGTCCGCGAATTGCGACAATTGCTCGGACATAGTATCGCCGAGAGACGAACCTTGCTCCAGTGCTGAATTCAAATTTTCGATCATTGGATCTAGACCCTGCTCCACCTCATCGCTGAAGTCCCCGTAGCTATCCTGTAAATCGAAAGAAGCCGATATGGTTTCGTTTTCCACCATCTCCGGGATGTCTTCAAATTCTTGCTGGCCTTGCTTGGCGCTCGCGTCCAGGTCATTATTGACAACATTGGTCAACGCGAGACTCTTTACAGTGACAACGATGCGCGGGTAGTAGCCTGGTCCAGCGCCAGACAAGGGCAGATCGCTGAAATTTCGACTCGCGACGAGCTGCGTCGTGTTTGCCGCAATCTGTGGGTCCTCTCCTGCCGCGGAGCAGCCCCCTGCGGTTGCGCAGTCGCTGTACATACTTTCGATGTCCTGCGCCAGGGTATCTAGGGAGGCTGAAAAGGTGGTGTAATTGTCATCCAAGTATGATGACAAAATGTTCATTGTGTCAAGGCCATCTCTGGTGTCCTCTATTACTTCTGTCATTGTCAGTATAGCGTCGATGGCAGGATCAACAAGTGTTCTCAGTTTTTCACGGACGGGCACCCCTACCACAGTCCCAACATTCAGAAGATCAGTTACCATGGTGTCGATGACCCATATGGTTTGATTGACGGCAACGAATAATATTTCGTCGACGGTGTTGTTCACGAAAGTCATCAGGTCGTCAATGTTGTTGTCGATGTTGTCGCCGAGGTCGGCGATTTCCGACGACTGCCGAGCGTTGACGTGGTAGGCGCAGGCGAAGCAGGCCGCTAGCATGGCTGTGATGATGGCAAGGATAATAGAGAAGGTTAGCAGCTTACAGCGCATGTTGCCTGTCTGTTTCTGGTACATCCTGCCGCCGCATCTGCCACAGCACAGCCGACACGAACAGAAGCAGCAGGCGACAATCGGAAATATAATCGCAAACAGCAGCCCGATTGCGAAACAAATCGCAAAGCCAAGAAGGAGATTGATCAATTCCGACATCTCGATTTCGTTCATATCCAACTCTCCGCCAATCGCGTCGTTGATCAGGTCATATGGAATCTCTCCCGGTGATATTGTCTTTATCCACGTATTCACCACCTTCCACGTGGTAGGGAGCGGAGGCTCGCCTTCGTCATATTCATCTGGGCAGTAGTATGGCTCACCAGTTGGAAGGTCCTTCCAAGTGATGTTACCGCTTCCATCGACATAGTTCTCTGACCCGGCGCGCACCATGCTACCCGGGATCATCGCCACCAAGCATAGGAACAGCGTACATGACAAGTGTAACTGGAGAGTCATGGTTAATCGATATCGATGTCCAATTCCTGGAATTGAAACATAAACTTAAAGATTAACTTTCACACGTAGTTCTGTTGTCGTAATGATACCGTACAAGAATGTGAATAATTGACGCACACATAGCAATACCTATACTTGTAATGTGTTCAGTCACTCGGTGCCATAGTAGCTCAGTTCACAGTACTTTCAAGTTCGCTAGAAAAAATACAACTCGTAATTTGACCAGCTCCCTGTAAGGCTTATATAATTGTCGAATACTTGTCGTTGTTGTTGACGACAATTACACTTGAAATTTGTGTTAGGAGTCTCATTTTAAATGATAATAAAAGCTCTATCGCAAAAAATAAAGGTCGAGTAATTCGAACGCAAACACAAAGGACATGTACATTCCACTGTTCCCTGAGGTCGTAAACATAATCGATAAGTTACCATTTGAAGGGCAGTGTGCTGTCATCTGTCAAAATTCACCAAAATTAGAACACTAATCGAGGCTTTAAATGCATTATTTTGCAGGCAAATGGTTTCTGAAGCAAAAGTCTACAAAAGACAGCGATTGGCATGAGTTTCTAGCCGTCAACTTTCTCTGAATGGGAAAGACCTGTACGAAGATGGCCGAAGCAAGAGAGTGTGGACGACTAAGAGTGAAACCAAAACATTTCAACATTCCCTAAATTAACTGGATTTTTTCAGAATGTGTGAGAAGGTTTCCGGTGTGGCTTTGTTTGTCTGTCTATCTGTCTGTTTTTGTCCTTCTAAAAATCAACGTGGCATCAATTCTGAATATGACAGGGGTCATTGCCTGCCCATTTAACATTTACAAAAGAACTACATTCTCTTCAAAGACATTTCTCAACTTATCCGGAAACAACTCTGAACAACTATCGAACATGATTTCAAGACAACGCACGAAATAAATTTGGACGCGAAGCAAAGAGAATGACTGTTGTCATTATTGCAATATGAACAGCACAACCTTACCGACGTTTTTTTTGCGAAGAGCATTAATGTGAAATAATCTCGAACAACGAAAAGGATATTGCGAAGGAGATTTTCACGCTCCTAAGATTAACCTTACCTTTAAAGGCCGTATATTGCAGACAACAGCACAAACTATGTCTACAGACAGTACTAGAAGATGGAAAAGGCAGCAAATTCCATGTGCGAGAGTTCTAACACCCTGCGCTAGACATAAGACTCGTCTTTTCCTTCGGTGAAAAGTCTTCGGAACCTACGTCACAGTTTTCTTTAATTATTCATCAAATCGTCAACCAAACACATCTAAACACTGGCAAACTTAGCACTAAAATCGATATCTCTCTTTGTGCATTGTTTTATTGGTTACCTATCTGCTTGCAACCAGTGCCGGCTAATCCGCAGCTCTTTCTGATTAATCGATATCTGCCTTAGCTGCAGTCTGCAGAAAATGGAAGCTGCTGTATAAGCACTCTCCCACTCCATTCAGTGGTGGCGCTATTTGAATGCTCGCACCACTTCCACTGGTATATGTAATGAATATATAATGACTTGTGGACCTGTTTCCTAATACGAAAGCATGTATCTCAGTAAGCTGACATGAGGCGGAAACGTATTTATGCACCATTGTTTTTTCCATACAGTTAACATAGGGATTGTGGCTATTTTGAATTACAAATATCGGTAACTGTTAGGTGATGTGTTTCTCTGGTACCAAAATTTGCACTGTGACCCATAATTTTTATTCTTGAATTGGTAAGAGATTGGTCGAAATTTGGAAAGTTTGAGCGAAAGTTTACGTCTTTCACTTTCGAGAGGCATACTACCTTAAACTTTCAAAATCTCTTCTTTATTCCAAACGAATTACCGCCGAAGAACGGGAGTTGTGTGATCACGTTTTTCTTCCTGGTGACAAGTTCGAATTTTGAATTGTTTGCAGTTTACCAATTTCAAAAGGGAGGCCCATTAGTAAACCGTTATAATATTTCATGTGAGATGTGATGAAAGCCTGTGTGTACAGTATGAGCTTCTCAACAGCATAAGAGCCTGATTTCTAAACGTTGACGATATATGTCTGTGTGGACTTAGAATCCGTAGTGACAGCCAGAATGCGAAATTTTGACAGATGAATGAATCGGGACGTCACCAATTCGAACACCACAGAGATGAACCGAGCCTATTCCTGTAAATTTAGAAGAGAAATAAATTACTTTCGTTTAGCCATTAGGCCAAAAAAATAAATTGTGCTGTTCCGATAACATGGTTTTAAAAAATAAGGTAGGTAGATCGGCGGGATTTTTTTCCCAAAATATCTTATTAGTAAATATGCATTTTTCAGGAACACGATCGGAACTAATTTGGGATTGTTGGATGGTGAAGTAATGTCTTTAAAATCTGCTAATGTAACATCATCTGCTTTTCTTTTAAGTTACACACTCGTTTTATGAGTAATTTGTAATATTGAGACATTCAGCTATAGGGCACCTAAGATTTTTGAGAAATTTGAAAAGTATGAAAATCCAATTATCCCAAAATAGTTCCAATCGTGTTCAGGGGTTCAGGGCGGTCAAACACTGGCCACAACATTTCCGGAAAAATGTATCATACATATAAAAGGGGGGGAACGTAAAAGACATCCTCGATCAAGCAAAAATCAAATGCCAAGTAACGAACGCGTGATTTTACGGATTTTTCTTTCTTTTTTACTTCTGTGTTTACGTAGCTTTAAAAGGTTTAGGGTCGGCAGGTAAAAAATAAGATAGGTAAGGTTATCGGAACAGCACAATTGTTTTAAGTTCGGCCTTATTGAAAGTGGGCATATTGTCTTGTATCCATTCCGTGACTTCACCAAGGCATAGCTTGACTGAAGTTGTCGGAACTAAGTCAGCTTCTCTGGTGATAAACGGTGGCGTACGCGTGTCAATAGGTCTTTAGACATTTTACCTCTTTAAATACGGTCACCAAATGATAAAGAACCCAGTGCAAATGAGAAAATTGGGGTTGCCGTACAAGTTCAAGAGATATACACCTTAAACACGCAAGTATTATACAAAATTACGGGCGCCCTTAATTTCCCGTGAAAAGTTCTCATCATTAATCCTCATTGACTAGTGTTTGTATTAGTAGCATATAGTACTAGATTTATTAATTCTACTAAAAGTTATTTTGAGATGTATTTTGTGCACCGTTTTACAAGTTTGAGAAAATTGGATGAATCCAGAATTGGGAGATTTATTGCGAATACATGTTATTCATATGTATTTCAAAACAATATTTACAATGGCTTGAGGTTGACTTTAGACTGTTGGTCTCCCTAATCACATCTGGATCACACAGTCTTAAGCGAACGTGCAAACCATCAGAAACTCGTTTCCGTTGAAACTATGGTGGTATAGATAGAAATCTTCAACCTTTTCTGTTATGTCGCGTGTCAAGTTTCAGTCATATGAGAGGACAAATTTTCACCACAGGAAATGGAATTTTATAGTAAAAATGAGAAAATTCTCTCCCCCCCCCCCCACTTTAACCCAAATTCTCCCCTGTAAACACTTTACAATCACGATATATAAGGTGTTTGGGCCAAACATGGTGATGAAAGGCTTAATGTAGTTGATTTTTGTATATGATTCATATGGATGATTTGACTCCTTAGGAGAAGGTCAATGGCTATTTATGGTGTAAAAATAAAATAAAACCGGCTTGGTTTTGAGAAAATCGCGAATCGTATTTGCCCCCTACAGATAACACGGGGATGGCGACCATTTTGAATTTCAAACATCGTTCGGTAAATACTGTGTATTTTGTCTCTCTAATACCAATTTTGCCCGGTACATCCCCCACCTCCCCCGTCGATTTTTATTCTTGATTTTGAAAGAGAATGGTTGAAATTTGCTATAGGAAAGCTTGAGCAAAAAATGAAATCTGTCATTTTCGAGGCGCGAATTACCTTGAAGTCGAAACAATGCACAATAAAGACGCCACTTAGGCAAAAGTTGTGTAGAAGATTTAATAATCAAAACATACGTCCCCGTCAATTAGAAATCGTCTAATACTTCAAGTCTTCCATTTATTAAGTTGTGCCGTTTAATGGCTATCCATTACTATTTGAAAGATTAATAAGATACAGACACAATAAATAACACACAAAACATTAAACAGAATCAACTAAATGTTCCTATTACAACAAAGACTAAAATAAAGTCTACATACTCACATCGTCATTTTGACATTTCTAAACATGTCAAAAATTAGTCTGAATTTACATAATGTAAGGATATGTTTAAACTTCAAGAACTGAACGACTAAAAAATCTACAATGACTTCAGAACTACGATAACATACTATACACCCCAGACTGTAAGACCAACTCCCTTCACATGAACTTAGACGAGAGACAACGAACAACCCTTATAACCATAATGTCCATGGACCAAAACGTCAAGATCAACGATCTTAGATCTCGCTTTCCTTGGTAACCTGTTCAAAAGTAAATTTTATCTAGAAGAGAGTCAAGTGATCATCTTCACAAGATATTACACAGTTGCTTCGTGGTCTACATGTATATGTGAAAGTGTATACGCATCGGGCCGAGTACGAGTGTTAAAGACTACGATAGTGCCTTACTCGTGTTTTACATCATTTGCTGCAAACGATTTTACTTTTCCGAGTCCTCTTTTAAAATAAGATTTCGCCATATTTTTTTCTTTCTTGTTGCGCACCATTTTGTAAAAATAGTTTTGAAAGTCGAGTGCGACCTGGCAGCTCGCGAGTGAAAATGACGTTTGTAAAGGCGCAGAATATACGCGTTAGTTGCAACCTCCAATTTCTCTGACGAGAACAAAAAATCATACATTTTGCAAGGTGGTTACATGGCAGAAAAAGACATCCATTGTAAAGGGTTACCCACAATGGCTTGTGGTTAGGTACGCGGCGGATGGCCACTGTAACTCAGTAGCTCAAAAAGTCAACAACGAACGCACCAGCAAGGTATAACTGAATTTATACCTTGCTGGTGCGTTCGTTGTTGACTTGTCAAATTTAATCCGGTGATAATCTGGTGAGAGCGTCCACAGATTAGTAATTTACCCTTGATTACTTTGGTTAATTAGGCCACAGTCCCTCTATCCACCGGTCTGGAAACGTGGCGGGTTTCTTTGTGACACTCCGTGATATGAACCAACACACGATTCACACCTTAAACAAAGGACACTGACAATGTTCAACTGGCCGCTATATCGATGTCGCTACCCCACGATCCTATGACAGCCGCAATGTGATCGTTCAAAAACATGACGTTTGTGGGTTGTTATTTTCAGAATATCACAAAACATTACAACTTGTTCACTTTAGAAACACTAAACAATTTTTTTTTCATTAAATGGGTAACGTTGCCCCTCTAGATAAAGCTTGAAAGGGACCACACATTATGGTTGCATTATGATCACGATCGAAAAAAAAATGGCATGCACTGTTCGCAAGTGTCATGGACTATTGCCCGAAATCAAGAAGACAGGCAAAATCAGCTGAATATTAACATCGACAGCTGAGTAGTTCATTACCAAACTTGTTATTGTGTTGACATGATAGCATTTTGTAAAAGGTATTTACTGTGCCTGAGCGCGAGCGTACGTATCGAGAGTTCGCCATATCACAGTCCCTCTAGTGGATAGAGGGACTGTGGCCATATTGACGCTACATGGGAAAAATATATATGCGAAAAAAAATCTACGTGCATTTCTGCAGTTGTCGTTCCTATTCTGCTCCGTTAACAGACATAATTTCACAGAATATTACACAGAAAACATATTTAGATCATATTTGGAGGCACTGACTACTAGCATTGCAAGAGAAATGGACGACAAATTTTCGGTGTGTTTCCAGCCGTGCCTGAGCGAGCGTACGTATCGAGAGTTCGCCATATTGACGCTGCATGGGAAAATGTGCGACCACACAACTAAAATCTACATGCATTTCTGCAGTTGTCTTTCCTATTCTGTTCAGTTAACAGGCATGATTTCACAGAATATTACACAGAAAACACATTTAGATCATATTTGGAGACACTGACTACTAGCATTGCAAGAGAAGGGGGACCACAAATTTCCGGTGTGATTCCAGCCGTTGCTTGTGCTACGTACGTCAACACACTCGCAGCGGTCAACCCCAGAAATTATCGCACACTATCATCATTTACGATGGGATAAGGATCACGAAAAACACACACCGGTTTCAGGATATGATAATTTCTGTCTTCGTGTCGTAGATAGACGCAGAGAACACTTAATAGAGCCAAAAACAGCGAAAATTCGAGAAAAGCGTATACACAATCGGGGACTGTGGCATGCAGGACAAACCCAAGCTACGCATTATCACGTGACTGGCCCTCGTATCGCGGTTCGGCTGTGCGGTCTAGGTGATTGACACCTTTTACAATAGGCGTTTCCAGACCGGTGGATAGAGGGACTGTGATTAGGCACTCAAACTCATCAGATAATAGACACAGCATGTTGATAAAACGTAGACGCAGGATTGTCAAGGGCAGTGCTAAGTTAAGACCGAAACACCAAAGGTTGGTAGAATATATCTTTATTAGCGATACAACGAAACACTTACCCACCCCTGGGGACGGACATGTAGACAACGCCCTGTGTGACCTATACGTACGACAGTGTGGGTACCACCAAGATTGCATGATTTCAGTCTGTTTGCGTCCCTGCACAAATGACCTTCAAATGACTCTCAATATCTTCTCTTTGAGAGGACCATGCATGTGTAATTTATATAATTGGGCATAATTGGACAAAATTTCCCACGCGGTTTCACAGACAAGTAGCACACTACTTTGGAGGTGGGAACATATAGGAAAAGATATAGCGAGTAAAATTATAACACTAGACTGTTTTTGTGACGTTCCCGGACAAAAGACTGAACTCGCATTAGATCCCTGCACAATTTATGCAATGGGGCCAGTCACGTGTCAATGATCGCCAAGGCACTTGTATTCGCCATAACGCTGTCGGTGAAATTATGTTGTTTTTGTTTCCTTACACGCCAGCACACGCCTAAAACATTTCTTCAAGTGACAGTCTTCGCCACCGGTTACTTAAACAACAACCATTCGCCTTACAAAATGGAACTGATTCAAATATTCAACTGTGTCCTCGACTCTTTGAAACAGAACGTGAGTACCGAGACATTCACCCTTGGCCTTTTAGTAATGACTGTGTTGCTCCTATGGCACTATTTCACGGCTGACTCCAACACGAAACGCAGGCTATGCCCACCAGGGCCATGGGGGTTGCCAGTCCTTGGTAACCTCTTGTCTCTCGGATCATACCCGCACCTTTCACTCACAAAAATGGCGAAGAAGTACGGACCCATCTTCAAGATCCACCTCGGTCAAAAACCTGTCGTTGTGCTCACGGGGCACAAGATTCTCAAACAAGCTTTAATTCGGCAGGCGAATGATTTCGCGGGTAGGCCCGATTTCGAATCTTTCAAAGCTATTGCCGGTGGTAAGTCGATGGCGTTTAACACGTACAGCATGCAGTGGAAGATTCAAAGGAAGATACAACACGTCGCTCTTCGGACCTTTCTGAGTGGTGATTATCTAAAGATTCTAGAACAACAAATATCGCTGGAAGCAGAACGGCTTGTGAAGTGTTTATCTGGCAGTAGGCACGATTCAGACAGTCACATTGTCAACCCAAACAAGTACATACGCTATGCAGTGGCTAACATAATATGCCTCATACTATTTGGAAAGAGATACACCAGTACTGATGAAACTTTGCAGGGCATTGTATCACTAGGATATAGGTTCAACAAAATCACCAGGGCTGGCAACCCGGCCGATATCATGCCATGGACCAAGCTTATTCCAAGTGTCAAGCAACGCCGGAGAGAATTTCTGGAATATTTGAGTGATCTAGACACCTGGCTCGACGATCGGAAGGATGAACACGAGAGAAGCTATCAGCCTGGAGTCATCAGAGATCTGGCAGACCATTTGGTAAAAGTACTTGAGGAAATGGACAAAGATGAAATGGCTAGACTCCAGATTGACCGTTCTAGAATAATGAAGTCACTCAATGAAGTATTTGGCGCCGGTCTTCAAACCGTTGCGATAACTTTGCTATGGAGCATCATGTACATGATGGAGTACCCCAATATACAAAATCGAGTTCAGAAAGAACTCGGTCGAGTAGTAGGACCCAGCAGAGCACCACGCCTTGCTGACAGGCCCGACTTGCCCTACACACAGGCCTGCATTTATGAAATTCTGCGCATCACGTCAATCGCTCCACTTGCAGTTCCTCACTCAACCACGTGTGATACATCTTTGAATGGATACTTCATTCCTAAGGACACCCTCGTATTCGTTAATCTTTGGGGAACAAACCACAACGAAGCGATGTTTGAAAACCCGGACGAGTTTAACCCCGATAGGTTCATGTGGGCCGACGGCTCTGCACTCAATCGATCCAAAAGCGACGAGGTTGTCACATTTTCCCGGGGTCGCCGACGATGCCTTGGCGAACCTCTGGCCCACATGGAACTTTTCATATTTTTCTCGACACTGATGCACCGCTGTACCTTCCAGAAAACGGATGACCAAGTTTTGAATTTCAAGGGGATCTACGGACTGGCGATTCAACCAGATGAATACAGTGTATCGGTATATCTAAGATAAACTCTTAAAGCCAATTCAAGGTTGAATATCATTATTTGTCATACAATCACTACTAAATTTACAAGGTTACAAATTTACAAAGTTGTCATATGCCAAAATCATTTTGACCGCGGCAAAACGCTTATCTTATTTGAACCCACCATAAATGTAAAAACATGTTAAACAAATCTGCATCTTATCCAGTATGTATACGCTTCTTTGCACTCCAGTATATAGATATTTCACTTTTATAGGGTAAGTGCACATTTTTAATCAAGCACAGTAACATAGACAAGAAACATGTCATTCAAATATAATAAGAATTATTGAAGACATAGAAATCACCATTACATTAAGCTCAACACCTGCCGAAATAATCTTCCTTCTTAATGATGTACGATGATAGTTGTTGAATGTAGCATTCAGTTTAGTTTTAACTGTGTTTCTCTGTTATCATTCTGTTAGTTATTCAAATGGACAATCAAATATACAACATTCATAGTCAATCCACACAACGGAAGCCTGAATAGCAGATATTAACAGAAAATACAATTTAAAAAAACTAACAAATTATTCATGACAGTTGAAGTATACTTAGAGTGTTTAAAACAACTATATATCATACCAGTACATTGATAGCGCAAATACAACCATCTGATTGGCCTGGACGCGGAAAGAAAGTTAATCGTGTACATTCGCGATATACCACGGCTGACAGACGCGCGCGCTCTCGGCCTGAGCAAAAATCCTTTTTTGACGTTCATGCCAGAATTTCAATATACTGTTATGATATAATAGCAATAAATTACACCCAGCGACGGTATACCACTCGGCTTTGATCAGTTCACTTCATATATGCGATCGCTATCGCTCGTGCATATATGTCGTGAACTGGTCAAAATCTCGTGGTATACCATCGCTGGGTGTGCTTTATTGCTTAAATATACAATACATGTGCGTTGTAATAAGGATTGGGGAAAATGAAATACCAACTGACGACACAAAATATCTGCAGTATATATACGAGACACACGATGTCTTTACAGAAATCTTACCATTAAATAGATCTCAATGTGAAGCCCTGATCTCACAAATATCCGCAGTCTAGAAAATTTGGTAACAAATTCATCAATTATGTTTATAAAGAAGAAGAAAATGATTTTTTAGTTGCATGTCACAGCTTCTGAATGGCAGAGTGACCTTAAGTCACCTGTAATCTAAATATGCCCATATATGGTCAAAGAGGCGTTCCTTGGTATTCAAAATGCCCATGTGAGGGCGCTGTTTTTAAAAAGCGGCCACCCACCTAAAATCTGTGATTGGTTGGATTTTCTCTTTCCATGGTAACTGTGGCAAAATTGGAACAGGTGACAGCATACCTTTAATCCCATCCAGAGCTTAATTTCTTCTCTTTACACATTGTTTGTCCCGTATAGAACGTGATGCAGCACATGATGTCTGATGTAACATTGTTTGTGTCGTGAATTCAAGACATGGTGCTGTTTTCATTGACGCAATTCTTTTCAATATTCACTTATTTTCCAAAACAAAAGGAATGGGATGCATTTTCCACATATCCTTTACATATTTGCCCTCAAATAAAGTGTGTTATAAAAGTTTCGTCCTGACAATATATTTCTCTATACTTTCTGTGTGGAGGTCTCTGTGGAAACCTTCCGGTTTAAATCATTAAACAGTCTACCTGCAATTCTTCAAAAAACAACTACTGAATATGTAAGTGTGTTAGTTTGAAGCAAGAGTTGTTTGGTTACTATTGAAAAATTCAATGAAAAAGTAAGTGATTTGATTTTTATGTTGTTGTTTTGTCGACTCTTAGTTTGTTTATCATAGTCATAACTTTCATTACACTATACATTTGACCTGATTATGTTCTTTTGTTGGTCTGGGACAGATTATTTTGGTAGCACTGCATATTCTGTTAAATCGTATTTTCATGATTGTATTACTCCGCACATCTTATTTTGACGCCAACAGTCTATCTTTCAGACTTATAAGTTGTAGGCGGATCGTGTGAATTTAAAAAGTAAAGAAATAAAGAATGGTCGTCCATTGTGTTCATGGAAGGACTATTCACTGTAACTATGGAATGATTTACAAAGCTGTAGCCGCGTGTTTTCAATCGAATTATTCACGGTAAGGCACTGCCCTATCAAGGCAAAATGTTAATACAAGTACATATGTAATTTTTGTATCCGTTCAGACTATAGTGATATAACGACAAAAACGAAAAACATATGGAGAATCCTCTCCATTTTCCAGGATATTGTTGTGCATCAAAACAAGTCTTCGGACATTTCAAACCCTTTTCCGCTCTATAAAACACCATGGGAAACCCATCCGTTTTGTGGTTTTTCATATTTTTGGGAGGTCCCCGTGGCAACATTTTTTAGGCTACTGTAGGGCGCCCTCTTTATCAATCTTGTAAGAAATGTTGGTAAGATTTC
Organism: Ptychodera flava; assembly: GCF_041260155.1. NCBI lineage: Eukaryota > Metazoa > Hemichordata > Enteropneusta > Ptychoderidae > Ptychodera > Ptychodera flava. The sequence continues at coordinate 22,088,404 of NC_091945.1, read as the reverse complement.
CTAAAATGTGGTATATTATTAGATAAACTAGCATCATTCAATGATGAAACTCTGACATTCGTCCCCCAGTCCATTAGATATCTAGTAATTCAATTATTCCATTCATTAAGTTGTACCGTTTAATGGCTATCCATTACTGTTAAAAAGATCAATAAGCAAACACAATAAATAACACACATAACATATTAAACAAAATCAATTAAATGTTCCTATTACAACAAAGACTAAATAAAGTGTGCATACCCACATTGTCATTTTTACATTTTTCATTTTTATCTTTTCAAACCCATGAAAAATATTATGAATTTACATAATGTAAAGATATGTTTAAGCTTTAAAAACTGAAGAACTGAAAATATACAATGATTTCAGAACTACGATTACATACTATACATCCTAAACTGTAAGACCCACTCCCTCCACATGAACTTAGACGAGCGGCAACAACCAGCCCTACAACGATAATGTCCATGGACAAAAATGTCAAGACCGACAATCCTAGGTCTGGCTTTCCTTGATAACCTCTTCAAAAGTAAAATAATATAGGACAGAGTCAAGTGGTCGTCTTTTTACGATACTACAGACAACACAATTTCTTTGTGGTCGAGATGTATATGAAAGTTATCTATTTATCGGGCTGAGTGCGAGTGTTAAAGACTGCGATAGTTTTTGAATGTGCGGTTTTTTACATCATTTGCTGCAAATGATCCTACTTTTCCTCTGTTAAAATAAGATTTCGCCAATTATTTTTCGTTCTTGTTGCGAAACATGTTGTTACAATTAAATGGTGATGAAATTCGAGCGCGACCTAGCAGCTTGCGAGTGAAAATGACGTTTGTAAAGGCGCAGAATATATGCGTCAGTTGCAACCTCCAATTTCTCCGACGAGAAAAAAATCATACATTTTGCAAGGTGGTTACATAACAGAAAGGACATCACCTGTAAAGGGTTACCCACTATGGCTTGTGGTTAGGTGAGCGGCGGATGGCCACTGTAACCCAGAAAAAAACCCACTTTTTTCTGGGTTACAGGGGCCGTACGTGCATGTACCCCACTATACGTACGACAGTGCGGGTACCACCTAGATCGTATGATTTCAGTCTGTTGACGTTCCTGCACAAATGAACTTCAAATGACTCTCAATATCTTATCTTTTAGAGGACCATGCAATGTGTAATTTATATAATTGGGCATAATTGGACAAAAATTCCCACACGGTTTCACAGACAAGTAGCACACTACTCTGGAGGTGGGAACATATTGGAAAAGATATAGCGAGTAAATTGTACCACTAGATTGTTTTTGTGACGTTCCCTACACAATTTATGCAATGGGGCCGGTCACGTGTCAATGATCCCCAAGGCATTTGTATTCGCCATAACGCTGTCGGTGAAATTATGTTGTTTTTGTTTCCTTGCAAGCCAGCACACGTTTAAAACATTTCTTCAAGTGACAGTCTTCGCCACCGGTTACTTAAACAACAACCATTCGCCTTGCAACATGGAACTGGTTCCAATCTTCAACTGTGTCCTCGACTCTTTGAAACAGAACGTGGGTACCGAGACATTCACCCTTGGCCTTTTAGTAATGACCGTGTTACTCCTATGGCACTATTTCACGGCTGACTCCAACAGGAAGCGCAGGCTATGCCCACCAGGGCCATGGGGGTTGCCAGTCCTTGGTAATCTCCTGTCTCTCGGATCACACCCGCATCTTTCACTCACAAAAATGGCGAAGAAGTACGGACCCATCTTCAAGATCCACCTCGGTCAAAAACCTGTCGTTGTGCTCACAGGGCACAAAATCTTCAAACAAGCTTTGATTCGGCAGGCGAATGATTTCGCGGGTAGGCCTGATTTCGAATCTTTCAGAGCTATTGCCGATGGTAAGTCGATGGCGTTTAATACATACAGCTTGCAGTGGAAGATGCAAAGGAAGATACAACACGTCGCTCTTCGGACCTTTCTGAGTGGTGATCACCTAACAATTCTGGAGCAACAAATATCGCTTGAGGCAGAACAACTTGTGAAGTGTTTATCTGGCAGTAGGCACGATTCAGACAGTCACATTGTCAACCCAAACAAGTACATACGCTATGCAGTGGCTAATATAATCTGCCTTATACTTTTTGGAAAGAGGTACGGCAGTACCGATGAAACCCTGAAACGCATCGTAACACTCACAGAGAGGTTCACAAAATTCGCTGGGGCTGGCAATCCTGCAGATATAATGCCGTGGACCAAGCTTATTCCCAGTGTCAAGCAACGCCAGAAAGAATATGTGGAATTGGTGAGCGATATTGAAGCCTGGATCGAAGCCAGGCGGATTGAGCACGAGAGAACGTATCACCACGGATTGGTAAGAGACCTGACGGATCATTTGGTAAAAGTACTTGAGGAAATGGACAAAGATGAAATGGCTAGACTCCAGATTGACCGTCCCAGAATTATGAAAACACTATCCGAAGTTTTTGGAGCTGGTTTTCAGACTGTCTCACAAAATTTCCGATGGTTCATTATGTATATGATGGAGTACCCTGCCGTACAAAGCAGGGTTCAGAGAGAGTTGGACAGAGTGATAGGACCCGATAGGGCACCACGCCTTGCTGACAGGCCCAACTTGCCCTACACACAGGCCTGTATTTATGAAATTCTGCGTATCACGTCAGCCTCCCCACTTGCAGTTCCTCACTCAACCACGTGCGACACATCTCTGAATGGATACTTCATTCCTAAGGACACCCTCGTATTCGTTAATCTTTGGGGAACAAACCACAACGAAGCGATGTTTGAAAACCCCGACGAGTTTAACCCCGATAGGTTCATGTCGGCGAATGGCTCTGCATTCAATCGATCCAAAAGCGACGAGGTTGTCACATTTTCCCGGGGTCGCCGACGATGCCTTGGCGAGACCCTGTCTTACATAGAATTGTTCCTCTTTTTCTCGACACTTCTGCACCGTTGTACTGTCCAGAAGGTGGATGAAGACCAAGTTTTAAATTTCAAGGGAAACTACGGACTGTCGATTGAACCAGATGAGCACGGTATCTCGGTCAATTTGAGATGATCACTGAGCATGCGCGGAGACTGAATATCATTGTTTGTCGAACTGCTGCATCGAACTTTAAAACAAAGATGTCATGTGGTATAATTTTTACCATGTGGTCAATTGCACTTTTGCGAATGTAAAAGTTTTGTCGCATATTTAGTGCTTTTGTGCACTTTTTATAAGGTATGTTATGTTTTATCATGCATACGTACACTTCAAACTCTTTAATTATGCATGTTGCATGTAATCAAGAAGCTTCTCTGAGAAGCATAGGGTTAAACCATTTCAGGTACAACATGCCCAGGGGACAGGTATTCTACAACTCTTTTTTGTCATCTACGACTTATGGGGACTCATTTAAAGCTCTTGGAAAAGAAAAATTTTCACCGACTTAAGTTTTTCGAAAATTTTTAATTTAAATTTTTCTCCATAGAGTTAACACGGGTATGATGTCTGCCATTTAGGATTGTAAATATCGCAAATTTAGGTAATTTGTTTCCAAACTTTGTACGGTGACCTCGATTTTTATTGTTTATTTGGTAAGGAAATGGTGGAAAGTGTCATTCAGTAAATTGTAGTAAAAGTTTAAATCTTAACGTTCTCAGTCTACTTTTAGTAAATTTAATTTGGAAGTACATTTATTACGTTTTTTTATAATTCCTTAATTTGCTTACGATTGACGTTTTCTTTGTTTTGTTGTTCGCTTGTTTTTGTTTTATTTCATTTTGTTTTAAATCAAGGACAATATAACCTTCTTTACTTTGTCTACGCACATTTGATCTGATAATGATATTCCAGGAATCTTATGCAGAATTTAATAGTATTGTTACGTGGTACTGCTTTAGCCTTACAGTGGTACTATCTTTTAGTTACATTTTACAGATCTGAATTTATTTGATGCCAAGAGACCATATATTTCCCTGATACTGTGGCTTGATCATGCAAAACTGAGAAAATACAGAATGGTTTTAAGGCGCGACATGACTAGTCCACCAGTCTCATGGCTATTTTTTATGTTACAATAAAGATTCTCAACTAATTCAATTATTTCCCGTCTCTTATTTTGTATTTAGCTACGTTTCGAATGTGTGCTTTGGCCGGGTGTAGCTTGTGTGCCAACATGTTCAACTGGCTGTTGTGCGCTCCCACCAATCTGAGTGCGCCTCACTTTCCATTCACTGTCATATTAAAAGGTAGAACCACAGTCTCTCAATACCGTGGTACAACAGACTCGGGCTTCTTCATTTCCTCAAGCATGGGGATGACGAGGAAAAAGAGACAAATCGGGAAATGTATGATTCAAAGGCGAATTTGTATCCAAAATAAGCCTGTACGATGGAGTAATGTGTCAGCACCGAGCTCGATGGACGCCATGTTTACTCAGTTTGTGAAGACACGTGGGAATCTCTTTTGTGCACGAGTAATCGTGTGCACGGAAAGTGTTCAAATCATGCATAGTGAAATCCAGAAAGGGGGAATTCTGTACGGTTCAAATAACGAGAACGTTTGTGTTTAGTACTTGAGAGGTTAAGAGACGATAGTCGAGTTGGGTAACATTCGCGCTACGCCAAAAAGGTAGTTCTCACATTTTCTCTTCTCCTGTGTGACCGTGAAACGTGTTTCTGCAACAGTGGAAGCGAGAACACTTGGACGGGTTCTTTACATCACTGTGCCGTTTTGCGATGTGTACACCTGTAGACGACTTGAAACAATAGGTTGTCTCTATGATACGCAGTTTATACAACGTTATATAGCAAAATAGGTTACAGATGACAAAACTGGCTGTATTCAAAGGACCCTTGTTTATCCCCTATTATTGGTGTTTCTCCCAGTGAACGATAGACTAGCCATCGGTACAACCTGTCAAAACAGGTCAGAAGTGAGATCGAGTAATATTTTGAAGCCAATGCATGTACGTTTTTGTTGTCAGTCGTTGTGGAGCTCATTTGCTCATTTTCCGGGAAAAAATTCACAGATAAGACAATTGCAAAATGCCGCTATTTAGATCGATGCACAGTAGAGGAGTTTTTTCTTCACACATGGATTTTTCACCTCTACCATTAGAGACTGGTAGCACCATCTTGGCTTGCGCGACACAAAATCTGACGTCTCGCCGCCAGTGGCTGATCGCCCTCTATCGACATCTAGGCAAACCCGGTTGTTTTTATGGAAAGTAAAAATTTATCAACTACCGGATTTTCAACAATGATATGTTTTCGCGTGTGCTTCTCAAATCTGTTTGACGTTGTGTTCCGAATGGCTGTCGGTCGACACTCACAATTATCACAACCTGCAGAACTCGCAGGGCAAAACGTTAATCGGACATTGCTTGTAGTTAAATTGAAACATTTGGTTGAAATAGTGAGTTCCATCCTCACCAGTATTTAGGGATCTTTGAAGAAGGTGCATAAAATTATTACACGTCTCATAATTGTCAAAAAGGAGCGCTTTTGCTGACGAAAACAAGTTTTGAAAAAGTTTGTCATAAAACGAGAAATGTTTGTAAATGCCACGTCTTTTTGGATTGTTTAGTCGTCTATGCAAATTTTATAAGTTCTACATTCCATCCTGAAGTTGATTCGAATAGAGAATAGCTAGATGAAGCAACATGAATTTTTCTCCTCTCTGTTCTGCGAAATCATCAAAGGTTCCGTGTCGATGAGGGTCTTGCAATCAACTCAATAATAAAACGTATCACCACCCCGCCGTATAGAAGTGCCGGTGTGGATGAATTAGTAGTGATTCACTCGACAAAAGGTAGGTTTGAAAGCATGTATATAAGACATTCACTGTTTTAATGACTACAATCAAACACAAACTCCTCACAGTGGTGATCAATTGATGGCTTCAAAACTAAATCAAGTAAGAATGAATAAGTGAAGATAACATTTTGAAGGAAGCAATACAAATAAACTTTAAAAAAATTAGCAACATCCACGTAAAATCCATTCTGAATATCAACAATAAAGGGGTTTTTCGGTAAAAAACCATCTTGTGTTTACTACGTAATCAGCTGTTTCTTGCGCAAGATATGCAAACATGTAAATGAAGCACACAATGGTCAATAAAAGTTCGTTTCGTCGTTATGATTTTGTCAGCTCAAAAAATACAAATGAACAACATGGTACTTCTTTTGAAGAGTCATTGTTTGAACAGGGAACAAGAGCACATGACATTTCAATATTTCTACGGTATCTAGCTATCGAAAGATGACATTTTTGTATTGAGTGCACATACACTAAAACTAACACCTACTTTTCTTTATTCATCATGTTTATTCATTTTATCCGCCATTCCAAAATGCGCGAATTCAATTTAAGGACAAGTGAAACGCTACTTCTGTGTAGAGAGAAGCGATGATACTGAAAGTTTCAGTCAGGAGGGGGAAAAACGCCGTGCCACGCTTCTGCGAAAAAGCACGTTCGGTAACGATTATTGCGTATATCAACCGCAAAGGCTTGTCTTGTGGACGGAATTATATTGAGTACTTATGCTTATGAGGAAAGTAGCGCGTGTCCTCGGGGACAGAATTGAATTCTCAATTTTTTGCGATGATCCTTTGCTGAGCAACTGTAGTTCGTGCCTTTAAAATGAAAGACTTAAACTTTTTTAAAACTTTTCCTCAAACAATCTGTCAATCGTTGTCCTACAAAATCAAGAATAAAATTCGGGGTCGTCCGACTTTTGGTACTAGAGAAATTACCCAATATTTACCGATATTTGAAATTCAAAATGAATGCCATCTTGGTGTTACCTCAGTAAGGAAAATCAAATTTCCAATTTTCACACAACAAAGACGGGGAAACTTTAATTTATTTCATAAGTTTCAAACTGAGCTCCCAAATGTGGTAGGCTAAAAGGATAGTGTAAAAGTTTGAGAGTCGGGATATCCTGTACTCGAAGTGCATTCTTCCCTAATTAATTTATTTTGTTGATTTGATATTTTTAGTAATTAATGATTACTACGGGAGACGTTTGTTAATTTCAAATATCGGTCAATTTTAGACAATGTGTTCCTCTGTACCTATCTGGCCTTTTTATATAATTTGTATTAGCCTATATTCCCTCATGAAAGTTTCCTTCGGCAAATTAAGAGTTTTAATTTTCATTTTCGACACGCTATCTGAAATACATATATCAATATGCCTGCTTTCAAGGCGTCGACTATAAGGCGTCCACTGCAGTATAGAAATAACTATGGTGCAAAAATAAAGATTATCGAAAACACTTGTGCCCATCGAAAATTACCACGGTGCATCAAAGTCACAGAGCTTTAGAAAAATACCCAATATCTGACAAAATTCACGAATACTCATTTACAATATATACACATATGTGTACACCATAAGCTTGTGTACGATTTGGATACCAACATGCATAAATATGTACACAAATATATTTATAAGGTGTAAAACTATATATCCACTTATTAATAAACCTTTACACATGTTTCGAGATACACACATTTATATATATAAAGTATATATCAAGTACTTTCCTTCTCTGAGTAGACAGTATTCACATATAGAGAACTAAAATTACCTTTATATATATATATATATATATATATATATATATATATATATATATATATAAAGGTAATTTTAGTTCTCTATATGTATGTATATATATATATATATATATATATATATATATATATATATATATATATATATATATATATATATATATATATATATATATGATTAGTTGAATGAATTGATGTACTGTTCGAGTTGGCCTTATTTGCAATTCCAAGGGCGATCGATCACCTAGGTCTGTGCTGCTTGTATACTTGTGCGTTTGTGAAGCCGATACGACAGCAGTACAAGATGTAATATATATATATATATATATATATATATATATATATATATATATATATTGGCAAGACAGCGGAGTACTGGAGCTATAACACAATAGATTACTTACGTTGAATAGTTTCCGAGAGATCTTTTTACCCAATACGTTTCTGCATGACTGATTATTGAAGTATAAATTTGTAAAAAAACGTGAAAGTTATTAAAACATTCGTATACTTTCTTCTAAAGTAACATACCTCAAATTTTAAAGTAGTCAGGCAATGCTCAACTGATTTATGAGTGTGAAAGTTCTGTTCTAGATTTATTAAATCGAGTCCACTTTGTTTTTGCCGTAAGGTTGGTAGGCAGATGATTTCTGAGGGCTGGACTGTCCCATTTCAATGCCATCATCAAAGTGGTCCTCCTCCTTCATACGGCGGAAGTATTTCGCCAGTTTCACGCCGAAGACGATGCTGGGTATGTAGAAGAAAACGCACCAGCCCATGCTGAACCACAACCCATTGAACGCATCCAGAATGCTGCGGCACAAAGTGTTGAAGAGATTCTCAATCAAGTTGTAAACCGGTAAACATTTTCCGACCTCGTTGTAGATCATGTCGTTCACATACGCCACAAATTGGTCCACGTAGCCCAGGAGCCTTGACTGCAGATTTTCGACCTCATTCTCGACTACGTTATCTAAGTGGTCATCGATGTACTGGTCGGCTGCACGCCCGGTCAGGATTGTGTTGTTCACAGCTAGGTCGATGGTGGCCGAATCGTTCTGTACCTGGACAAGCAGCGTTTTGATGGCATCGCGGTCGCTTATGATCGGAGCCACTGCAGACGTCTGGAAGTTGCGGATCCTTGTAACCATGTTAACGAACTGTGTCTGGTAGTCGCCAGGAAAGATAGTCGAGTTGCCTGAATAGGCAGTGATGTAACTTTGCAAAGCATCCGCCCATAGATCCAGATCTTCTCCATAATCGATCAAATCGGAGTTCAGTTCGTTTTCGTAATCCGTCCAGGGCAGGTCTGCCGCGTTCGCATCTCTTGCGTCGGCCAAGTTACTCTCAGTTTCTGCTGACATAATCTCGATCTGATCCGAGACATTCACTTTCAAGTTCCCAAACTGATCTAAGGAAATATACTTATCAACGTCTAGCATTTCGGTTATATTGATCAAATTCTCAAGTTTAAAGGATGTATAGGCGGCTCCGTTCATTTCGCAGTCTTCAAGGATGCCGGTCATGGTCAGAGAAATGTTCCCATTCTGAAACAACAGGTTACCGAGGAAGTACCCGTCAGTGCCCGGAATCGCGTCTGGTTGGTCGATAGTTTCAGTGAAGAGTTCACGTGACACGATCGGGTCGCAGACGAACTTTTTCAGCGGGCCGCCGACTGCGAACGGCAGGGTGGTCAAAATCATGAAGAGGCACGCAAATATGCAGCAAAATCCTACCGAAGCCATGAGCATCAGTCCACCGCAGTTGGAGACGCCGCCTCGTTGAGTCGGTGTGGCGGCGCCGTCGTAGCCGAGCACGCCGAAGAAACAGCCAAGCAAGTTCAGAACTACCACCAGCAAAGCCATACAGCACAACGCTAAAAGGAAGTAGCCGCGATACTTGTCATAATCTTGCACATATGAGGTGTAGGTCGTCAGAGTGTTTTCAAATGAAGTAGCCTGCGAAGATAACGTGTTCAGGTTACTGATCATGGGGTCGAGCCCGCTCTCAATCTCGCTGTTGAAATCGCCAAAACTTGAAGTCAAATCACCCACTGCAGCGTCGGTCTCATTTTGAACCAGCTCCGGGATGTCTTCAAATTCGTCCCGGCCTTTCTGAGCTTCGGTATCCAGGTCGTTATCGATGACAGCTGTCAGTGCGATGGCCTTTGCATAGACGGCAACTCTCGGATATGTACCCGCCGACGACATATCTCTGAAATCCCTGCTTGCAACCAATACCGAAGTGTTTGCTGTGTTTTGAGGGTCCGCTGAACAGCCGCCGTCCGTCGTACAGTTGCTATACAGTTCCTCAATGTCTTGCTTCAACGAAGAAAGCGACGAAGCAAACTCGATGTAGCTTGTATTGAAAGTTGCCGAAAGGTCGTTTAAAGAGTCCAACCCATCCCTGGTATTTTCAATCACGTCGACCATGTACAATATGGCGTTCAAAGCCGGGTCAATATAGGGTCTTAATGCCTCACGAACAGGCACACCGACCGTCACCCCGACGTTGTTTAACTCGCTTCCGATTAAGTCAAAGGTCCAGTTTGATTGGGTGATAGCAACAAATAACACCTCATTCGCCGTGTTGTTCACGTAACTCACAATATCGTCCGTGCTTTTCAAGACATTGCTGCCAGCGTTCGGAAATTCCGATGCCTGCCGATCGTTTACGAAGTAGGCACAAGCACAGCCTCCGGCGATGACGGCTGTGACGCAGGTCAGAAGGATGGCAAAGGTGACCATTTTACAACACATGTTACCGCTCTGTTTCTGGTACATCTTGCCTCCGCATTTGCCGCAGCAAGTGCGACATGCGCAGAAGCAAATACACACAATCGGGAATATCAGCAAAAACAGAACACCGATGGCTATGCAGATGCCAAAACCCAACAATATGTCTATGTATTGCGAGAAATTGCCAGTCAAATCTGTAATAGCAAAGTTACCAGCGAAGGCATCGGTTGCAACGTCATAGGGTATATCCCCCGGTGCTATCAACTTAATCCACTGATCCATCATCTTCCACAGGGTTGGAAGAGGGGAGGGGCCCTCATCGTAGCCAGCAGGGGACTGATAGGGGGCGCTCGGCGTTGGCAGATCCTTCCAAGCGATATTCCCATCACTGTCAACAGAATTCACTGTAGCAGCTTCAATTCTCCCTCCATGTTCGTACGGCAGAAGTGTCACGGTGACTATCGTCCAGAGTGGCCACAACAATAGCATTCTCGTCATTTTGTTTCTTACCTAAGGAAAAATAAAAGAAGGTGAAATACATGTATTATCTGTTTAGTGAAAAGACGTATCAATTAGTTTTCTTTCGTACACTGATATTGATATCTTTGATATCATCCAGGGACTGGTCCTTAGGTATAACGTATTAGGTTTCCATGTAACCATGAACTTATGCCAGCTACAACACAAGGGTTAAGGACAACAGCAACCTGTTCCAAAAACCCAAAATTTTTTACTTGTGCACTCTAGGAAACAACAGGAACTACGCTCTTTTATTATTTACAAAACATGAAAATGATGTTCAGATTGCGCTGGGGCTTCAAACTGACAAACGTTGAAAGGCTTGTGTTCGTGTGAACGGACTAATACGCCGCCACGTTGTAGGCGCCGCCAACGACAAAAATAGGAAAACACGCGGGACAATCTTTGTACGGAATTTACGAATCTAAACGTCAGTTGACGCGGCAACTATTCCGAGCTGTAACATAAAATTTCGTCGTAAAGTCCAAATCGCTTTGTCGATTTGTTTTATTATGTATCAAAGAATCGCACAATTTACGTGTAATTATTTTGATATGCAATATTGCATACACTATCTCTCGGTATCAACAAGACAACCAAATATCCATTATGTGCATGTCAGTAGCGATCTTTAAGTCGGGTCAGGAGTACTAAAACATGCTATACGGGACATCTTCGCCTATTTTTATTAACTGAACCGATATACAGCGACAGATGAAATGAGAGATAGTTGAAATATTAATTCCGTTTAATCAACTTTAATCACCGAGTTGCAGAATCACAGGACAGTCAAGCTCTCATTGATTTTGTATCAAATTGGCCGACCATGTATTTAATATGCAACGGTGCCTATAATTTGGTGTAGCACCTAAAAATTTTGTTTATCGATCAAATTTGTCAGTAAAGTGTATACTACAGTTTGTCAACTAAGGTAGATGAACATTTTACATTGATAAATGAACAATTACCGTATCTTAAATTTTAGTTCCAAAACAATGCTCTTTCAATATAACTTGCTTAAATGAATACTAACTTACCTCACATCTTACACTGATTGAAATTATAGTAAGAGCATTCTAATAGGTATATTACACTTATTTGTTTGAAATTTGAAATCATAGAAGCAACAGTGAAAAGGAGCAGCCATACTGGCTTTTGTTCTCTTGGCTTGTCGGTGACCACTGAGCAGTGGCTAAGTCTGTACCACAGCCATGCTCTTACTTTCTGAATCATTTTGCTTAATAAGCGAGACTGTTTCCGATCGATATCAGTTCCCATCAAAAATTTACTCCTAAATAACCGGCAGTTACAACTTTGTTTTTGTTTCGTTTATTGTCAAATAAAGCAATATGCAGTTCTCTAGAAGCCTAGGCACAGTGTTACGATTAATTAATCTATCGATGGATGGATTGATTTACTAGACATTGATTGATTGATTAATTGATTGATTGATTGATTGATTGATTGATTGATTGATTGATTGATTGAGACATAGTTGCAAAGTATTCGATATTAACTGCTGCTGAAATCCCGTAAAATAATTATGCATATATCAGCAAGAGCTCTAAAAATATAGTGAATTGCGATCAACCTCTCAACCCTGTGTAAGCTGACGTGTACCGATCACTCCGCCTACTCAATTTTTAAGCCCGTGCGCAGCGAATCAGTCTGTTTCTCGATGGTTACGAGCCATTGAGCTCATAACTCAGCAGCGGTTACCGAACAACCATGCCTGGGTCATACCACTAAAGCCTCGCCATTGCCATAGTAGCATCCAGTACAGTATGTTCTTCATATGCCTTCACTTGGTACGGCACCGACACTGCATTTGGCAAGCGTTGGCGCGATTTTGGTTGTGTATGACAGAATTCATGTATGTTCAAGAATCCACGCATAAAAGCTAACGCCCCTCTTCTTGCAAGAGATCAAGCAAAATGGCAGACTCTCTGGACCGCAATTACTCATAACGACAAACTCTGACGTCGTTTCCGTGTAATTACGAGAGACTATCGCTTGACCATAAATGCGTCACTATTGTAAAGACCGGGGAACATGACCGCCCGGCGCACACCAATGTCATTCACAAAATAGTGAATTATGAAGTGCCAGTGCTGGTGAAAGTTTCGGATCATAGCCAATATCGTTATTGTGGTCTGATGTCGTAATGTCTTGAATAGTACATATTTGTGTACCCTTTTTATAAAAACTGAAGATAACTTCCGCAGAGTACAAAATAACTGGACTGTTGAACAGCAACCAGGAAACAGTAATTCAAACACGTACTTTTGAGTCGTTTTTATATTCTACTTGTAGAATAAACTATCACCCTTTCTATGAAATGACAGCATGGCCGCCTGTTGTTACCTTAGCAACTTGATACTTGGCTGTTCTTCAACTACTACTTGGAATCGGCGCACATCTTTTTCCAATGAGATGACTAAACACGCTACAGCGGTCTGATTACCGGTCGGCAATCGACTTTGATCGCAGACGACAACTGATGAATGATGGGATAGCGTCCAATGCCATCGATATTAATCACGCCCGCCATTATTCGCAATTCATGTCCCTGGTTTGGAAATGGCCCGAGATAACGAAATAAGTCATTGAGTTAGGCCCGATCCACCCATTCGTCTGGCCCATAAAATCGATATATTTGACTTGCAACCAACGCTCTCAAGTGAATCGGACACGCAGTTAATTTGTTTACGATAAAAATAGCCATCACCAGAAACGTTGACACGACCTTTGACCTTTCAGGTTTCTGCAATAATAAACACATCGATTCCATGTTTCTGCAATAATAAATCAACATGTTCAAAATATGTAATAAATCCATTATGCAAACTACATGTTATTAAGAGTCAAATGTCATGCATTTTTCACTGTCTGTGATTTTGTTTCCTTCAGCACACGTTAGATCATCAACGTTCATTTTTGAAATCTGAAAAACGAGCACAGTGCCATGATCGCACGAGTCACTTTCTTGGTGTTTCCGTTCTTCTGGTGCTTGAGAACGCCATGATTACTCGAAGATGTGACGTCACCGACACGCAATTTGAATACAACAGCATGAGTGCATACAATCGATTATTTACGCAAGTGAAGCGAAAAAGGTGACACTTCCTCCTTTAGAGTCAAACAATAGAAGAGGTTGCAGTTCAAAAAACAGTTTCCCATGATATGAAACACCTATTGTAAAAACACAGTTTTGTCAGAGAGATTTTATCTCGTCTTTATACTTTACAAAACACTCTTTTTAAGTCGTAAGTATGAGCTAAAACGTTGCGTGACTGATGTATTTGTTACTGAATTTTAGTATATTGGAATATCATTTTATCAGCAACACAAGCTTTTTTATATACGTCTGGCTCTGTTTTGCCTCGGGGTTTTTTTGTTTGTTTTGTCATTTCATTTTTATTGGGGGTCGCTAAGTCTAAATTTGATTAAAATTAATGTTGCATGGGTAGGTCTTCTGAACCGTTGACTACGGCATATCCGTGCATAATGATTAAACATGGTTTATATTAGTTGTCATCTTTTACTCGATCTTTATTCTCTGCCAAATATTAAAGTGAAACAAAAAATAGACAAGTAGTTGCTTGGCCAGTGCAGCAAGCGTGTCGCGGTGGCCGTGATTTTTCAATTTGGTCTTCCGTGAGTGAAAGTAACAGGGTGAAAATTAAGCTGTGAACGATACGACGGGTCATCCAAAGGATTTGCAAACTATCATGATATTGCTGATTTTATTTACCAGAGTTACATTGACCTTGTAAGGTGTTTGCTATCCCTTCATGTAGCTCATCAGTTATTTATAGCACTTGTACTTTTCTAAATCAAAGACCCTATGGGTGACCAGTACCATTTTTGTCCATGTTGAAGTAAAGTAGATGAACGGTGACTGCCTTAATTTATAGTTCAAATATTACTGTTTTCTGCTGTGATACTTTCTAGTCAAAATGATATCCCTCGCGGTTATTAACGATGCTAGGCCATTGGTTGGATATTATGAAAACAGTCATTACAACCCATTTTTGGCAATGCTCCAGTTAATTTCGTTGACAGAATGTTTCTTAAGCACCATAGGAAATTCTTTGTGCGAAATACTTGATTATTTATTTGTCTTAATGAATATGTTCTCAGTTTCCATGAAAGCATTTGACTCTAACTGTCCCCTAATTCGACAAACTTGGATTGGCGTTGATCGTACGACACTTACGTCACAATTTAAAAGCGACAGTCTTCAATCCCCGGTTCTCACATTTGTGTTTGTTGGCATTAACTGTTTACGTGATTTTAGTCCCCTGTTCTCGACTGAAACTTTGAGGTTTGCGCTGCGAGTCAATTTGATCAGAGATCATGCTGATAAAAATCTGCCCCTTTACGTCTCATCGGTAACCAATAATTGGATCTTCTACGAGTTTTACTAAATGTGTTTGACATTTAATTTGTTATGCGGCATATCACGTGCGATTGGGAAAAGAAAGTCACGTGACAAGAGGCTGTTTTTGTCAAATTCAGAGGCGCTTTCTTTTACACGGTATACTTCGAATTGCCCAAAATTTTACCTATTCGACCTGTTGCAATGTGTTGCAATGAATAAATTAAACAACATGATTCACGACATCTAGTACCACTTTACGATCTTCGCATGCTGAATCGTCTAGCATGCGTGGTTGCCATACACCTCTTTGGGTCAAATTTCAATTTACTCATATAATCTTACACCGCGGCACATACTTTTAATTAATTTTAAAATCAAAAAGTAATTTGTAAGTCATGGTAATCTCAAGGACAACAAAAAATTGGGCTTTCGATTTATTGCACCGGATTCATGGCGGCATGTGCCTGTAGCACAGTAGAGAAATCCCCAGATACTGTCCCATCCGTACATTCTTTCCGCCTAGGACTGTTCATTGCATCTTTGGAATTTCCATATTAAGGTTTTATTGCGATTTGTGTATAGTGTTCGACCTCAGAAGCTACTTAGCGTTCACATATGGCTGCATAATCGCCTACCACCTGTTACGTGCATGCATATGGCAATCAAGCTGTAAAAATATGAGGATGTGAAACAGCATGTTAGAAAATTTCAGTAGAAGATGACAATTTGGACTGACGACAACCGCTTTTGCTCTTGCGATTGTCAATTTTGTTGACTTATTGAGGAAAATTCAGAGCGAATTCTGGGAAAAATCGACCACTTACAGAGTCGTGCCTACAACACTCGACTGGCATACTATATTTAGTTACCAGCCACGTGTACGCTGTGTTCAGCAGGTGCCGCCAACTGGTAAATTTCATGAATTTCGCAAAATCATCACAAAACATGTTTTGAAGGCTGATATACCGATTTTTCGTATTTTTGACCTTGACCCAAAATTTGGAGGGGAAAGTAGAGCTGTTCGTAACTGCCCTCCCACTGGCATACACGGAAAATATGCCCTCCCACTGAATTTTGATGCCCGCTGCCCTCCAGTATCTATAGTCTGCCCGCTCCCCACTCCCCACAACTTTTCACGCTCCCCTCTGCCCTCTCCCCACTACTGAAATTTCCCATTGCCAACTAGATGCCTACTAGGCAACCCAGATCAACGCAAACCGTGGGAGCAGCTGGCAGTATAGCTTGGAACATTGCTCCCCTCTAAGTAAGGCGCTAAATCTCCCCTCAAGTTCTATCAACCACGCCGCTTTCCCCTCCCTCTACGTATCTTCCGGTGCCCACTGTCAAAAATTTTCTCCCCGCCCACTGAAAATAGTGAAATTTCTTCCCCACCACAGTAATATAGATTTTTTCTCCCCGCCCGCTGATTAGTTTGAAATTTGCCCGCCCGCTGAAAAACTTCGCACGAACACCTTTTTGCACGAACAGCTTAGTTGGCGGCACCTGGTTCAGGTAATGAAGCTGATGTGGACTACAAACAAGGCACGAGGGACGGACCGCCCTGCGTTTAGAAGGACAGCAGTGCACATGCACAACGCCAGAAAGTGACAGTTCAGCTAATTAATCACTCGCTTCAGTATTCCCTTGTCAGCCAGCAGTCTTGTTCATCGTGTAACGGCAACCTTCATCGTCCAAGATTTCTGCTTCTTGGCGAAAACATGACTTGATGCCGCAGAATCAACCTTGCCTTAAATTGACTATTCACGACGAATTTCGTTCCGCTTTACGCGCTTATTAAAATCGTTCGTTTCAGATGAGATCTGGCGACCGTTTAAAGCTGAATGTGTGTTCGCGATTTTGCCCACTAATGCCATGGCGCGATTTAATATTGTGGCTAAAACAACGATCTTAATTTATGATATTACATTGCCATCGAAAACGGTCGCGAATTTGTCCTTTTTAAAAAAATATATTAGCGATGTTTACCTCACCACGACCATGGTGATGGATAAACAAACTGATTGAATAGAGACCGGGCAACTCAGCATTTTATAGCGTTACGCAATTTCAAATGGGTCTTTGTTCGTCCTCGATGGCCGATGTACACAATGCCTGTTAACAGACTGTCCAACTACTGACTTTTCAGTCGGAGCTTAAGAAAGACGGAACAAAAGCTAATCGTACGTGACGTCAAGTCAGTGACGACTAAAATATCTGTTTAATGGTTTGTTCAGTGTCTGTGCTCACGGCTTGTGCCGTTCATCGCTGATATTTGAATATCAAATCAGCTGGCGACTTTACCGAAAGTTTAGTTGACTCAGAGTTCATAACCGGTCATTTGCAAATTTGGCCTCCCATGCAGTTCGATGTTCTTCGGATCCGCAGAAGTTGCAGCTCGGAAGATGAAAGCCGATTCCCGCTCAAATCCCTATCGCGCGTACGTTTCATCGATGGAATTTCTCGCGGCCATGGTATTCTAGCGTCAAGACACCAATCACGCACTCGGATATAAAGCCATGGCGCGCGCAAACATAGAACGCGTCTCAGGACAGATATTCGGCCTCCTAAACTTTTACAATTCTTTTCTGATATACCACTTGTTTGGGTTCATTTTAAAGCTCTTTGTGTAAGGAAACTTTTTAACGGCTTAGAAATTATTTTGCTACATAGAATTAACACAGGGATGGCGACCATTTTGAATTTTACATGTCGGTAAATCTTGGGATATTTGTTTCTCTAGTACCAAAATTTGCACGGTGACCCCCCCCCCCGATTTTTATTCTTGATTTTGAAAGAGAGTGGTTGAAAGATTCCTCAAGGAAAGTTTGAGCAAAGGTTTAAGGCTGTCACTTTCGAGGCGGATACTACCTTAATATTCTGTCGAAGCGAGCTTTACGAACCACTTTTTTGGATTTTCGGCTATAAATGTAACATTATAATTCACTTGTCGTGCATGTAAGTTGTAGCAGAACCACGATACAATATTCTAGGTTTTGGATTGCTGCTTTCTCTTTTGAGTAGTCGACCCCGAGATTCCTCCCAAATAAGGTTAGCAGAGAATAACATACGTACATTTTTTTGCTGTGAAAATCAGCTTCTGGTTTCAGTTTTGTCACAATGTGTTTCAACTCAATAAGTGCAAAAGTAGGCGTTACTAACTATACAAGTAAGCGTGATGCGGTTCCTGTTTTGGTTTGTCACCCTTAAGCTCGGCACAATGACTATGATTTGGAACACGTACATACTTTATGTACATGAACATTTCCTCAAAGAGACAGCATCGAAGTTTCAGGTATCAGTGTGGAAACGTCGTTATAAATGCCAGCTAGATCGCTTAAATACCCGGAGAGAAATTTGTACACAGAATATTTCCGGAGTCGTCTCGTCGTTCTGAGAGAATGTTCAAGTGGTATACCAAGAAACGTGTCAATGAGTATAAATTCCAGTCTGTCGCGTACGAAGCAAATATGGCCGACATATTTGAGTAATCAATTGGCGCCCAAATTCAATTCGTTTTCCCTGTTTTATAGTTAAGGTGTTTTGCCAGTTTAACAGGGGATTGGTTGATGCATGCACGTACACAGTCTGGTTTCTGTAACGTCAACGACCGATAGTTGTCAGCATAAAACAATCGATGCCATGCCGATTCGAACAAATATAATATATCATATTATTGTGCATACCCGCTTTTGAAATGGCCTTTCACAATTAATATGGCCGACCAGTTCGGCTGTCGTATGGCACAATAAACAATATCTGGCCAATAGTAATGGCACAAATATTATATATCAGTTCTCGAGGATAATTGATTTTATCAGAGGTGAAATCAAAGCTTATGACAAGCGCATTTAACATGTTCCTTCTTATCATTAGATTCGGTCACGCGTTTCACCTAAAGACCTTCATGTACTACCAGTATATGTATCTGTCATTGAAATTTCCTGATGTGCGATGAAATTATTCTAAAAATACCATATCATGCGTGAGAGACAAACAATTTCTCTGTTCTAAACATACGCCATATTAAATTGTTATTACCGCTGGTTTCTGACAGGCAATCTCCTTCTTTCTGTCACACGTCGTGGTAACCGTCAGACGGTAAAAATATTCATCCAACTCGAACAGGAAAAGAGAGAGATTTCTTCGTTTTGTTAGAAGTCCGCATCACCTGCTCTTCACAAGCTTTATTACCATAGCTATTAAAGCCTGCAATGTCCGTGAAAGTGTGACACCCTGGTCAATTTCGGTAGTAGTTCTGCTTTTACTGTATTTCCGCGTACTGCTAGATCTTAAAGCTTCAAAGTGCACACTATGGGAGAGCTGGTGTGTCGACAGTTAAACTTCGAATTGTTGAGTGACTGAATTATTGGCTTGGGCACTAAGCCGAGACACGGATACTGTGGCCGAGGTGTTTCAACGCTGTTATTCCAAACTGCGTGTAATCAAATATGTCAAAGCGGCGAAGCACAATACAGAAAACAATGCGAACCTACAGGGCCTTAAAGCCCTGAAAAGGAACGATATATTGAAGCCGAGTTGTGTTGAATGAGCGACGTTGGTTGAAAACGCCATGGTTATCTAATATTTCCAAATGCGTGTTCGTCGATACATGAACCCCTTGCTTACCTTAACTAGTCTAGATCTGCTCCCGAACAGTTGAGAAATGATTTATGATGTCGCGTTGAAAACGTCAAACGTCGGATCGCAACGGCACCTCAACACAGGGCCGTCGGTTTTCAGGTAGCTAGAGAGTCAATTCCTTTTTCACAACCAAACTGAAGGGTTAGATTCGTGGCATTTTCACATCTTGAAGGGAGAGGCAGCTACCGGTTCCACATGATTTTCAGGAAAGAAAGAGTCACCCTACGTAATTAGTTGCAATTCCGCTGATTTGCATTGACGCGTCACAGTAGCGCGTTTGGCAATCTGCCATTGCGTAACAACAGCGTCATGTCAGCAGAGCCAAACCCATTTATTACGAAACCCTCGTTTTACAATAAATACGCATTAACGTGAAGGAAAGGACTTTCGGTACCCTCGTTTGTGAAAATAGCTGAAACCCAGTAATCCTAGCGAAAATAACTGAAGTTACATTTACTGGTGTGAAACGTCTTGGCTTTGCCTGAAGATGAATTGTTGCTTAGCAACATGAGCGAGACCAGATGATATCATCATGGCGCGCTTTTTGAACAACTCACAGCTTATCTCGACACATTCTATTGTTGTTCTTGAGTTGTTGTTTTTTTCGTGACGGTCAGTTTCATTTGTTTTCCAGTGCGAATGACGACCGCCTGTCGCTTATTTGTTCCCGCCCCTGTCTTCTCTGTCGTCTACGAATACGTCCATAGTTGCAATTTATCAGATAAAATGCTTGAGTTTTTTAAGAGTTATTTTATTTATAAATATAGGATGACAGATGGCATCAATTAAAAGCTTACACTTTTCTTTTCTATTTGTTTATCCTCATTGAATATGACATTGGGACATGATTATAACGCTACATCTCACGACCGCGAGAAGAGTGGCACGTACTGTAACGGCTCCCTTGATTGGTCGCCGTTACAGTCGCCGTCGGGAGTAACACCTTTGAGCCATGTAGTACTTCCATGTTTACGTATTCGTTACAGAGAAAAGCATCCGCGTTTGAGTCATGCAACGCCAACAATCAGGCAACACAAGAAACAGCCCCAACCCCCGAATTACTGACTTAATCATTTCTTAGCAACATGAAAAAATTGCAGTCGATTTATTGAGAATGTCAATCATTTATGGCTTCCTGCGACATATTTACGATCGTCTGCGGCTTACAAGGCAATACGGTCAATATGGTATCCGCTTATTTACAAGGTGTCCGGTTTAACGACCCGGATGCTCATGTCTGGCGGGTCAAGGATCTGTTGGAGAGAGTGACTTCTTTGTTAAGATTCAACACATGACTCGCCAAACTAATCCAAAGGTTCTTCACTACACTTCAGAGACGGTTTTCATTCGGCTTTGTCATGATTAGAATCAAAGGTCCGACAAATAAAGGAATATTAGTAACTGTCTTTATATACATATATATATATATGTATGTATATATATGTATATGTATAAATATATATATATATATATATATATATATATATATATATATATATATATATATATATATATATATATATATATATATATATATATATATATAATTTTTGCAACCAGATTCCATACAAATACAGACAGGTTGAATTCTTACAATTAAAATTTTTCACGATTTAAAAAAGTTAAAATTAAAATTTGCCTCAGGCTGTTAAAAGTCAAAAAGAGATATTGAATGGTGTTCTAAAAGCACACGCACAGATAGGATGAAAAGCTATCTCTGATAACTGTAAAGCGCGTAAGTGATAAAACTATTCTTAAATCTTTGTGTACGGCACCTAGATAGGAGAAGGTATCTCTTTGAGTGGCAAGTCTTTCTAGTGGAGACTAGGTTGATTAAGTAGTTCAACTTGTCAGCCTGAGGATCATACAATTTTTTGAACGAAAGAATGACATACATGTAATTTCTATCTTCCACAAACCTTTTCTGATCTGCCACTTGTGGGGACTCATTTTTAAGCTCTTGGAGAAAGAAAAATTTCCACCGGCTTAGTTTTTCGAAAATCCAAAATTTAATCCCCCATGGGGTTAACAAAAGCATGGCGGCCATTTTGAATTTCAAATATCGCAAAATTTTGGGTGATTTGTTTGCTACTTCCAAACTTTGCACAGTGACCCCTGATTTTTATTATTTATTTGGTAGGAGAATGGTTGAAAGTTTCATTGAGGAAAGTTTGAGCAAATGTTTCAGTCTTTCATTTTCGAGGCGCATACTGCCTTAATTGTATTATAGATTCTTGGTATGACTTCTTTGGATATATGATTCCTCATGCGCTATTTTTGACTGATTCAAGAAGGGTGGAGTGATCTAATGTGAGGCCATTATGCCATAAGGGACATGCATATTCGACCACGGGTCCTATGATTGACATATAATTTGTTAATAAATGCTGTGTGATCGTGTTGTAAATGTAGTCAATGTGATCAGACCAAGACAGCGTGTCATTTATCTAAACTCCGTGGAGTTTTGGACCTTTACACTTTCTATGACAGTTTCGTCCATCAAAATTTTGGGAATTTCTGGTTTGTCTTCCCTAATATACATTAACAAGTCTTTTTGGATTCAATATCATGTTATTTACCTCTGACCATTTAGTTGTGTAATTTACTGCCCCCTGCATGGAGCTTTGACAAAGAAAAGACTCAGACATAGTTGTATCGTCCATGAATTTTTATGTCAGGGCACGGGGTTTCAAATCATTTATTAGTATGATAAATAATAAGCGACCGAGTCATGAACCCTGTGGTACAGCTCCACATGGACTTTAATCCAATCTGAGATCTCCTGTCCAAGTATGAGACGTTTATAACTGTCACTAAGGAAGGCAGCTATCCACAGGACCAAAAATGCCGAGATGTTTATATCTTCCATTTTTATAAGGATATTGTGATTATGATTCGTAAAAGAAATATTTTTCGAAAATAAATCATTATTGATCCACAATGAAGTCGACGCGTATTAAGGAAAAAAAATCAAATTTAACCCCGCCGTGGTATACACCAGAGTCTTCTATGAAAGGATTTGTGTGAGAATTGTTTATCTGGCTGCATGACATGCTGCCATGGGGATCTGAGCTGAGTAATCGCAATATGACATGTATATAGCTTGTGTAGACGGAGAAGCAAACAACTGTCAGTGAATAAGTTTAGCTTGCACTCATAACAAAGTCATTTTCACAGTGTTTTCAGAAAGTTTACTATGTGTATACGAAGAGAAGGTCAATGAAATTACGCTAATGAAGCATTTGTTTTCAAATGCCAGCAATGAATGAAGGCAGCCTTGCATTGTACAAGCACGGACTAAGTGTCATCGGTGTGAAATGCTGAGTACCAGTGATACGTCGAGCAGTATTGTCTAGAGTGAACTCATTCAATGTTTCATTGTATAGAATTCCTAGGTCTAGTATTATCTTCTTCAGCTTGCTCAAACGTCATTAATACACTGTCACAGATATCAGGAATATCAAACCATACTGCATATACAATCTTTCAGCATTTTCATGGCTGTGATTGCGGACGCTGCCCCAGTGAAGTACAATCTCGGCCAATCCCATTGGTTTCCAACAATATATACAACATATAAAATTATAAAGAATATGACGATATTTTTATTCTTGGGGAGTAATCAACCTTAAACATGGCGATGGTTACAGAATATTGCTATCGGTTTACATCACCCCCGATGACCAAGTCCAAGTCTACATCCCAGATTTGCTTACGCCATGTGCAATACAAACTTGGTCATTTATTTAGCTCGGACTTTAAAACCAGCCTTAGCTGTTTCAGTATTGACTGCAAATATCTGCGTCACGTGCTGTCTCATCAGAGTGGCTCCACGACTTTGGCATTTTCATACCATGGCCAGATGACATTCGACAAGCCTCCACTCTGGCTAAACCGCGTCTCTGAGAAAAACATTGCTGGTTCAAGTTGATTTTTGTGCGTTGTGAATATCGTTGATTGATTGATTGATTGATTGATAAAGTCTCTTCCTTGATGTTTTGGTCAATTTTTTTCGACGTTTGAGAAGTCAGATCTCCCACTCGGCATTTTTAAACATGCCGAATTTCCTTCAAAGCAGCTTATAGATAAATGAAAGGAAACTATACCATGATTTCTGCCGCAAATTAGCTGAGATTTCTCTGTCAAACTACCAGCCGCATACTTATCTAGAACGGTTAGATTATATCGTGCACTCATCATATCATTGTCAACGTTATTCGAGTACAAAGACTTTCATTTTTCTGTTTACGTTAATGTACCCCTCAAAACATGCATTATCGTCCCCTCAAAGTTGGAGGGGCACAAGTCGTCTTGAACCTATCTATGCTATGGAATGATAGAATACCTTTCAAAATTAATCATAAATTGATTGCGTCTGGTCTAATAAGCAAATAAATCAAATACCGTGGTTTTAGAATACCGTTTTTGAGAGCAGCGGTGACGTGATCACCGTTGATGTCGTGAAGATTCAAGAAATTTGGCCACCGCTTTCTTTGTCCTTTCTGCCTGGCAGCGCGTATCAAGGTATGCTTTATAGAGTACCCTCTCAGCAATTCAAAGTTTGTGATCTATATATCACTGAATACTAGAGTAGTACAGGATTGCCAGAAACAATATTAACACTTGTCCCTTCAGTAAGGATAACTAAAATTATTTGACTATTCGTCTGGACTTACCTCCGAGACACATGAACGTTGCTACACCTCTCCGAACGACGTTTAGTCGCCTTTTGCTATTTGGGTCATAAATCTAATATACGTAATTATGGGATTCAAACTTTGCCGCGTTACACCGGAATTTATGAAGGCCGCTAATGCATACAATGGCAGAAAATATAAATGAATCCACTGTTTTCGTAATAACCCTGCAGTGGTTACAAAATGGTGTTAGCGCACGCGTATACGACTTGATGAGTTTCAGAAATGTTATTACTTTTGAAATGACTTTGCCGATCATTTTTATACGTACGGCACTTTTAGCCCTAAAACCATATTTCGTCTCACTTACCTTCTTCATTCATGGAAAGAAGAAGACGAGACTATAACGATAACGAGACACAGATTAGGGCAGCCATGGTGTGTGACAGATCATAGAGAGACAGAAGGAAATACAGACAGTGAGAGAGACAGCGGAGATACAATAGGAAGGAGACACATGTTGGGATAGTAACAAAGAAATAGAGCCAAACCGTGAAGTGATGAAATAGAGTTAGGGACAGGGTGAGGCTAGAAATTAAATTGGATGACAGACAGACAGACAGAAAGACAGCCAGACAGACAGACAGACAGACAGACAGACAGACAGACAGACAGACAGAAAGACAGCTTTGCTGACAGCTTACAGCGTCATAGTATTTCAATTATTATTTATATTTTCTGTATATATAGCATTGATCTCTGAGAACTTTACGTTCACGTTAACATGTTGTATTCGACCCTCTGACGGTTTCTTACGTAAACGTCGTAACTTATCTACTTGTGTAGAATGTTATAGAAAGAAGTTGTGGTTTATAGTAATAGTTTCTTGGCGTAAAAAGTCTCTCACCGTCTTGCGAGAAACCGCTTTGATGCCCTCCCGTGTCCCAATTAATTACTTGCGTTGCTGTAACGGCGGTGAGTTAAAATTTGAAGCAGATTTAAAATGTCTCTAACTCGGTTATTTGAGAACATGTACACGACGAAAAATTTCCCCGATCGTGCGAATGACCTAACCCCAATTCAACCTTCAACCCGGCAGAACAAAAGTAAGCGAGATCTCTGCACTTCTGAAAGTGGAAATTTTTTCCTTGGGGACTCAACTAAAACCGATAGTGAGCTTCTGAACTCTTGACCATACAAGACCTGGAGGAGCACGCCCCGCATATCATATTTTGATATCAACGACCCCCGTTCACGATGGTAACTTAAGTGGATAACATACATTAACCTCACTTCGAATAAGTGTCACCTCGGTACGAAACCTCTCTGAATTGAACAGTGTAATTAGCGAAAGAACGGGAGAACTTAGTATTTTCAAAGGGAAGAAAGTGCTGGAACGAGACCCTCGTGACACCGCCAACAGATCGATCGATGATGACGTATCTCAGACATTATGAACTTACAATCCGTTCAAAGCACTGTACGAATACAGGGTGCACAACACTGCACGCCACGACTTGTCCTCTCGTTGCCCTTGCCGTAGATGTTGCTCTCACTCCCATGGAAGTGTATCCAAAGAGCGTTATTGATGGCTTAAGTTGAAGGTCAATGGCCTAGCAACGGAACAACATAGTAAGCTTTTCGGCACCAACGCAAGGTAAATAATCTTTGGATTTAATGTAGAGTGTTACCCGTGTCTACAAATTAGAGAAGTTGGTATTTGTGCGTATACGCTCACTTGATAATGATACTGAGAGGGCAGCGGTTAACAGGTGTTTCAACATACGACTGTGTGTAGAAGGGGTACAGCGTTGTTGGCATGTATCGCGGCAGTAATTAAATTCTCAAATGACTTGCATACCATCCCACGGTGGATTTTGTCATTTGAGACTGGGTTGTAAATCTCTCTGTGTATATTGAAGGGAAAGCGTATACATGATCCTTTAGTAACTCATGAGCATGGTGTGCGTGCCAGTGTGATTGCTCAACATCCTTGTAGAAATACCCGATTTAC
This sequence comes from Ptychodera flava, assembly GCF_041260155.1. Taxonomy (NCBI): domain Eukaryota; kingdom Metazoa; phylum Hemichordata; class Enteropneusta; family Ptychoderidae; genus Ptychodera; species Ptychodera flava. The sequence goes on along the minus strand of NC_091945.1, from coordinate 22,061,895 downwards.
TTGACGGATTGTCTTGTTTACTTTTGACGGGGACTGAAGAAGACAATATGGCTACCGTCGATGTTGTCGCCAATCGACGTGAAAGTGTAACATTACGTAATACCCAATTTAAATAGTGACGTCATTGCAACTTGCGATTGATCAATCAATGGCAGCACGAAAGTTATAGAGACAACGTACAGCAAAAGAAGGGAATAAAATGCAGTTTATTCACTTTCACGAATATGATAATAGTGGTAAAAGATTCCTTCTGAGATAATCGTTACTAAGGCTTTTGAACTATCATCGGCTGGCTAATATCATTTTGGCTGGCTCCTACGCATTTTAAAAGAAATTATCACTTCTTATCCATTCTTACTCATGTACTTTTCAATTGGTTAAAGGGCCAGTAATGCTAACTTTCGATGATTTTTTTCACTATTTTTGTTTCCAATGTCAACCATAATTTAATGTTCTAATACCCAAACCATCATGTTGAGAGACACAGTATTCAGCTTTTCAATTAACCCTGTAGCCTACTTGTGTAAACTGCTTTGTTATTGTTGACAAGTGAATTCTAGTCCGGACTTAGAATTCAAATATAAACAATAATAGTGCATTTTATATGCATAGACGTTATGCTGACATGCTAAATAGTAAGCGTTTTAAAATTCTTAAGGGAGTAGAATATTAAGTTGCAATTGATTTACAAAATAAAAATAGTGATAAACATGATCTATTAATTGTCCCTTAAGTATAATGATAATAGCAATATATATATATATATATATATATATATATATAATATATATATATATATATAATGTTATATATAACATATACTAAATTTCTAGACAAGCGTTTCCGTTCCTGATGTTGTTCTTGTACATTCATTATTATGTGTATAAGTCTTGTTTCCTTGTTTGTTTTCTGTGCTCTATGTCAATGAACTGAATAAACAAAATATTGAAGGGTTGGTTTAGTGAGAAGTCGATTAGAAGTCGAAAGAAATGAGAAAGCGAGTCAATCTTGTGATTCCATCAACAAAATAAAGCTGAAGATCAGAATTGTGGCATTTTTTTGACGTGAAGTGATCCCCTTAGTCACTAGAATACCATCATGTCACACATTTGCTCATTGACTGTGTGAAAGATTCAGAAGTATTGTACTAATCTCATGATCGGATTGTCGATACGACAAACCTATAAGAGTTTCTTGGTGCTGTGTTGTTATTGTTATTGTTGTTGTTGTCGTTGTTGTCGTTGTCGTTGTTGTTGTTGTTGTTGTTGTTGTTGTGTTGTTTGTTTCGGTTGAATTTGTTTTCAGGAACGGAATACTGAATGCGATCAGCATTTCAAACGTTCCCACTACTGACTATTTGACTCTTGATACTCCGGTTTCAGATAACCTACGATGAAGCACAGCTTGCCAACACCGCGACACGTCGTCCCATCGGCACCCCCCGCTGATGGCAACTCCTCCCAGCTAGGAAACTTTCCCTCGTCATCGCAGGGTGGGGGCCACCCTCCCCGGCATCAGAGAGGTTATCCACCAATAAGCGACGAACCCCCTCCGTATCCTGGACCCCCTCTGTCTAGTCAAATCCCCCTAGAACAACCGCCACCCTATCCAGGGAGTCCCGAGCCTTCTTATTCACAACAGCGTGAGTTGTTTAACATTTTATTCTTAAAGAGCTAGACTGTAACTTTTTGATGATTTTTTTCACAGTTTTTGTTTTCAATATCAACTTCAGTATCTTGTTCTGCTCCAAACAATGTTCTAATTAGCCTCTGCATGTGTAAATTGCATTGTTATTGTTGACACAAGTGAATTCTGGTCCGGAGAAAGAATTCAAATGTAAACAATACCAGTGCATTTTACAGGTTCAGACGCTGTTTCGACAAGCTAAATAGTTGGTGTTTCAACATGCTTTGGAGAGTAAAACAACAAACTGCGGCTGACATTAAACACCGACAGTGAAAAAAATAATGAGAAGTTGCAGCTGCTTGTAGTAAACCCTTTCTGGTTTTAACTTGTGCCAGATAGTCGTTAGGATTGTTTCATCATTAGCGTCATTATATCAACAGCAGCTGCTGCTTCTTAATCATTATAATATCAATAGGGCTGGTCACAGTTTACGTCACTGTTCTCTCATTAATATGCAAAAATAAATATTTGTCCGCATTTTTAGATTACGCTTTTTAAAATTACGCATGCAAGAACGACGAAAATACATCTCAGTGGGCGACTGCTAGTGTAACAGTGAATACTAAAAAACATATTCACGACTCAGAGTACAAGCTGCAAAAACGGCCATGTATGCAACATTGATAAAATTTGTCCGCATTTCAAGCTGCGTGTCCGATGTCGCGCGCGTACAGCTATATTTAGTAACAAACCTGTAACCGTGAACAGCGCTATTAATATATTACTATACCAGACCCGAATAATCGGCATTCATTAAACTGATACATTTTCTGCATGCAGAAACCCTGTATAGCAATACATAGTAACATCTTATTAGGCCAAAAAGAGATCGTTTCTTGTCACCGCCCGCGTCATATCAGAGCCTGCGCTTCAAGGATATTTTTTTTTGAAGGGGGGTTTACATACTCATCAGTACAGCTATCCTTGATATCCCTGTTTGCATGTCCAGAAATGCTAAAAAGAAAACGAAAGCATTATGCAACCAGTTATAAAAAAACAATAATTGTTGCATCAATAGTGCCAAACCAGCTTTGTTAGGAATAAAAAGAAAGGCAAAATAAAAGAAAACCGCGTCGCCTCATCACTTTGCTTAATGTCAAGGACCAGAAACAAAAAAAAGGTTGGTTAAGTGCAGCGCCACCACAAGTCCTACATTGCCTCGTTTCAGTCAGTTTAACATCATGACATTTTTGAAGTTATGGAGCTGCAAACATTTGAGCAATCATCACTTCCTGTGCGCGAGTAACACATTTTTTTTTCTTTATTCAGCCTGGAATGGCGACCACAATGCTGGCGATGACGCTCCGCCGTACCACTGGGACGACGACCCCGACATTTACCATATCAGTGACGCTGACGAAGAGCCACCCCTGCAGCCCGCGGTGCCAGCAGAGCTCGACAACTTCCAGGGTTATGAGAATGTGGGGCTTGGCATCGGGAGAGCTATTCCTCCTCCTCACTACCAAGCGCCCTCTGAGGAGCACAGACCGCCAGAGACCTACGGAGAGTGAGTGTCTACAGAATCACTTTAAGATGTATCATTTTCATATCATTGAAGCCAAACAATTTCAAATAAAGTTGGCATTTTCCACGTACCTTTTCTGAAATACACACTAAATTACATCTATGGTTTTTGATACTAGCAGTTCCAATAGGTTGATGAGGGTCACGTTAAAAACTAATGGTCTTATACGGAGTGCTCCTCGATTCTATCGAAGCATCTTAACTTGAAATCTGATCAATGGCTTCAAAACTGATAGAATGTCGATTACTCTTCTTTCTAATGGAATCGATTAACGTCCTAATAATCTGTGATTAAAGCTGTTTGCTCCTCAATATTGATTCTGCACACATCGCGCAACAGTGGTCAATGTCAAAACAATATTGAATTATCTTCTTGTTTGATGTTGGCATAACGTTTTCAACATTTTTGTAATTCTATATGACGATGAAATCAATGCTCTATGTAGTTCGGCTTTCAAAAATGCCAGCTACGTCGGACAACGTTTCTGGACGGCAATTTAGATTCAGTTTTTTCTGAACATTTCATATTTTACCTCTGGATCAGAGCCGCTGCAATAACCAAGGAGGAAGCGAGGGACGCCTTGTTACAGTTTGTGGCCGCGCACTGTTGCTATGGCTCCCGACCAGCCAAACAAATGGTCATCACAGACATACTGCAGTCAAGTGCGTTACATGTAAGTAACCTTGAACATCATGCTTTCGACTGTGTAAATCGGCACAGTGACTTGACTAAGGCAAGCGCGCATAACCCTTTGAGCGCCAAAGTCAACTGTTGTCACCTTAACAAAATATACCCCAATCATTTTTTTACAGATTTTTTGCTTAATTTTGGAAAAACACTGTAGCCAATGAAATATGGTGTCCCTTTGGTCCAAAATTACCAAATAAATTACAGAAAAATTTACAAAAAATTGAATAATGTTGCACTAGTATTTTGGGGAGAAAAATTACATCACTTTAAGGGTTAAACATAATTACATGACTGGTATAGTCCAAATGTTAATATTAGCTGTCTTTCCAACACACTTCTCTTGCCTCACAAAATGTTTATCACTTACGTCATTTTTGTGGGTCATTTTGTGTGACACGTAAGTGATCTTTATACCGAACAGTCACGAAAAGTAGTCGCATCGTATTGACTTTTAAGGTAGAACGCGCCTCGGGTACAGATATTCGGACTCTCAAACTTTTACAATTCTCTTCTGATCTACCACTTGTAGGGGTTCATTTTAAAGCGCTTGGTGAAAGAAAAGTTTTCATCGTCTAAGTTTTTCAAAATTTGAAATTTTATTTTTCCCCATGGAGTTGACACAGGGATGGCGGCCATTTTGAATATCAATATCGCGAAATCTTAGATAATTTGTCATGCCAGTAGCAAATTTTGCACGGTGACTCCTGAATTTTATTCTTACTGTGGTAAGAGAATGGTCGAAAGTTTCATTTAGGAAAGTTTGAGCAAAAGTTCAAATCCTTCACTTTCGAGGCGCATATTACCTTAATTAGCTCGACAGTCTTATCGTTGACCAGCAGTAAGAATCGATCAAAGTATAAAACTCATGTTTCTTGTTTTCTGCCAGTATGAACTTGAAACATTCACAGAGCGTCGTCACACCAATCGAGTGTACCAGCCTTACCGTGGCGAACTGGTCGATGGGCCAATCAACGGCCGTCCACCAGGTCCGTGGCAAGTCGACGTCCAACCTGATTACCTATTTTCAAACCACACCAAGCAGATCGAAGTGCCTCACACGTCAACTGTACACGTACGTAAATTACTCCTGTGCATTTCAGTGTAATGTTCTATGATGGAAAACAGAAACAAGAACGGTTTGGCAATGTTATTTCAATTGAAAACTATTGTACATCTATGAGTTTAAAGGTCCAGTGTAGTAGCTGCAACTTATCTATACACAGGGATATATTCGGGTGATCCATACCTCTTCTGATATCGATATAATTCTCTGAAGATAGATTTTCATTCTTAAAGGTATACAGCTACCTGTAATCTAAATATGCCCATATATGGTCAAAGGGCCATGTGAGGGCGCTGTTTTTAAAAAGCGGCCACCCGCTTAAAATCCGTAATTGGTTAGATTTTCTCTTTCCATGGCAAAATTGGAACAGGTGACAGTATACCTTTAAATGGCAATGGTTGAAAGACTGACATTCAAAAATTCACGGGCATGAATACGGCAAAAACAATTTTTTCTGGAGATATTGGTATTGAAATTATCATTCTTTTTGTGTGTGTGTTTTTCTACTCCTTCCAGGGATGTTTTCACTGTCGTTCTCATGGCTTTGTCCGTTGCGGGCGCTGTTTGGGCAGAGGCCGGGTAAGTCCTCAATCGTGCGCTTACGACGAAACAAGACGCACATGATGTCCACAAAAATACTTAAAGTAAAATGTTAAAAATACGGAACGACAATCACAAAGATCTTAATTTGACAGGTCGTTGGCCTCTAAGAGGCAATCTTGGTAAGACAAATCTCTGAAGATAATATCTTTTCTTTTTCGTCGTTTGCCGTGATTTCTTTCATCCGAGCGATTCCTGGTAAAATTATTCACATTCCCTGATGGGACGGTAGTTTATTCTCCTGCCAGATTATCTTTAGTTTCTATTATTTGTCAATTTGGTATTTATTTATTTATTTATTTATTTATTTATTTATTTATTTATTTATTTATTTATTTATGTATTTATTTATTTATTTATTTATTTATTTATTTATTTATTTGCTTACATATTTCCTTTCTTTCCTTTTGCAGGTGAGGTGCGCTATCTGCCGCGGTGCTAGCGGAAGGACCAGCTGGGTCTACGATAGAGGGCGTACAGTACCAGTGAGGGAATGAATAATTATATGCGTTTCGAAGATTAGCATATAATTACTATCTATTCGTTACATAAGAGAATTCCTTTGATTGACGTTTGTGTCACCAGGTGTTGAATGCGTATATATTGGTGTAAAGGTCTTTTGTCTTCAGTCTCGGTCGAAACTCCACGATGTCCACACAACAGTCAACACTGCAGAGATACTAAGGAGCTAACTTCAACGCCACCTGGCGTAGCATCATTACTTGCAATTATTGCCCCATCTCGACAGTTGAAGCTACCTCGCACAATTCAAGAGGACGACCAGTAGAACAATTCAGAAACCATTATTACGCTGCCAAGAAGGGTGTACTGACAGTTACGAAGTTCCTTACACCATGCAACAGACAGCAGTTTGAGCACGAAGGGGGAGTATTTGATCACCTGGAAGTCTCTTTGTATGCAGTCTCCAAAGGGGCACACAAAAAAGCAAAGAAGTCCCTGAAGTAAGGTATTTGTCTCGTTACTTATCGCATGAAATTATCTAAATTAGCAGACGAGCGAATTCGGCTTGGGGACCGTCTACGAATAGATTTCTGGCGAATTAGCGTATGAAACCGATGTCGAGAAATGAATGCAACGCTCCGGAGGAGAGGAGAACAGAAAATTAAGAAGATGAAACTAAGTCCCATTCCAATAGGTTTTTCTCATGAGCAGCTTGTTTCAAAAACGTCAGATTCTGTGACTGTCAAAAAGTTTCTGGCAACCTTTACCGGGCAACCTGCGACCATATTTCGTCTAGTACTTCAGCTTCCACCTTCGGATCGACTCACGGTTTCGTTGCGGACGGTGGTATTTGCAGAACAGATAGACTTTTCCAATCTCTTCTAAGCAGGCAACGACCAGTGCATCAAACTTTCTGCCTAATCAACTCGTTACTCATCCATCTAATCCTGTGTAGTATCAAAACTTTTGTCTTTGACTCTCGTCATTGTCCTAGTAGACCTGAGTGAAGCAGTTTGCGTTGGTCATTGAAATTTTAAAAAGCCAAAATTGTCTGCCATATGTTAAAGGTATTTGTCATTTGGCTTCAGCTTGCCTTTCATTCATTCTCCCATGCCATCTCCATTCTCCTCCACCTATTTCTTGAAGTAATTGCTTTTCATGCAGGAAGCATATGTTTTGTGAACAGGGGTATTTTGCAATATTGCTTGAAAACCGTTGCATACCCCGGCATTCGTCTCCTCCTTTCTGTATGGGCTCTATTGCAGAGGGGAAGAAAAAAGGTAAGATTGGTTTAGCGGACCTCGGGGCATATCAATAAATACATGTATTCAGAAAAGAAAGATTTCCGTTGTGAAGATCACAGGACTAACTCAAATGTTGAGCGATAACTATTCTTTGTTACATGTGATTGGGAGTTCCATTATAACCACGTTGACGTTTTTACAAGCACTGTAACTTTATGATATTTTTACTGTAAATATTTGAGGGAATTTCTTGGGATTTGCATTGTAAAATTGTGGGATTTGCTCGGGATTTGTTGTGTATGAATTTGTAGGATTTGCTTGGGTTTTGATGAATAAGCTTAGTACAATTACTTTATATTTAATTTATTCAGTTTGCTTTACTGTCAGCACAGCTTGTTATTGTTTCTCCGAAGTTGTAAGCATTTGTCAAACATTACGTTTGCGTCCACTGTCATGTTGTATGCTTAAATCGTCTGTTGAGACAGTCTCCACAATCTGTGTCTTAGATGATGGTTTTCTGACCATGAATCCTTGGTTTCCGCTAACGTTGGCGTCGAATCTGATTCAACGGAACGATTTACTCCAAGCAGGTTGGTTGGTGAATGTTTATAAGTTTCATTATGTTACGCCAAGCATGGTATTTTCTATTCCTCAAAGGAAAATCGGCGTCATCAATTTCGTTTTCGCAGATATTTTAACACTTGGTAGATGTTCGGTACGTGAACTTGCGAACAAATGTTGATTTTCTTTTCATTGCCAGTTGCTCTGGGTAGAGTCACCAGTTTTGTTTTATTTTGCTTTGCTTTTTCTCTGTATTTTTTCGTGTTCTCAGTTTTATGGGGTGTCAAGCAAAGTTCGACTTTTCGTAAATTATAAGCGCTGCCTTTTTTTAGGCTCCCTGCTCTCATTTCTGCATCACATTCTAGTACGTTGGTTTTTCGATAATCAGTTAAAATTGCTTCTCTGGAGCGTCGCTGTTAATATTTTCGTTATTTACTGTCGTACTTTATTTTTCGCTTGGTTTCGGCGTGTGGGAATCCTGGCGCAGCAGCCGTAGATGCTTAATGTCAAAATTGCACGAACGAAAACAACTTGTCATGTCCTCCGTTCAAGCCTGTATTGTCAGCTATCCATCATCTTAATTATCTCCGATAAGGCCATGTTGTTTGTTCTGGAATGTCCGTTTGCAATTTTAAGCGGTTTGCAGATTTTGTGAAAGGTCTCTTTGCTACCCTAAGTGTCTTGTACATCACACAAAGAAGCACACAGCCAGTGCCCGACGATTTTTACGAACCATTACCTTCCATTTTAGATTGTCTTACTTTCAATATGCTGGTGACAGTGTCATCCTTTCGGTCGCTCCATGGTTAGAGGCTAGTTTTCTACAATGGTAATTTGGCTTTATAGTTGTTGTAGAGTTGTAATTATCTTCCAGGCGACATCCTTCTAGTCTGTTTTTTGATTGCTGACTTTCATGTTTTGATGTTTGCCATTTGTGCAGTGCTGTTGGAATAGAATTTGATATTGCATTTACATTATCTAGACTCTTTCGAGAGTGAATGACTTTTCTGTCATGCTCATTTTCATGGCCTGTTGTTTATGGTTTTCGCCAATTATGTCTTTCATTGAGACTATTCTGGAGTGAATGACTTTTCGTCGGTCATACCCATTTCCTGGGCCTGTCAATAATTGCTTTCGCCGATTATGTCATCCATTGAGGCTATTCGAGAGTGAATGACTTTTCTGTCATGCCCATTTTCAGGGCTTGTTATTGGCTTTCGCCAATTATGTCTTTCATTGAGACTATTATGGAGTGAATGACTTTTCGTCGATCATACCCATTTCCTGGGCCTGTCAATAATTGCTTTCGCCGATTATTTCAGATTTCAGATTTTATTTATTTCAATACAAGGCCTCGGCCCATCGTACATTTCAATTGAAAGTAATATGAGAAAGAGACTGTCAATATTACTTTCGCCGATTATGTCATCCATTGAGGCTATTCGTGAGTGAATGACTTTTCGGTCATGTTCTTTTTTCAGGGCTTGTTAATATCATATGTTATTATGGCTTTCGCCAGCGATCTCCTCCATTGAGGCAATTCATGACTTAATGATGCGAGGCAGCATACCTTGGTGACTGAGATTTCGGGATATTAGCTTGCAAACCTGGTGTGGTTTATTTGCAAAAATAGTTTTGTTCTTGCATGTAGCCTATTGGCATCACATTCGTGACTTTTGTTGATGGATCTTCTAGTTTGCCGTTTTTTGCGTTATTATTTTTTTCCAGATGGAGCAATGAAGAACAGAGTTCGATGGCCCAGCCTCATGTAATCTACATAAACCCTTCCAGATGCGATGTCAATATGGAAAGCAGGTTCACAGTATCAAAGTACAGAAATGGAGGGCTCCACTGGATAAATTGGTATTCAACGAGCATGACTAAGGATGCTGTATTCCCTGCCGAACCGATCTCCACATTGCAGTCCATCGCCAAGACTGGTGGCAGTATCATTGAAAATGGTGGTCTATAACGACATCAGAGGGTTCCATACTTTATCCGGAACAGTCTATTGTATGGTACATCGTTTGGTTCATCCTCTTCAATCTACATTTGAGGGCTGCAGACGCATCTTGGCCAAGCCGACGTTTCTAAAAGACGCTTTCCAGGGCAGGGTGCAGCTGATAACAGTGTGAGAGACAGGTGCTTAGCCATATACGGCGGATGGATATCCACTAGCTCCAAGGACAGTTGCATGATATCGTCGACTTGCTCAACATGGAATTAATGAGAGTAAATTCAGAATACAATAATTAATTTTTCTGCAGTTTATAGAAATGTCGAAATTGTCTAGGTATGAGTCGTTGTCAGCCAATAGCTGCAAGATTAACAGATTTTCGGCGGTTCACATTTGTTTATAAATATTAATTTGTAGTTTTGCCATAAGTCCAGCAGTGCCACTAACTCTGTGCAATTCTGTTTATTTGAACCAGTTGTTTTTCACTTCGTTTCTGTATTTATTTTCAATCAGTTTTTGTTTGTTTCGATAATAAGAAATCCCGACCCATTGGCACATCTAGCATGCAATCGGGTTCAGGTTTCCAGAGGTTTTTTCCTATTTTCCATGTAGGTTTTTTATCTCTGGTTTTTCCTGAGCGGCTATGTGCATTTAGGCTTTTTCATACTTCCTGTTTTGAGTATGTTGCTTTGTATTTTACTCTCAGTATTTTTTTTTTCTCAACCTGTTTACAAGTCTTTAGCTGTTACAGTCTCCTCGTCTTCGGCCTCTATTTATTGCGTCATATTTTTTATTCATTGAGTCCAGATAGACGATTAGTTGTTCATCGATGGAGATATTTCGTACCCGTGCAATGCAGCATAACTACTAGCCTAGCTTTTTCACTCTCGTGGGGTGTGACGACTACCGCATACCGCATATTATCGCTTTTGTGTATCATTTAATTATCAATTCTCGAAGTTCAGTATAGATTGAATAATTATATGCGTTTCGAAGATTAGCATATAATTACTATCTATTCGTTACATAAGAGAATTCCTTTGATTGACGTTTGTGTCACCAGGTGTTGAATGCGTATATATTGGTGTAAAGGTCTTTGTCTTCAGTCTCGGTCGAAACTCCACGATGTCCACACAAGTATTTTTTATGTGTATATTCTCTAAATCTTGTAAATGCAGTTTTACAGATCCTGTTTAGTCTGTTGCCTTTAGACAATGCGTTGTAAGGGGGGAATTGTGTAAATAAAAGTGGTGAGTCTTTAGAGGGTACACAGTACGCTCGTGGGGTGTGACGACTACCGCATACCGCATATTATCGCTTTTGTGTATCATTTAATTATCAATTCTCGAAGTTCAGTATAGATCAGACTTGCTATGCCTGTGATAACTGTGGTAGTGTACGGTAAGTATCAGACGAGAGGAGAGCATGGCATACAGCGGCGAAATCTGCTGTGCGTATATGGGTGATGTTTTTCGTCGTTCTACCGTACATGTGATGTTCGGTATACATGTATTCTTGATGTTCAATTATGGTTGGCGCCAGGTTACCATATTTGACTTTAAGGAATGTGTACAAAACCAATATAGATATTGAATTAGCTTCTGAGAGAGTGTTCAATGATTGTATTAAGGTAATATGCACCTCGAAAGTGAAAGACTTAAACTTTTGCTCAAACTTTCCTCAGTGAAACTTTCAACCATTCTCTTACCAAAGCAAGAATAAAAATCAGGGGTCACCGTGCAAACTTTGGTACTAGAGAGACAAATAACTTGCGATTTCTCGATATTTGAAATCCAAAATGGCCACCATCCCTGTGTTAACTCTATGGGAAAAAATAAAATTTTCGATTTGTGAAAAACTAAGACCATGAAAACTTTTTTTTCGCCGAGAACTTCAAAATGAGCCCCCACAAGTGGTAGGTCAGAAGAAAATTGAAAAAATTTGAAGGCCCGAATTTCTGTCTCCGAGGTGCGTTCTATCTTAAACGTGGAAAAGTTGAGACTCTTTTCTATGCTCAAACCCTTCATTGTCAAGCCATTTCGAGGCTAACAGATATGCACTAGTCCATCTATAGGCACTTACTCGCATCATGGAAGGACAAAAATTGTTCTTCCATAGAAGCAACCTCCCTCCTCAGGTTTTCAAACATACAATAGGAGCACCCCGTAATATGAATATTTACAAAAGATTTTGGCCGAAAATGAACAAATTTTATACCTCACATGTTGAAATCCTAACGTATCTATTTACGACGGTTGATCGTATGGCAACGATTGTATTGTCAAAACATATATTGTTTCAGGTGCGGTGTGTGCAGAGGAGACGGCTGAGTCGTCTGTAAAATCTGCCAAGGATTTCGGAGTTTGCGTTGGTACATACGACTGACTGTTGAATTGTAAGTTCTGACAATGAAATAGTTTCTCCTTAAGATCGTTCAATTTCAACAACTGCAAATATATATATATATATATATATATATATATATATATATATATATAATATATATATATATATTATATATATATATATGTATATATAGGCCTATATATATATATATATATATAATATATATATATATAGTTTGACATCAGTAAAAGTAATTACAAGCAGTTTTATTGCAAACTTTTATCACCTATATACACATGCTCATTTGCAGATTTATGTAGCTCTGTTTAAGTATTCTAGAGGAGCTTAAACACAGGTGTGAGTTGTCTATTTGTGTCGGGTATGTTGTATAAACTAGACGCACTGATAATTGGCAGCTTAGTATAAATTCTCTAGTGACGAACCGTGTGCATCAATGAAATATTTCGCATGCATCTCTTCCTTGACTTTTTCACTCGCAAAACGATGGCCTTTTTTATGCTTTAACGTCTGATGCTGATACAAATCTCACACATAGCAACAACAATTTGAGTGACTACATCGTCTCGAAGTCTGACATGCCCGATCACCTCGTCAGGGACGTTGGGGGCGCTATACTGCTCGAGCAGACTCTTCCTCAAGTAAGTTATTCCATTGGTACCCTTTAGTTTTCAATTTTATAACCTTATTTTATGGACACTACGCACGCTTACCATTTAATGGAGCAGTCTTATACCACTTATTTGATTTCTTGTTTAACAATATATATCCAAAGTATTTGCACACCCATTGAAGGATGCCGACAATGTAATTTGAATTCGCAGACATTGAAACGTCTTATAAGATAACAAGCATTGTATTTTTCAAATTGTAATGCATATGATGTAAAACACTTTGCACTTGGAAATACTATTAACAATGATTAAAAACTGATCATTCTGTACACAGTATTAAATTGCACTCTTTTATTTGGTATAGATTTCAGGTTTGGCCGATCACCTATTACCACGTGAGAGAAATCAATGAAAACTCGATGCGAATAGTAAACGCACATAAAAATGCTTGGGTAGACCGAAGAAAATTGAAACAGGTAGGTGTGATGCGTTACCAGCGGGATTTAGCCAGAGTTAACCGTTGATGGCGCTTTGCACTGTAACGATAACCGTTACGCGCGCATGGAGTGTACTTTTAAACGAATACCTAATACATGTAAGGCCATATCAAAGTTGTTGACTGACCTAGAAGTCAATGGCCAGTATGGTAATGGACTGTATAGGACACGTAACACTGCGCAAATATTTTACTTCTCATGTCTATTTGTGTCAGTTATGTTGTATAGACTAGACGCACAGATAATGGCAGCTTGGTATAAATTCTCTAGTGACGAATAATGTGCATCTGATTCAATGAAATATTTCGCATACATAGAAAGCGCCAGTACTAAAAGTGCATGCTTGGTTGTTACAATACTATATTTCTAATTCCACCAACATCTTAGATTTGATATCACATAGAAGCATAGACAAGAACGTCTTATTTTTTTTTAACCTAAGCGAGTTGACTTCTTCTGTTTTTCAGAGACAACGTTTGCGAGCTGTTCCCATCACCGTGATTCACTACAAATGGAAGGATACTGCGAAAAGGTTTTGGATCTATGGCAACGAGCGGCGTGTCCATTCGCCTGACTATCCTCACCAGTGCTGCTGCGGTTGCAGCATATTATAAATGCCAAAAGGCATTTTAAACCAAATTCGCAAAGAACAAAAACCCAATTATGAATTCAGTGCTTCAGAATTTCAAAGAAACATTTGATTGAAAGCGAACTGGACGAAGCAGACTAGGATTATTTTCGGTTATATGAACTTTAACAAATATTGAACAGGAATAACACCAAGACGAGATTAATCTCCTCAATTTAAAATGGGTGTGTAATGTTAAAAAATCTGTCTGCTTGCCTCCTTGTTGAGTTTAGTACTTGCAAGTGCGTTGCGCGTTTCTTACCTTGCCTATTTCCGACATGGATCAAAATTTTATCATTCTTTAGATTATGTAACAAGCCCACTCAAATTTCGGGAGACGAATTCAGCTCATTGCCCTTTTCATTTTTTGTCTTTGCAGCATTTGCAACGGGAGGTGTTCTGTAAAACTGTGTGAAATTAAAGATTTGAAAATTCACTGTGATATGCCGAACTTATAATCGTGAAGCGTTCCAAATTTTCTTTTATTTTTTTATTTGCTATGATTCTTATTGATTCACTCCTTCGTTCCTGTTTATTCCCACTCACCAAAGCGATTCTTCTTCTTCCGTTATTGTTAGTATTTTTAGGTCCATGTTAGAACACACGTGCATGTCTCTTGGCGATCCAGGCACAGTGGGACGATTGTACGTTATTTGATATAAATACTATAGGGATAAGTGGGTCTATCTATGTGATAATTGAGTAAAATACAAAATACCATCGATACTAGAATTTTTATGAATTTGTGTTTTTCCGTCGTTGATTTTCGATGAATCGTTTGATTTCTTCACCACTGACATTTTTGTACGCTATGTTGCCGACAATTTGTGTTGTCAACCTCCCTAAAAGCGCCTCCGATGTCCATCAATAACATGATAAACATAGACGGTAACCCAAGACACGTACCAATCATCCCTGCAGCAGTAAGAATGTTTTCTGAAGCAACATTAACGGGTTGCAAGTTCAACATCACGATCATATTCCATGACCTCGATTCATGTTCACTGCCGTTATTCAGATATGCTTGCAAAAATTGCTGCAACATCGGTACAAAACGATTTACTGTGAATTGCACATGCCTGCCATTTTGCTTTGCAATATGATGCAATATTGCAGGAAGGTGGCTACATCCTTGCAATATTATTTGGAGTTATTACCCAGAGATGCTTTACTTGATTTGTTTTGAACTTGATATGCGAACATTAAACTTTGACATATGCTCATCAAATTTATTCATAATTTGGTTCAATGCTTTCGTCGAATAATTTCACGTTTGTCGCCATTGCTCAGACTTGTATGGACACATTTTGTTCGAAGATATGACACAAGGACAATGTACGGCGACCGTTTTGCAGTATAATCAAGATTGCTGCGGGTTGTCACTTTTGAAGCAATTGCTCAGTATCACATGCTTACATGTAAGCTACTTCGTATCATTCCTGATGCATTCTTGATGAACTATGACATACACGTGAAAATTCAATTAATCTTTGATATGATAAACTTTGACAACAAGCTGCTTTATCGCATGCTTCGCTTATCGAATGGTGCACGCCTAGTACTGAGACTTCTTAATGTTTTCTCGTAACAGCTGCGAGAAAAAAATTACCAAATCATACAAGTTGGTAGATGATAACGTTTACAACAAGATTAATGTAGTGGGCAAAGAAAATCGCAAGCGAACTCGATATTGCTGAAAGGATGGACACCCTGAGCGACAGGCATTCATAACACTGAAAGACCACAAAGACAACTTCATGAACAATCCGACATGTAGACTTATTAACTTGACCAATGTCACAATATTCGAGCCACGGTTTGCAAAGTTCTAGACGACGCAGGGTTCGACACACGGCATATCATGTACGTCAGTGGCCATGTAAACGAGACAAGTGTGAAACAGTAGCTACTCTAATCAACCAAGGGCAGCTGTCATCAAAGCTTGCAATAGTCTGGTAGCGTCTACGGAAATAACTTTGGTGTCATCCGAAAGTTTCGGTCTAAGGTCGACAACGACCGACAATCATGACGATCGTAGGCTCTCAGTTGATCTAACATCTCGGATACCTATCTATTTCTAACGCAACGGTTGTACATCGGCGACAACTTTTATCAGAAACCACGCTTGTCAAGAATGCTTTTGATATTTCCAATCCAGGATGATTTGAAAAGTTTTTATCATGAACGGGATTTAAAAGTTTAAACAAATACAAGAAATTTACTCTTCTGTGAACTTGTTAGGTGTATCAAGAAGTTAATCATTCATTTTTCAATAATTCCATCGCAACTGGTTTTAACAAGTTTTTCCATACACCAATAAATTTGCAGTTCTGGTATTAACGCTTGATAGCTTTTCAAGAATTTGTTATAAAACATATTAATTCGTTTGAGATTTTGATGACCCCCAAATTTCGCTCCCGTAAAAGAAGTATTGGTTTGACAAATGTTTCAAATAATTCACACTGGGTAATGGGAGATTGAGTCGTTGCGCCTTTGTCTTCAAACTAAACATGGCTGGCCTGGCCTGGGTGATTTGTTTAGTGATTGTTTTGTAAACTTTCCAATGTAATAAAAACTTGTACCAAGATATGTATACTAGCTATACATACTCCTCTTTCGTTTTCATTATAAGTAGATTTGTGGGGTTTTTTGCCAAACCATTCCAAACAATTACAAAGTTTGTTTGTTAATGTTAAAATGCAAAATACAGTTGCAAAAAGTATGAACAGCATCGAGAGCTTTTTTGCAACTCTTCAGCAGATTCTGAAAATGCAAAACACAGTTGTGTCATCAGCATACAATAAAACGTATATTATGCAAGAACTCTTCAACATCATCGTCCCTAAGTACAGAGCAAAAATCGTTTGAAAGCTGGTCTGAGCCTCAGTAGCTTCTACTAATTGAGTATTCAAAATCATGTAGATAAATAGCAAATAGCAGGGCTAACAAAGTCTATCCTTGCTTTACACAAACAATATAAGTACATAACTCTGAAAATCTGCCACCATTTTTGTATAAGATTTGGATCGTACATATTGTAAATTCAAGTTCATAACCCTGCCGTTTATTCCATAGCTTATAAGCTTTAAAAAACATATCAATTAGGTCAAAGGCTTGTTTTACAATCAATAAAGGCACAGAACCTCGCAAATGTGATCCCGAAAATGTGATCCCGGTATTATAACCTTCCCTAAAACAACTTGAAGCCTGTTCTTCGCCGAGCATACCAGTGCTCTCAACGTACCAACTTCGGCAAGCATTAAGGACAGACGTAAAAGCTTTTCCAATGCACTGAGCTAAACAGTAGTACCTCGGTAATTATCTGGATCATCGACTGACTCTTTGCTTTTGCACAGAGGTTTAAATGCCGATGCACCAGTCATTAGGAACTAAACCGGTATCCAATAAACCAACTATGATCTCGAGGAAGATGTCTAGGCTGTTTTTGATGAATATATTAATAAGACTATCTATACCACAACCTTTATTATTCTTTAGCTTGGCTCTCAATTTTCGACATTCTCCGACAGTAAGTATTAGTAAATCTGCAAAGTTTGAAATCATAGTTCATTAACATTTTGCCTGCACGTTGCAATAATATTCTTTTTTGATAAGATAATTGTCAATGATACCAAACTGGATATTTGTTCGAAGTCCGCAGACGTTTATACGTGAAAAATGGACTCTGCCCTTAGGGCTATATGTAACCATAAGTGTGATCGTGCTGGATTGCAATTTGATATTTTTAAAGGGGTCGAGGCATCTTTGCAGTCTTTGTCAGCATTTCACGCTGCCGTGACGCATGCGCAATCAGATCACGCTCACACTATAAGGTTCTGCGCGCTGATACAGAACGCGTGTTCTGGGCTAGATTTGCATATCTTAAACGTTGACAATACGTTCTAACACCGCACCGTTTAGTAAGTTTTTAATTTCAAAAAACTGTTTATATAGACATTATCTCCATAATTCAAGTGTGCGCGCTTCGGCCGCACATATAATAAAATTGGAACGATACAGAGAAGATTAGCATGGCCCCTGCAGCAAGGATGACACGCAAATTCGTGAAGCGTTCCATATTTTCATTTATTTTTTTAATTTACTATTCTTATTGATAACTCATTTGTTGCTGTCTATTCTCGCTCACCAAAGCGATCATAGTTCCTTTTTGAACCATCTCCAAACTGCTGACATACTTTTCATAAGTCTCAAGGTTAGAACACAGGGGCTCATAAGTGCCTATTTAAGTCAATATTACAGCGTTTTTCTTTCTTTTCAATGTTACAAATAAAGCTGAAGAGCACAACATTGTGTGTAGCTGTCTTTTGTGTAGCTTGTATTGGCATGTATAGTGCGCCCTCAATGGGGAATGTGATCATATGTAAATACGACCTTTAGTTCCGTGACCTCTAGCCAATTCCTCTGGCCATGCCTTCTGGCCACGTGTACAGACGTCGCTGTGTTTACTGTATATATAGTACAGGCATAGCGAGGGCAGGGCAGGAAGTAGGCATGGCTAGAGCCAGGCCTAGAGGTCACGGAACTAAAGGTCACATTTACGAGGACGCACTATACATGCCAATACACGCTACACAAAAGACAGCTACACAAGTGTTGTGCTCTTCAGCTGGATTATTTGTAACATTGAAAAAGAAAGAAAAATGCTGTAATATTGACTTAAATAGGCACTTATGAGGCCCTGTGCATACAGCGATATACGTTGTAGTAATCGTCATGTCAGGAAGACCAACGGCGGATACGTCGAATTCATCATCGGTTGTCCTTTACGTGGCACAAGAACGATGGAACCTACAAAAATTGCCACTGGCGAGAATATCAAGGTACGAGATCTTTTGAGGGCAATTTTAGCTTTAGCTGACAATTGGATGACTCGATCAACATTGACGAAACTTGCTACATACATTGGATATACTATGGTATAACAATATTGAAAGTAATTTACCATTTTTCTATTGCTAATTACTAATTTGCATATATAACGAATGTTTCTAATCAAGGATCTATCAGAATTGACTTGTTTAAAGTTTATGGAACATGCTATGCATAGTGAAGATATTATGACACAACAATAATAAAAGTTATTAGGCATTTTAAGATCAGCTAATTACTAATTTGCATATTAACGAATTTTGCTAATTAGGGATATATCTGAATTGACTTGACTGTGATACAACAGTATTGGAAGTCATAAGCATTTTTACTTCAGCTATTACTATTTGCATATTTAATGAACTTTTCTAATTAGGGATATGTATCTTGATTGACTGCATCAAAATTTACGAAACTTGCTATGTACATGGGAGATACTATGATTTAGTATTAATGAAAGTTGTGTTAGCATTTGTAGATAAACTAATCACTCATTTACATATCTAATGAACTTGTATAATTAGGGACATATCTGAATAGACTTGATCAAATATTACTAAAAGTCGCTAAGTATTTCAACATCAGCTAGTCACTAATTTGCATATTGAACTTACTTTCAACTTAGGGACATACGACTGGAACAACACATTAAAAGTTTATGAAACTTACTTTGTATATTGATGAGATATACATGTATTAGTGACGTGATATTTTGCATTTTCATATCAGCTTATGTTCCAACAGGTAGCCTGTGATTGATGGTATTAAATAAATTTCTTGGAAGTTCAACTTAAAGTATCACAAGAAAATATGGATGAAGATCAGCCTACTTTAGAATATTTTCAGGCATGGGCGATTGACTCTCTGAGGTCTTTTTTATCGAAACGTGGATTGAAGACCAACGGGAACAAAGCTACTCTTGTAGCTCGTACTTTTAGTGCATACGAGATGGAAATACAGGTCCTGAAGTCGCACGCCGAATTACAGGCACAAAAGGCTCTTGAATATAAAGCTTTGTTGGAAGTAAAAGATGATGGGGGTAAACTGGTAATTTTGCCCGATCCAATGATCGACCTAACTGACTGGATTGGTGAGAAAGATGGCATGAAGAGTTGGCCTCCAATATATTTTGATGACATTTGCATTTTCATTCTAAGCAGACATGCAGGAGGATCGGATGTAGACATGCGGAAAAGATTATTGAGCGATTACAAAGAAGGCAAAGCTTACAGATTATTCGATAATCAATGGATGAAGGAAGTTTAATTCCATGCTATTGGGAATTTCTGTTTTCTCAAAGGAGAGTGTACGCCTTCGCAGAAAATAGGCGACATCCGCATAAGATGTGGATATGTGCGCACAAAACTGGCGACATAAGAGCTGCATATTGCACCTGTTGTGCGGGGTTAGTAATTATTTCTATTCATTTATGTCATATAATTTGATATTGATGGGCTTCTTTTATCTTACTTTGTAAACTGTTCTCGCGTAATGTTTTCAAATATATGTTGTGATGTAGTCAGCGTAAACATATTAATTCAAAGTACTTTACTGTCTGCTTTATATCATAAACATTTGATATGTAAAATGTAAATACAATGCATATACAATACGCAATTAAAACAAAATATGACCAAATCATATTGCCATCGGATATAAATTAACTAAAGAGTACGTGTAATTGACTTCCAGGTTTGGTGAAACATGTAATCATGTAGCAGCATTACTCTTTAGAGTTGAAGCAGCATGTAGGAGAGGCTTGACAAATCAACCATGTACATCAGTTTTATCAAGATGGAATGTGCCTGCTAAAAGAACCAATGTCGGTCCTAAACTAGTCTCTGAGATGGATTGGAAACAAAACAAACATGGGCAGTCCGGTAAGCTTTAATCAAATAATCAGGGCATTTTTTAAATGCTTGTACGGCCAAAATAATGATACTGTGCAACGCATAGGCCTATCATGAACACGAAATTAACACTTTCGCTGGAGGAAGTTCAGACTGCAAAGTTGGTTTTAAAATATGAGGCCTGTAACTTTCTTCACCCTTAGTTATAAACAAAACTATCAATCTGATAGTTTTGAAAATCACCGAAGATTTGTAAATTAATACAGTTATCATTTTCTGCTGCAGGGAAACGGCCACTCAATCATCCAAAGAAGCGGCTTTTTTCATCGGAATCGCCGACAGAACATGAAGACGTCCATGTCGCTAGAAATAATTTCGCGGATGTCATCGCTACAACAGTGCCGTCGTCTTGTTTAAATAGTGTCTTTAAAGCCATGCAAATCGGAAACGATACAGACAGTACCAATACCAGTGACTGTGTTAATAATGCGAACAACAATTTTTCGGACATTGAAACCTCAATCGTTGATGATACATGTTTTACGGACAATATTTCTGGTATTGACTCTGAATCAGGAATCGTGAAGTGTGTTCCATCTATTGCCGATTTGGCTGCACCATATATGTGCGATTCTGAACAATGCAGTGAGGATATCGTATCAAATCTTTCATTGCTTCAATTCCAAAACTTACACATGAACAGATACATGCAACGGAACAGTCAACTATTGGTCAGTCCAATAATGAATCATGGTTTAAGGCAAGAGAGGGCAGAATAACCGCTTCTAAATTTTACGATGTTTTCACGAAAGTAAACTCGTTGAAAGACACAAACTCAAAACGAAGCAATGATGTCAATAGTTTGATTAGATCAATTATGAAACGTACCATTCTAGACCTGCCCGCTCTAAAATATGGTCAAAATATGGAATCCGAGGCAAAGAAAAAAATATTCTGAATTGAGAAAACAACATTAAAATTTGCAAATCAAGAATAGTGGATTTTTTTATAGTACGAGGCCGTACCTCGGGGCGTCACCCGATCTGCTGGTTTACTGTTCTTGCTGCGAACATGGCTTGGTTGAAATCAAATGTCCATACAAAATAAGAGATTCTGAGCCATCCAACGAAAACTTAGATTATATAATCCGTGAAACACAATCTAACAATTTAATATTGAAAACTAACCACTAGTACTATGCTCAAATTCAGGGGCAACTCGCGATAACTTGCAGGTCTTGGTGTCATTTTCTTGTGTACAAAGCCCATGGATACATTCTACAGCGCATTTACTTCGACGAAAGCTACTGGCGAAACATTTTAAAAAATCTTGACTACTTTTTCAAAACTTTCTTGGCAAAAGCTTTGCTAATGAAATCAAAATCCACTTCAAATGTCACAGGGTACTCCAGCTGTGGTAATGCAGCTTTGCAAGAGACTGCGGAGGCGTTGTCTTATATGAAGTATTGCAAGCCGCCATAGTTTGCGTGGAGCAAGTGACGAGTTAATTACTACAGATGCAATAGAGAATACAATGGGCTCATTACACTTGTAAAGTATACCATGTTTACGGTATACTGACGTCACCACGTTTACTGGAATAATTACAAAAAAGCAGATTATTTAAATAGCAGAAGAACTTAAATAAATGCTCAATGTTTGTAAAATTCACATAAACTCTCTACAGGTTTAAGAATAAATTCAGAATATTGCAAATGTAATTTTGTTTCAAGTGATATTGTTACATAATTGCTGTCATGAACAATTAAATTTAACGTTCGCACATTACACAACGGTAATTCATTTCTGTCTGAAATTTTATTTGGATTTCAGCTAACTGGTAATTAAATGATTATTGCCTCGATAAAGGGGGGTACAGGTTGCAAAGTCCCGCACAAATTCTAATTATATTATCTGCATGGCTTATTAAATAAATTGGTAATTCGTCTTTCAATATTCGAAAATTTTTAAGTCTCCTGATGGCCATTTCAACATAAATTCTCCTATTGGCGATCGATTGTGTTTTCTTTACTTCAACCGGGGTCATTTGATCGGTACCCTTTCGTCCAGGCGGAACATACAAATCAGCGAGCTTTAGTATGAGATTTTCCCGAATTTGAAATCCACGATCAGCCATGACAATATCTTGAAAATAAACGATATCAAGAAAACCAGAATTCCGTGCAATATGGGGGTCTGATGCTCTGCCAGCCCATGCTTTCGACACAAAATTGAAAAAAATTGGTATTATTGATACCATGAATTTTATTGTTTTATGATGCTTATAATTAGACCATGTTAGGGCCTGTAACTCAATATCCTTTGGCCTTTCAATGAATATTTCCGTGCAATCAATTATGTGTCTCACATTTCTGTAGGTCGGGTTACGGAAACTTATGGGCAGAGTTGCCATCACCGCTTCCCTTGGTGGATTAAACAAGAGATACGGAACTAAGGCCTTAGAAAGAAATTTCGGCCACGTTGTAAGAATTCTAGATACTGTTGGAGAAGACAAACCGAACCGATCTGCTAGATCTTGATTTGTTAATGCAAGGCGGAGTTTCATGAAAACCAGCAGTACTTCGTCTTTGGAAGTTAACTTCCGAGTAGGCCCCGACTTCTGAAACGCCTTATTGGCGTTGACGTTTTTGATGGCCCACGCCAAAATCTGATTTTCTTGATTCGAGGATACAGAAATTCATGCAATCCGTTAAAAGTATTCATTGTGGGTATCCCAGTGTAAAATTTCATAGAATGATCTGTTTGTATGAAATCAATTCCAAAGGGTTTCTTTTCTCTTATATACAACTGCTCTTTATAAACGCTTATTGATAATTTATCAATTTTCTTGTCTCTCTGTATACAACCTGTACACTCGTGTTTTCCATCTAACAAAATATCTGTATAAAAATGGTCAGATAAGTGATTGGCGTTATTATTATTTTGGTGAAGTACGTCATTTTCCTCAGTGTGCTTCGGTTACGGGGAACAAGTCTTGTATCTGTTGAAGAACTTTTCTCTTTTCTCACGGCAAACTCCTAATGTTGCTATTTCTATCCAGAGGTGCTGACCGTGGCTTTGCTATATCTATGGCTGCATTATCGATCCTTAATCCGGATCTGGATTCTCCGTTGTGGGTCTTCCGTCAACAAAATGTTCACTACAAATTCTGGTATTTTTTGGGGCTTCCACAAGCTCACTTTACCTGAATTATTACGTTTCACCTTGTTTACGAGTTTAGTCCATCTTTGCCGTGAATAATTATGGGTTTTCTCACCGGGGAACGGAAATAATTCAAATGGTGGCCTGCACACACAAAAGTCTATCTGTGGACAAAAATGGTTTGATACCCATCGCCTCAGTTTATAATCACTCTTCCTGCATCCGACAATACAGCAGTTTCGTTTTCCTCTTCCGAGATTAGCGTTCATTGTCTTACATTGATTCCGCAGGTAAAACCTGTTGAGTGAACGGAACATAAGCATGACGAGTAATTACATCAAATCCATATCCTCTACACCGACGTCGACTTAAGTTTGCTTGGGCGCACGCAGGAACCGGCCGTCACATGTACATCGACAGCGTGACGCGAACACACAAGTTCCCGGCGCTCGAGACAGCAGCGCCCAGCCGTTAGCGTACGTGTGCCCCGTAGTCTCACGATGCGACATCTGCTTCACTTTTTCGTGGACGCCTTATTTTTTCCAAATAAATTTAAATGTGCCTATACCAGAGGAATACAGACGAGTAAGGAAAAATATTTTCGAGTGAATTTAATCGTCACTTTTCCGTGTACATGAGATAAACGGGTTTTCTCGGGAGCAGCAAGGCGCTCGGGCCTGTGTGTATACTGTGTGGAACTTCTCGCTCGCCGCTAAACAACACGAAAAACTACGATATCAGATGTTGATCTGATAAATATCTAATTGTACTGAGAAGAATTGAGCAGTGTCAAGTTAATAAATAGCTCATTTGCATATTTTATGAAGTTTTATGATTAGCCACATAACTCCGAAATAACTGCATATCAAATGTGGTGAAAACTGCTGCATATACTGATCCGACAGATATCTGACTGTGTTGTGAAGAATTTAGTGGTGTGAAGTTAATTAATGGTTCATTTGCATATTCAATGAACTTTATAATTAGGCATATAACTCTGAAATTACGGCACCATAGAAAGTGAAATCTGGTACAGATAGATATTGATCTGATAAATATCTTGTAAATTGTACTGACAAGCATTTGGCATTTTCCCTAGTACCAAAATTTGCACGGTGACCCCCGATGTTTATTCTTGATTTTGTAAGAGAATGCTTGAAAGATTCCGTAAGGAAAATTTGAGCAAATGTTTAAGTCTTTCACTTTCGAGGTAGTATGCACGAAAAGAGTACGAAAAAAGCGTATCGCGGCAATTTTTTTGTTAGAGATCTACACATGCGATTGTGCAATACTAAGTTAGCCCAAGCTCGGCGATACTCTAAGCTTGCGTGAAGGTTTGCAAATGCTCTTCGGCTAAGCTTGTCGTCGATAAGATTAATCCAATCTTTTTTGCAAATCTTGAGATAAGGATTATGTCCAAAGATAGGAGCAGGATTTTTGCCAAATCTTAAATCAAGCGTACTTGGGATTAAGCTCAGCGAAGCTTGGCATTTTAACCTTCACCTGAGGGCAAACAACGAAGCTTTACGTATGCACACACGCAGTTTGGTCGACATCGCGTTGTATTCGGGTGATGTGTCCAAAATGCAGACACATTATGTGTAATAACCCCCTTTATCATACATGCATACATTGGTTATGATCATTTCCTTGGCGACATTCCGATATTTGATACGAAATCGACAGAAATAGGTCCTTGCTTATTCGCGCTGTACTCATATAGAAAGATGGTTGCGAAGGAGTGATGGCAACCGTTTCACTTGTTGATATTATTCCGCTTTTGGGCCATTCCACTTCACTGGGTGGTTGTGGTAAAATTTCAGATTAAACAGTTTTAATTATTAAGATGTCAATCCGGGTTTCCATAATTTGAAGGACGTTTATACGTAAAGTACCGCGTTAAATGAGAAACATTGGTTGGAGTGTGTAGAGTGAGTAATTTTCCTACACTGAAAAATACTCACAGCCCTTCATGAAATACTACCACTGAGGGGAGACGATGTTGACAACTGATGATACATGTATGCTGTCGTCTGCAAGGGCATGTTTTCGACCTCGGTTGAAGACTCCCCTATATGATACACAGAGGCTGCCGCTGTACTGTTATAAAGCGGGACCGTCTGACATGGTGAAACGGGAACTCTATTTCTTAGAAGCCGATAGCTGTCAAAAAGTATGTTGGTACATACTTAATACGAATACCATGTGTCACATGATACTGCGATACCGCAAATTACAACAATGAAAAAAACCTGCACGATAGAAAATTCTGCCAATGATGTCTCTTGGTTTTGCGTTTGAAAATTCGATTATTTTCCATATCTGCTATAGAAACAAATGTTAACAGAATGAGACGTGAATATTGTATGGCAACAAAATCAACTTCGATTCAATGATCATAGGACAACATAATAATATGAAAACTTTAATTTCTTGAACATTGAGTGACCTCATTTGAGCGATAGCGTGACACTGGTGTACTGGGTAGTGACAACGCTGGTACCACCATCACAAATCCAGACATAGCCGGCAGTAGCTTTAATTTTGAGCTGCACTGTTTAACCAGAAATATGCTGATAAAAAGAGGCGGCTGGGAAATTTAAAATGTCACGCACCAAATGCGCCTTTCTCCCCCACCATGTTCGAAGATTTTAATTGCTGTCTCCCTGTAGTAGTTTTTGCTATTTGGTTCACAACGTAAAGCATTTAAGATTCATATTCAAGAGTTCATGCTCCACCATTTCATCGACAGGAGCTTGATCCCTAAATTTAAGGTACTTTTTGTTTGTGATTCTCGCATGTAAGATATTGACGTCGCTACAACTAGCCAGTCGAATTTTTCCCAGTCTGTTGACAAAGTACTCGGTATGTCCAATTCGTTCATATTCTGGATCGAACACTCCTCGACGGAAAGCTTCAGTTCGTGCCATGAAGAACATCGTTGTAGCGTCCACCACGTAGCATTGGGGATACTCTTTCAGTTGGTGATAGTGGGTGTCGCTACGCCGAACAAAACAGTCGCCGCCATCGTCGCCTTTATACCAGCTTATAGTTCGACAGCCGTAGCACTTTTCTCGAGATACGCCAACCCTGTTACCGAATGTGCCCCCAATCACGTCTAACATAACATTTGGGTTTTCAAACTTTTCAATGAATAGCTCCAGTTTGGTACCATCGGTAAACATAAAATCGTCGTCAACCCACAGGAAATATTTTGTGCGAACTTGGCTGAGAGCCAAATTCCTCCCCGCCGAGGCACCTTCCGCAAAGGGCATGATGTACTGCTTAACGTTCCCGCCATGGATTTTCTGTGGACGTTCTGAGTCGTCAGCGACAATTATTGTCATCCCTGGATAGTATTTATTGATGCTTTCAACGAGACTGGTAATGGCTTGATAACGTTCAAATGTTTTAGTTATCACTGTGACTTTCTTAGTGATGTCGTCATCAGGGCCGACATCAAACAGAAAAGGCACAGTGGTTCGTCGAATATGAATATGGATCTGAACAGTGAAATTGTTGAATTGAAAGTTGACTATGTCTCTGTCGTTTATATCGTATACAGTGCTGTTATAATAGAGACTTTCCAAAATTGAGCCTAGCACAGAGATGTTTGGCTCACCTCGTATCTGAAGCACACTTGTTCTATTTCCAACGACTTCCAAACCATTTGTAGAAGCCGAGTGGTTTAAGTACAACACTCCCAAAAGCTTCGTCGACTGAAGGCGAATCAAGAACGTGTCGTTTTCCATGAAGCGTGTTGCCACTACTGGGTGTATTGCTACTCCGACTAATCGCACGCTGTGAAGCGGTTCAACAGTGATTCCACTGCCGATGTATTGAATCGGTGATAACGCATTGCAGATCGACAGCGGTTCCGACTCGGCTTGATGATGCCTCTGCCATTCTTCGGCTTGCCTCAGACGCCGCTCATTTGAGATCTTGTCCAAAGGTCCATACTTACTGCCTTTGTGCTTTACACACGAACATGAACCATGGTTTCTGTCGACCTTAAACGGTAAAATGTTGTCCCCAGGAGCCGGATCTCCGTTAAACACTACAACGTCAACAATATGTCCCATGCCAGGCGTGAGGTCTCTTCTCATATTCATAAAATACAGAGTTGACAAAGCACCGAACACAAAGACAAGAGGATAAACCGTGAGCACCCGACGATGAGAAATTACACGCCCTTTCATTGACATGATGGTGCCGTGCTCAAGATGAAGCAAACGAAGGTGGCCCTAAATGACGGTGCCAGCGCAGAAACCTGCGCAGTTTACGAGAATCAGAGTTCACTTCCTTCTATGGGATAACTTACAAAACTGAAAACAAACCTGGAAAAGCCTGGAAAAGAAGATATCTAGGTCATCTCATCATGTGATGTATTGCATGAAGACCCCTTAGGTACACAATTACGGTCCAAAAGAAACCACCTAGGGTAATCCAATATCGTAGGTGAAATGTCATTTTGGTGCCTTCAGCTTGACAGCCAGTTTTAAATTAAATTTCATTAAGAGTCGTGGTAAAGGGAAATTGTCTACAGTAATTACAGTAAGCATATCCATTTTCAAATCATAAAGTTTGTAAATTGCACTATTGCATGTTAACATCACAGCAACAATTCAAAAGTAGAACTATTAAAATTGTCCATTCGGCCTATTTCAAACTGCTATAACTTAAACAAAAAATGATGTGATTCTGAAAGATTTTAATATTTTGCAGATTCCACCAGAATAATGATGTAGAAGTGAAAATATATCTGGGCTAAAATGTTATTATAATCATTAAAACAATGAATACTCTCAAACAGCGAGTAATTTAAATGAAAATATATCGTTTGTCTTGTTTTACAAGAGTTATGTTTGGCCCAGCCTTTTCTGTCTCAAGAAAAATACCTATACTCAAGATGCTATTTCTGCCTGCTTGATCACAACTATGACATATAAGTAATACCGGGGCCTTAAATACCACAACAATCGTATCTACACAGCTAGAGTGCAACTAAATGCTTTCTTCTGCACGGAAAATTTTTATTCGTGGCTAAAACGTTTAGGTTAAGGAAGATTGCATGAATTTGCCACATGAGAAGCCTGTAACTTATGACAAACTATCACACTATGAATGACTGAATGCGGCAGAAATATTCAATCTGTAACTGTTGTACGGGTAATATACACTTAACATTGCTACCAGAATTTTAGAATTCAATTCATGATTGCAACCTAATTTTATTTCTGTTGGTACAAGTTTACCATCAAAAATGAAACGTACTTCTATCCCCTAAATATCAAAAAAACTCAGATTATTAATGCAAAAACTGAACAAATATTTCTTTAATGTTAAGCCATCATGAACATCATCCGAACCAAAACATCTTGATTTCTAAAATTAGGAACTCCTGAATGCCGAGAAAGCTGCGCTTCAGTCGGTTGCTATTGACGACAGTGAACATTGTATCAATTTATTTTCAATAGTATTATGATTGAGAGCAGCGAACGACCTGCAAGTGCATGAGCAAGACAACAAGGTATCAATTTTGGACAAAAGAATATCGATAACGTTCACTGCACGAAGACAGTGGAGACTCTGGAGACTCTGTGCCGGTTTGCCTCCCTTTTGCGTTATTTTTCAATTTTCTGCAGTTTTCATCGTTCAAATTTGCCCAAATTTTGTATACACTGCAACAACTTGACAGGTATTTAGTCTGTACAACTTACGAGACGCTTACTGATTAAAATGCGTCCATTTAAGACCCTTCTTCTGTATATGTAAACGCTGCCAGATCGCCATTTTATTGGGGGCAGGAGTAAATTTCAGTGATCGGAATAAATACAATGCAAATAAAACAAGTTTCGTCAAGAAATTCATAAATATAAAACCAGTAGAATTTTGTTTATCTATTAGAGGATCACAGCGCGAATTTTCACCGTCATTGTTTTAGAATTGAGGAATTTGAACCGGCGAGAAGTTTGCAATGTGTGTGTACATTAGACGCAATTGTTTTCTATGGGAACTCGAGGTTATTCGCCGTATCGTAAAATGAAAAATACATCTGAAAAAATCGTTGGTTTAACTTTTTTATTTCGCCGTCATAATTTACAATATTTGAGATCACACATCTCATGAATGGGAACTAAAACTCTATGGTTTTATTTTTTTGAGTTCCCGTCTTATTTTTATGAAATGACGAGTTAACCATCGTTTGTGCTGTTGGCTGTGTTTTCACGTACTTTCACATATGACTATTATCGCTTAGGTATTTTAGCAATTTGTCCGTGATATTCTTGTCAAAATAACATAATTGAAAGAGCAACATGTCAAGGAAATAGGGTATGCAACTTTTTCATCAATATTTTGCTGTGGCAATCCGGCGAAATTTTCAACACGACGCGGAAGGTGGATTTTACTCTCTGTACGCGTACTCAACGTATGCGTGGCGAAACGTGTATTGCCCAAAAAATAGGGCGCCTTTGGGCCGCGGCGGCGCCGCGGCCGTAGTGGCATGTGAATGCTAGGCGGAAAGCTTTATTATAAAGATCTCAGGTATGGATTTTTAGCGCTCTCCATAATAAAAGGTCAAAAAGGTGGGCCTGAATTGTAAGAAAAATATTGGAGGCAGCTGTCGCGAAAGCACAGAACCCGGCTATGTGAGTCTGAAGATGCGTTACAATTGAGAGTGCCGGAGCTGACACCTCATGACGACATGGGTAACGTCAGAGATGAACTGACTCACCTACGATATGATTCTAGTAGTAATGCGGATAAAATACAAGCTATCGAAAAAAGAATTGATGAGTGGAACAATGTAAACACTGACTATAGAGCTTTGGT